>NC_033796.1:20233022-20258276 GCF_001876935.1 Asparagus officinalis
CAGAAATATTGTTCTGATTTCAGATATCTTACTACTATGTGATCATGAGAGACAAAAATAAAATAATGACACCTCGCATTTTTCATTATTTGTATTCCCTATGGTCCTTGCATGTCCAATAAAAATACAAGCCCATGACATATTTATGTTCAATGCTTAATTTGGTCTGGTCTGGGGTTCTGTTGAGAAGCCAAGGCTCGAGTAGCTGTGAATTGTGATGAGTTCAAGGGTATTCTCGAAATTAAACTACATAAATGTGGACTTTTTTGTAGCTGTAGACGCGGTTCATAGCCGACAGTGGAGACGGCGCTAAACACATGAGAAGCCGGTAATGATTACGCAATGATCCCTCAACTAAATTACAATCAGTTGACGGAACTCCATTTTAACGGCACGTCACCAGTTTACGATTATAGACGAATAAAATTGACAAATTACTGTTAAAGCTAAAATTATTAATTTCCCGTTTCAATGTTTCATTCACGCTCCTAATCGGCCATATTACTTGATAGAATCTTCTTTAATATCAGCACGTACAAAAAAGGTAAAATAAAATATTTAAAAAATTGAATTTATTTGCAAAAACAGAAAAATAATTAAAAAAAACCTGCCCCTGCGCTTAGCTAATGAAAACATCGTTAAAAGAGAGTATTCTGTATTATTTATTCATTTATGTCTACTGTTATACCTGTTATTGGTATTCAAAAGGTTGCAACCCATTTTGCTGAAGAAAAAAAAAAACCGTTGTAACTCATTTATGCCTGCACTTATAGTTATAGCTGTTTTTTATGAAGGGAAAGGCTGCAAGATTATTTGAATTTGTCTAGGGGAAGGTTTGTAGAATTGATTGCCATCCGTTGCAACATGAATGACTCTTTATGAACACCAATAAGCAAAAAGAACAAATTAATGAAACATTTATAAACATAATATTGAAGCAATATTAATGAAGGCTACCTTACTATTTATTGTCTATATTACTATTTATCATCTACTACCTACTTAATACAAACCAATTTTGTATATCCATCTCTATACAAAAATTACAACCACCTAGTCATCGTGATAGTTATAATATGGAGCTTTCCTACTTCTCTTGGGATATACATATACAAAAAGGCCTTTTCATTGTAATTGCTACCCATAGAATTCTACGCATAATATGGCTATTTCTGATTTTTCATACAGATATTTTTATTACTACAAAAAGGGTAATATGGCTATTTTTGATTTTTCATTATCTTTAATTAATCTTTCATTAAATAAATATAACCTCTTATTAATTATGCACCTCCTCACCCTCCTAAATAATTTTAATTATCAATACTTTTGTAACTATTAATTGTTTAAAAATAATAAAATAAAATAATTTATAAAATAAGTATACACCATTATTAGTAGTAACCAATTAAATTTATTATAATAATTATTTATGAATTAAAATAAAATAATTAAAATAATAGTATAAATAGAATATATTTTACTAAGTACTACTAAGAATTATACTATAATTCAATGAGCAATAAAATAAATAGAATCAATTTTGAATCGCATAAATAGTGTAATTATTCTAATACTATCACATAAATTACAAATTATACTATTTATTTAGTATTATGTTATTAAATAAATTAAAATAAATAATTTAATATTATTTTTAGAGTATTTTCTCAAAGATTATTACATAGTACTGAATAATCTATACTTGATGATGATTGAGAACTAATCGTTTTACAATAAAATTATTTAATATTATCTAAATAGTAATATTGGTTGTTAATGGTAGTATAATAAAAATTTATAAAAATTTTATAGTACTAAATTATTTAAGAGAATAATTTAAAAAAATTAATATAATTTTTTATAGTATATAGATAATATAATTATTTTAATATTATTACTTGAACTAAGAATTATAATATAAACTAGGAATTATGATAATTGTAGTTCACATGTAAAATTGAGTAGAGAAGGCGTTATATTTTAAGAACACTTTGAGTTCATTCAACTAGGAAGTTACCCAAAAGCGACATGGTGCCATTTGATATTTAGCCACATGTATTCAGTCCAGTTGTGAACTAAGAATTATAATATTAAATAAAATAAATTAAAGTAAATTACCATCAACTTTCAGTATTTTGCTGTAAATATATAGACCCTATGAACTTTTAAAAACACAATAAACACATAATAACTTCGTAGAAAGCCCCCAATATCTTTTAGATAAATTACATCAAACCCCAAATAACTTTCAAAATGTCTTTTTATGTTATTTTCTGGTTCTAATTTATAGAATTATTTGCAAAATTCAGAAAGTTATTGGGGGTCTTCTTTGAAACTAGAAAAGTCATTAGGGGTTTTGTGTAATTTTAAAAGTTTATATAGACTGAAAGTTCATAAGGGTTTAGTGTAATTTACCCTATTAAATAAATATAATGAGAAGTAACTATTGCAATATATTACAAGTATTAAGTGTAATTATCTAGGGAACATCTTGAAAAAACTAGCAAGATTAATACAGCTTAGTTAATTTAGAGTTAAGTTAGAAACTTTCAATTTGGAGGGGCATATTTAAGAAAATTTATAGAATTGATAATTTTATTTAAGAACAATTTTAGATTTGGGGACTTATTTAAAAAAAAAGTTTACGCTTGATGATCATTGTAAGAAAATTATTCAATTATAATAACTAAACAATAATAATTAATTCATAAATTTCTTTTTAATCAATCTTATTATACAATTTTACTTATTAACACATAGAATTACTATTCAATAAAAATTTAGAGCTCAAAACATGTATGTTCACGTGCAAAGTACGTGCGTTATACTAGTTTAACAAAATAGTTCACACCGAGCTTTCGCAAGAAATAACCTTTTGATAATTTTCTTCAAAAAGAAATACCTTTTATAACTTTAGAAGTGGCTGTTGGATAAATTAACGATCTAGACATGAATAATTGAACTAGAAATATAAATAAATTACCGTTCACCGACGAAAATAATGGAAGTCTTCTCCTCTCTCCTCTCGTAGCCAATGATGGGAATTAGGTCTCTTTTCTGCATACGGTTGAGAGGAGGGACTCCCACCCTTTAAATAGATATTTGTGATTAACCCTACCCATCATGGTTTAATCACAACCGTGGGATTACACTCTGGTTGATCCTATCCTTTAGATATTCAAGATAACCACCCAACTTGATAAACATGAAACTGTCTAACCAGACCATGTGGTTAGTATCCTGATCCTAACTTGAATCGATGGCAACTTTAAATCAAATCCAAAATCGAGTAGGTTGGGCCACTTGGGTTCGTTGGATTAATCGAACCCAACAATCTCCCACTTGGCACAACATACCTCATTTTAATAAAAATATTTAAATTTTCAAAACTTTCAAAAGTCGGGTGCGCACCCATTTATTTTAGAAAACAACTTTTTGCCATGATTCTAATTAGGATAGTTTCCGAAACCTTTTCCTTAAAACAAAAGTACCACTAATGGTTGATCGTGAAAACACTATATGCTCTAATATGGCACAAGGTCACTCCACGGTCCAACCGCTAGTACCACTAATGTTCTAAAGACATTTTCCTTATGGTGGTTTTAGTGGAGTGTAATAGAGCCGTACATCCCTTATGGTCAAATCCGATGTACGCCCTTAAGTGTCCTCTGCAACATACACAAACGTGTATGCCGTTCTGAAACTTTTACCGGCATCCGCCATGTGAAAACCATCACCTTTAGTCCAGAACGAAAGCCTCAAATATGATGCCCAATCATATTCAGCTTCTGCACAAATTTAAGAGTCTCTTTACTTTAACCTTTATGACTCTATGGACCACTATCTTTAATTCGAGTTTCTTTAGGTTTAACTTGAAACTCTTTACTTAAAACTTTAGTTTTCTTTACTTTAAAATATATATCAAGCAACAATGACCAAGAACACAATGCTTGAAAATATCAAACTGCTAAAAATTAGCACAATAGTTTCTTTATGAGCT
The DNA here is from genome assembly GCF_001876935.1 of Asparagus officinalis. Lineage (NCBI taxonomy): Eukaryota > Viridiplantae > Streptophyta > Magnoliopsida > Asparagales > Asparagaceae > Asparagus > Asparagus officinalis. The sequence goes on from NC_033796.1 coordinate 20,237,026, forward strand.
CAAAGCAATCCAGAATATAGTACTTGAAAATAAAACAAAACTACTATGACAACTGAATCTCACTGATCATATAGAATCAAAAGACTCTAAAACACCCATACTGGATACATGTTCCTTGAAGAGCCCTGGAGAAATTCCCTTGGTCAAAGGATCAGCAATCATCAATTGAGTCGGCAGATGAGGAACCTCAATCAATCCTTGTTCGACCTTATCAAGGACTAACAAGTACTTCACACCGATGTGCTTATTCCTGCTAGAAAAATTCTTGTTCTTTACAAACTGTACGACTGCCTGATTGTCACAATACAACTTTACTGGTCTCTGAATGTAATCCACCACCTTTAATTCACTGATGAAATTCTTGAGCCAAGAGGCATGCAATGTTGCTTCAAAAACAGCAACATACTCTGCCTCTACTGGTCTCTGAATGTAATCCACCACCTTTAGTTCACTGATGAAATTCTTGAGCCAAGAGGCATGCAATGTTGCTTCAAAAACAGCAACATACTCTGCCTCCATGGTGGATGTCGTCACTAAGGACTGCTTGGCACTTTTCCAGGAAACTGCTCCTCCAGCGAGCAGAAATATATAAGGTCCTCTGCAAATACCACAAAACCTTCTTTACAGCTTTCCAATGAGCTACACCAGGATTTTGTTGAAACCTGCCTAATATTCCCACGATATAACTGATGTCTGGCCTGATGCATGACACCGCATACATTAGACTGCCAACTGCAGAGACATACTCCTCAGAGTTCACGAGCCTACGCTCAACTTCATTTCGTGGGCATTGAGATTTGTTGAACATATCTCCTTTGACAACTGGAGCTTCACCTGGTGCACAAAACTTTATGCCATATCGCTGAAGGACTTTCTTAATATAAGCCCTTTGAGATAAGCCCAACAAGCCTTTAGTTCGATCTCTATGGATCTTGATGCCCAAAACATAATGAGCATCTCCGAGGTCTTTCATATCAAAATGCCTCGAAAGAAAATCTTTAGTCTCATGTAGGAGATGAATATCGCTGCTGGCAAGCAATATATCATCTACATATAATACTAGAATGAGGAATCGGCTCCCACTGATTTTAAGGTATATGCAGCGATCGACAGGATTCTCTCGGAAGCCATTTGATGTTATCACTTGATGAAATTTTAAGTACCACTGTCTGGAAGCCTGCTTGAGACCATATATTGACTTCTTCAATCTGCAGACCAGATCTCCCTTAACTGCAAACCCTTCAGGCTGCACCATAAATATTTCCTCATTCAGATCTCCATTCAAGAATGCCGTCTTGACATCCATCTGATGGAGCTCAAGGTCAAAATGGGCGACGAGAGCAAGAACTATCCTGAGAGAATCTTTCTTAGATACTGGAGAAAAAGTGTCGACGTAGTCAATCCCTTCTCTCTGCTTGAAACCCTTGGCCACTAGCCTGGCCTTGAATCTCTCAATATTTCCTTCAGAATCCCTTTTGGTCTTGAAGACCCATTTGCATTCCATCGCTCTAGCTTTGTTCGGCAAAGGTACCAACTCCCAAACAGAGTTCTTTTCCATTGACTGAAGCTCTTCTTCCATAGCCTTCAGCCAATCTGCTGCATGAATGCTGTCTCTAGCTTTTGAGTATGATGAGGGATCATCGGATTCTGGATCAATGCATCCACTTTCTTGAAGATAGACCTCATAGTCATCAGGTATGGCAGATCTCCTGACTCTAGATGATCTTCTAACAGGTTGTGGCTCTTCTGCAGGTACAAATGTTTCTTGAACTGGAGGAGGAGGTGGAAAGCTATCTGGAAGAGTAGGAAATCTAGAGATGACATCTAATAGCGGAAGCGACTGCTCATCTTCTAAAACTTCCTCAAAACTCAGACCACGATGTTCTGAAGAAGCATTAGGGTCTTCCAGAAACTCAACATGCTGTGTCTCGAAGAACTGGGTAGACCGAGAAGAACAATAGAACCTGTAGCCCTTAGATCTTGCAGGATAGCCGACAAAGCGACACGACACTGTTCGGGCTTCTAATTTCTTAATGTCTGGATTATAAGGTCGTGCCTCTGCTGGACATCCCCAAACACGTAGATGACCAAGACTAGGATCCCTGCCAGTCCAAAGCTTGAACGGGGTCTCTGCTACCGCCTTACAAGGAAGACGATTGATGATATATACAGCTGTCTTCAATGCCTCACCCCAAAAACTTTCAGGCAAATCTGAATGACTCATCATGCTGCGAACAGCATCTTGATAAGTACGATTTCTTCTTTCAGCTACTCCATTTTGCTGCGGAGAACCTGGGAGAGTGTACTGAGGAACAATGCCTTGTAACCTCAAATACTCAATGAAGGGACCATGATTTGTGCCGTCCTGATCGCTTTTACCATAGAATTCCCCACCTCGATCAGAACACACAGATTTAATCTTTCTTTCTAACTGTTTTTTCAACTTCAGCTTGAAAGATCTTGAAAACATCCAGTGCCTCATATTTGTGGTGAAGAAGAAAAATATAGGCATAGCGCGAAAAATCATCTATGAAAGAGATAAAGTATCGCTGACCACCATGAGAGGGAGTGGGAAAAGGTCCACAAATATCTGTATGAATGAGGTCAAGGAGACCTTCACTCCCGGAGGATTCAAATTTTCTCAATTTAGCCATCTTTCCCTTGATACAGTCAACACATGTACCAAAATCAGAGAAATCTAGCTGTTCAAGAACACCAAACTTTACTAAGGATTCCAATCGCTTTCTTGAAACATGTCCTAATCTCCGGTGCCAAAGTATGGAAGAATTGCTATTAAGCCTAGGACGCTTTGTACCAGAAGAAGATGAATTCACAGACATACATAGAGGGGAAGGAAAAGATGCATCCAGATTTAATCTATAAAGACCGTCAATCAAGAAACCATGTCCGATAACATCCAAACCATTTCTGATAGAGACAGAATTATTCTCGAAAACAAAGCTATAACCAGATCCAGAAAGTCTAGAAACTGAAATAAGATTCCTTCTCTCAAATTTGCTTGGTAGAGAAGCGACTGCAAAATGAACCATCAGATCATCCTCTAACTGAAGTCCCAACTCCCTGAGACGAATGATCAACTGAGAGACCTTCAAAATATGCTGCCGAACATCACCACTTCCATCATATTTCAGATTAATGAGTTTGACCAGATAATTGTACTGTCTCGCTCTAACGGATCCCTCAAACTGCTTCTTGATGGTCTCAAGCAACTCCTTAGCAGTTTCACAAGCCGGAATCCCTCCACGAATAGTCTGGTCCACCGATTCTCTAATGATCAGCATTGCAAGCTTGTTAGCTTTGACCTACTTTGTATGAGATTTCTTTTAAGATAGACTTGATGACTCATCATGCTCTTTTAGCTTCTCTTCAGTAAGAACATAGTCGTAGTCAAGACACCCAAGTACCATTTCAACTCGCATCTTCCAGTTGCCATAGTTAGAACCAATTGGGGGCTCAATCCTAATCAGATGCTTCTGGATAAACTGTCCGTCCATCTGTATTAAACCATGGACATATAAATCAAATGAGACCTTTAATTTAATTAACTTTAATATTTCCACATCCAATTTAGGGTTAGAATGGATGGGTCAGAGTGTTTTACGTATGCAACCTTCCACTCTGCGGGACAGGCGGGTGCATCATCTCATCACACCTTTGGGCAAGTGATTTGACATGCTATTCGCCCCCCAAATGTGATATATAATCACCTACAGAACTAGCCTACACAGTGTCAGTTTGATTTGAACACTTCCTAACCTTTGGGCAATAGGGTTATTCTCCTCTCACTGACATGTTTCAACTATCCTGCACCACTTATCATGTAGAGGATTTCCCAGACACCTTTGGGCAAGACTAGTAGTCCACCCACAGATAAGTGCAACCTTCCAGTCCAAATGAGAGTAAACTCAACCTTAGAAAATTAGGGTATTATAGGTTGGTCACCTTTGGGCAAGACACTAACCTACTCTACCATAATTTCTAAGTGACTGTTTTACTGATCTTCCTTAACCCCATAGGTTGATCTAATACTGTAGTCCGTTTTATCATGAACCCAAATATTTACCCCCACCTGAATTAAGGATATAATCAGAGTAAATCAATTATCTTTATGTGCATACAAAAATCTTTATGAATTGTCCAAATTTCTGTATTAAAACTTTATAAAATTAAAATAAAAACTGTATAGTTGAAAAGAACACAAAATGATCTTTCCAACGACTATTTATGGGCTCAAATCGGACTTAAAACGGACCTGTAGCGACCAAAACAAAATGAATAGTCAAAACTGTAATGGGTCGGGTCTGAAAATTAATGGGTCTGACCCATTTCATAATGGGTTGGGTCTGAATTAATTAATTAATTATAACCTTAATTAAACCCTAACCATAAACCCACCCAACCCAAGAGCCGCCGCCAGCACCCAATCTCCCACAGAACCGACCCTCCGCCGTCGGCCGCAACCCCGCCACCTGCCGCAACCCCGCCACTGGCCGCCGCGCTCACCGCTGAGCACCGAATCCGCAGAGAGAGAGAGCGCGTGCATAGAGGGCGTGGCATGGCGAGGAGCAGCCATGGTTGATGCGGCATTAAAAAAAATGTGAACTCAAAGATGGCCCTTATTTTTTTTTTAATTTAACTTTGCTGTGGCCGTGAGTTCTTCGGAGATAAGATTGAATTAAACAAGTAATCAATCGTAAGAAAACATGCTGAATCCCTTTTTTTTTTTAACGTTGATCTATTTCCAGCGTTTGACGGCAAACAAAAACGCAGATGCAAACATAAGCACTGGATGCAACCGTAGATCCTTTTTTTTTTAATAAATCCGAAAATAAAAACTTTAATTCTAGATCAAAAAAAATTCATGCACAAACAGGCTCTGATACCACTGTTGGATAAATTAACGATCTAGACATGAATAATTGAACTAGAAATATAAATAAATTACCGTTCACCGACGAAAATAATGGAAGTCTTTTCCTCTCTCCTCCCGTAGCCAATGATGGGAATTAGGTCTCTTTTCTGCATACGGTTGAGAGGAGGGACTCCCACCCTTTAAATAGATATTTGTGATTAACCCTACCCATCATGGTTTAATCACAACCGTGGGATTACACTCTGGTTGATCCTATCCTTTAGATATTCAAGATAACCACCCAACTTGATAAGCATGAAACTGTCTAACCAGACCATGTGGTTAGTATCCTGATCCTAACTTGAATCGATGGCAACTTTAAATCAAATCCAAAATCGAGTAGGTTGGGCCACTTGGGTTCGTTGGATTAATCGAACCCAACAGTGGCAAATTCAAAGATAATGTTGCGTCATAAAATTAGGGGAAAAAGCTTAGTGGAGTTTCAAGACTGAAGGCAACTGGGTGAAAAAAATAAAATGAAAGAGAACCCGTTACTCCAATTCCCCTATAAACAAAAACTAACAACCCACAAAATTTTTGCAGAGCCGTATACGAAATCTGCAAATGTGTATCAAATGGCTCGCAACTGACGTGAGGATTTTGGACCCAGTTGGAGTGGCCGAATCTATTCCTGCGTGAAAAAAGTTTTAGAAAATTTAAGATTTGTTGCTAGATGTTAATTTTCCAATATTTTCTTTCAAAAGTAATTTCAATTGATTTGTCTTCATCAAAATCGAAATTTGGTCCAGAACTCTTTATTATAGTTTCTTACAAAGTTTTATCACAGTAAAATGCTAGATTTGTCTTCATCAAAATCGAAATTTGGTCCAGAACTCTTTATTATAGTTTCTTACAAAGTTTTATCACAGTAAAATGCTAGAATCTATTTCATGTTTGATCTAGTGTATGGAATAGCGGGATCGCATATAAGGGTTGAGGGAGTGATTTGATGCCTCAAGCTCGCCTTTTTAGGGGATAAAAAAGTGATTTTTATTTCTAGATCTGACCTCTTGAATTCTTTTTCTGTAGGCCATTATGTCGCGAGTATCGAGAGGTCGTTTTCCTGCTGCATCGGTTGATGGCGCGCCTCCCTCATATGCTGGTGAGCAATTTTTTGACCTTTTTCGAAAATTTACAAATTAGTCCTCTTTTTTCTGGATATTTGCAAATTAGTCCATTTTACCCCCCGTTGTTCTCCTTGGTGAGGCAACCGGGAAAGGCCTTGGTTCTCCTTGGTGAGGATCGACGCTTTATGGAAATTTTGCAAATTAACCCTCTTCTTCTGAGAATTTTGCAATTTAGTCCTTTTACCCTATTTTGCTCTCCTTGGTGAGGCGATCGGGAAAAGCCTTGATTCTCCTTGGTGAGGATCGACGCTTTAAAGATGGGTTTTGCTTGGTCAAAACCACATCTCATAATAAAGGGGGCGTTTTGACGCTGCATTGTGCTTTATAAGGCAGGGATATATTGTCGATATACCCTATCTTATAAATGCGCAATGTGGCCAAATCGTCTCGCCCTTTATAAGGCAATGACTCTATCTTACCAATTTGTAAGATGAATTCAATTTCCTTTTATATCTGAAATTAACAAACACTTAACTGCTTGTTTTCAGTGGAATATCCTTCCGGAGCTTTTTCATCGCATGCGGTGAATGGACGTCGTGATGAGTATTATTCCACATCTGATGACTTTTCGCCCATTCCGTTCACCTCCCAGTTTGCTCCGGGCACGTCGTTGGAAGTTGTCCAAGTGGTGAGGGAAGGTGGCCATCAAGCTCTTCGCCAGCTGATCACAGATGCGCCTCTCGTGCAGGATGCCAGTTCCGTTCAGTCTCTTAGGAAGACTGACTTCTTGTTTGGAGACTCTACCAGGGATCCCGATGCAGTATTTATTGAGGCTGAGCAGTGGCTTTACCAGACTGGTAGTCGTTATATGTATTTGCCGAAGATTCCTCGACACCGTTCTTTGACTGAGCTCAGGCGCCAAGCTTCAGGCGTCAGGCCGTGACACGGGAGATGTCGTGGCGCTTGACGGAGGAGCATGAGAGCGTCCATTGCGGCTACATCACTCATCAGGCGTTTCCTGGCTCGAGCAGAAGTCACATCACCGGATTGCGTCCCGGAGTACTGGGGCTGGATGCACCACCACGTAACGAGTTCCTCGCCACCGCTTCTACCTTGAGGAATCACCTTGCTGCTCTAGGACGGGAGATGCCTGCGACGCGTCACAGGATTTATGGTTGGGTCCATTCTTTGGACAAGTTTTGGTGGACCCGTATGACGACGTATGTCTTGAGCCGATGGGGCGAGGAGTTGCACGCTTGTGGTTTATATGCAGCCGTTCGTGCCACCATGTATGGCTTGCCTGTCAGCGCAAGGCATTTTTGTGCTTTGTTCGAGCTTTATAATTCAGATTCGAACACTTTTCTGACCCGGCAAGGGGAGTTGGGTTTGGCTCTTCACGAGATGCACAGGATTTCTGGCTTACCCATGGGACAGATGTTGTATCAGGAATACTTTCCCTCCAACCATGAATTAGGTCCGCTGAAGGATCGTATGCCTGATCGCTATGAGACTCTATGGGATCTCACTTGTCACTATCATATAGCATTGGCGTAGTCTGAGCCTTTAGCAAAGAGGACTAAGACATTCGTGAGTCTGAAGCAGTTTGCCAATTATTTGTTCAAGAATCTGGAGAGTAATTCTGGCGAGGCTATTTGTGAGTTGGCTCCACTTACTCCCTCAGGGGTGAACAGTCTGCTGAAGAAGATTGGCGCTCATTCTTATACCACTAGCAGTTCTGAGGGTGGCTTTCCTGCAGGGACCAAGTTCAAATCATTCTTGTGGCATGCTACCGCACCAATTTGACCAATGACTCTTCTTGCTGGTTATCTTGCTATCTGGTTGAAGAAGTGCGTTGTTCCATATCAGTCTGGCGATGCCTTGCCCTTGGAAGTGTTCTATCCAGCAGTTCAGCTCGCCTACAAGAAAGAACTCTCACTTCTTCCGGTGATGGTGGCTAACATTCATCGAGGACTTCGACAGCTTTCTGGTGCCTTTACACAGAAGGAAAGTGATTTGCCGGGTCAGATTCCCACCCTTAAGACGGAGCTCCCGTACACATACTTGATGGCTTGGTTCGTCCTTCACCGTTCCGATATGATGTCGGTACCGAGCGCCACAGATCATTCCGTTCCTTTACTGCAGTTGCTTGAGAACGGCAAGTGGGAGGGGCGCGGATTTTCTGACATCAGACAGCAGCTGCAGGTCCACAAGTGTTGGACATTTTCCACTTGCTTTCCGCAGTTCTCCGGCCGATACGGTGATTGTTTGATAGATGAGGAGAGGCCGAGAGAGTATCGAACTCACTTGGACATCGGGTGCTTTAACTGGCTGGTAAACATTAGGCCAGGTTATTTGACTTTTCGGGTGAGGGATCAGTGCTTCATAGAGCCATATCTACCCTGCCGATTCGCTCGTCAGTTTGGCTACGATCAGCTTTACGTCGGGAATCCTCGTCAGCAGCTTCGGGCCCACGGCGTTTTGGTAGATGGTCTCTGTGCGTGGTTGTGGACCGTGACTGGCTGTACTGGTGCTAAATTCAGTCTCCCGAGTGCTGACCGGCAGTTGCACCTCACTTTCTTAAGCTGCAAGTGGTTGTTAGCAGCCAACAAGACTATCCCCATGAAGCCGATTGCAGAGTTAGAGGCCGAGGAAGCTTCTCAGGTTGATTCCCGTAGGATTTGGGAAAACGCTCGATCACAGAGGACACGGAACAAGACTCGTCGGATTGATGAAGAGGGAAAGAAGACCTTTCATTCCGCAGACGAGGCTTCAGGGGGAGATCCTGAAGATTATGAAGACTTTTTCGAGCGAGGTTTGCTATTCATCTTTTCCTTCCATCTTCCAGAAATATTGAAACTGACTATGGTTTGATGTTTCAGGGACCACAGTTGACCAGGATGAAGAGTTCCATCCCCCTTCCCAGGCGAGACCTTCGATTATTGTCCATGCTGCGAGGCGGAAGAGATTAGCCCGCAAGCAGCGTGTAGCTTCCCGAGCATCTGATATGGACTTGGCTGGTGATGATCCTGCTAGTGACGAAGGTAACATCTACTCTGTAAACCACCTTCTTGGTTATTCGGAACATTGACTCATGCTTTTCCATCTCTATATAGGAGAGCGTGGAGAGAGCGAAATGAGTCCCGATTCCGTTCCTGTGTCTCCTGGTGAGCCTGACCCGCTGCCCCAATTAAAAAGGCCTACAGGGGTTGCCGACATTAGGGAGGATAGCAATGTAGGACCTGATTCCGCAGATCCAGGTACATCTACTATTGACAATGTATCTTTTAGATGGTATACAAAAGAATTTGTGCATCCTCTAATCATCTCTGTACATCTTGCTTCTTCAGATAACTTGCAGGAGGCATACGTGGATTTTGGGAATAAAGAGGCTAACACATCCATAAGGGGTAACTCATTTCTGTTGGTTGTAGTCTCTTTATTCTTCTTTGGTACTTATATTCTTTTACATCAGATTTCTCCATTGATGATTTTGACGAGGAAGACTTGATCGCGGACACTCCTACACTCCACTTCATGTATAGCTCTCCTCAATTTGATGGCCAGTTACCCGGAGATATATTTTCCGAGCCTACGTTCGATAAGAATCTTGAGGATGATTCTTTCGAAGGTATATGCCTCCTCCCAAATTAATTATAGGACTAGCCAATTTTGACTAATGCAGCTATAATGTGATGCCTCTGAGAATTCTGACTTGTATTTAACAGGAGTTTTTGTTGAGAATGACCCTGTTGAGCCGGCTATGGGACCAACTACACCAGTTGATACACCCCCAGCCGTTACACCTCCACCACCCCCAGTGACTCAAGAGGGTATGAATACTATTTATTTACTTTTCAAGGTCTTTTTCTGACGGTTTTATCTTTATCTTTCTTTTTTTTATCGTGCAGGGCCTTCTTCTCGTCTTCATATTCTGGCGAGGGAGTTGTTATCTGATGATGATCCTGAGAAGATTGTCATCTGCATAGAAGTCCGCTCCTTCTTCTCTTTCATGAATGCTATGATTGGCAAGCTTTTCCATGGTGGACTTTCTCTTCGCCAATTCAAGCCTTTCCTTGATTCTAAAGTCAATTTGATAAGGGAAGCGGGACATCCAGATTTGGCACAGGCTATAGTTGATGACCTTGATTGCCTAGAGCATGAGCTTCAGATGTTTCGTGAGCTCCGAGATGCAGGTGCCTCCTCATTTATTGCTACCGAGCTGGACACCCGCTTACAGTCATCACGCGAGACTCAGATTTTTACTGAGCTCGAGATTCAGATGCAGCGGGGCCGAGTAGATCGAGTTAAGACGAGCCTTGCTACTAGATTATCTTCGCTTGCCGAGCTCGATCTTTCTATTACCTCCTGTGCGACCGAGATAGACCAGCTCAGAAGAACACTCCGTGAAAAAGAAGAGACTTTGGATATTCTTCAGATGACGAAAGCACAGGATCAGCAAATCTTTATCTTTATTATGATTCTTCATTCCGTTTGAAATGATTGACCATAATACTCATAGGATTTTTGGCAAACCCCCAGCCTTCAACGGGTTTGATTAGCCTTTACCGACTACCGTTTGAGTCGGGCTAGCATGCGGATTGTTCAAGTCCGTTCCGCATGTGACGTTAAGCTAAAAGAGTTAACCCTTTTAGTGCTACGATATTGAATACGTAGACTTCGTCTTTCTCTTGTGAAAAGACTAAACAGCAACGTGTATGAGACGTTGACTTAGGATTTTTGGCAAATCCTCAGCCTTCAACGGATTTGACGTGCTTTTACCGACTACCGTTTGAATCGGGTTTACATGCAGATTGTTTTAATCCGTTCCGCATGTGACGTTGCGCTAAAGGAATTAACTTCCTTAGACTTTGTGCTATGATGTTGAATACATAGGCTTTACCATTTGTTACGGGAATAGGCTACCCGGCGACACGTGTTAGGTTTTGACTTTAGATTTTTTGGCTAACCCCCAGCCTTCAACGGGTTTGATTAGCCTTTACCGACTACCAGTTGAGTCGGGCTAGCATGCGGATTATCTAAATCCGTTCCACATGTGACGTTGTGCTAAAGGAATGAACTCCCTTAGACTTGATGCTACAACTTCGAATATGTAGACTTCGCCATTGTTATGGGAATAGGCTACCCAGCAACGTGTTTTAGACGCTGACTTATCCCTACTTAGGCTTCGGGATAAAATTCCCCAGAATCGAACTCTGGTGTCTTTTTCTTCGGAAAAAGACTAAACTGGCGACGCGTGTTAGGCGTCGGCATATCCTTTCTTAGGATTCAGGATGAAATTCCCCATGCGTGTAAGGCATGGATTTTGGTGTTATTAATAACAACCTGCCACAATGTTGAATATGTGGGCGGGTGTTCTTTTTAACGGTTAAGAACTAACCGGCAGCGCGGGTTAAGCACAGGCTTATCCCTGCTTAGGTTTCGGGACAGAATACCCCAGAATCGAACTCTGGTGTCTTTTTCTATGGAAAAAGACTAAACCGGCGACGTGTGTTAGGCGTCGGCATATCCTTTCTTAGGATTCAGGATGAAATTCCCCATGCGTGTAAGGCATGGATTTTGGTGTTATTAATAACAGCCTGCCACAGTGTTGAATATGTGAACGGGTGTTCTTTTTGACGGTTAAGAACTAACCGGCAGCGCGGGTTAAGCGCAGGCTTATCCCTGCTTAGGTTTCGGGAAAGAATACCCCAGAATCAACTCTGGTGTCTTTTTCTGCGGAAAAATACTAAACCGGCAGCGCGTGTTAGGCGCAGACTTATCCCTGCTTAGGATTCGGGATAAACTTCCTATACGTGTAAGGCATGGCTTTTGGTGTTATTAATAACAGCCTGCCACAGTGTTGAATATGTGAATGGGTGTTCTTTTTGACGGATAAGAACTAACCGGCGGCGCGGGTTAAGCGCCGACTTATCTTTGCTTAGGTTTTAGGATAGAATACCCCAGAATTGAACTCTGGTGTCTTTTTCTACGGAAAAAGACTAAACCGGCAGCGCGTGTTAGGCGCAGACTTATCCCTGCTTAGGATTCAGGATAAACTTCCTAGGATGAATCCTAAATTGACAAATTTTGGAAAGAGCGGTGCGGGAAAGGAAGAATTTTATATTCTATTTCCCGATCTTCTTTTAGGGTGAAGGCGAACCCGAAAACAAGGAAGGAAGAATTTTATATTCTGTTCCTTGATCCTGGAAAGGAAGAATTTTATATTCTATTTCCAGTGCAGAAGAAACTAAGAGTGGGATTTCTACTCCTAGAATCTGGAAAATCTAGATAAACTTGCCTTTTATAGGATTGGTTATATAAATTAGAAAAATGATTTCTTCGTTTATCGAAGTGAAATTTCAACTTCGGTTATAGCCATGGGAAGGCTTAATCGAAGAGAAAAGAATGGAGTTCTTTCGTTTATCGAAAGGGGGCTCCGAACTGAAAGTGGACCTCTTATTCATGGAAAGAGTCAAGAGGGCCAGATGGATATTTTTGGTGGACCCACTGTCAATTGAAACTGATCAGTGAGGGAATTTGGTGAAGAAAATAATTTTGGGTTATCCTTTAGAATATTAAGTGTAATATTCTTCAAGGAACTTCCCGGTAAATGGGTTATCCTGAACATACTAGGGATAGTACTTTTTCAGAACTTCCCATTTATTGGCATTAATTGCCTGGCGCCCTCTGGCGTAATCAGGCGATATGCGCTGTTTGAATAGACTGTGTCTATTACAAACGGTCCTTCCCACTTGGGTTCGAATTTACCTTTCTTCTTGGAAGTGAGGATTATTGGTCGGCGAGCAGCGAGGACCAGATCTCCTTCCTTGAAGCTCCTCGTTCGGACTCTTTTGTTAAAAGCCCTAGACATCCTAGCCTGGTAAAACTCAATTTGCTGTTGAGCTTCCAAGCGCTTTTCATCCAGCCTCTCAAACTCTTCGAGACGCTTCTGATGCTGTTCTTCTGCTGTCATCTCTGTTGCGAGGGCGATCCAAAGGGATGGAATCTGAATTTCTAGCGGTAGCACAGCTTCACATCCGTATACCAGCGAATACGGGGCGGCACCTGTGGGCGTGCGTATGGTGGTGCGATAAGCCCAAAGTGCTTCACCGAGTTTATCGTCCCAATCTTGTTTATTGGTCTTCACGAGCTTCGACAGGATCTTAATGATCGTCTTGTTAAACGCCTCCGCTAATCCATTTGCGGCGGGATAATAAGGCGTTGACGAAACATCTTCAATCTTGAACTTGTCACAAAACCTGATGAAGGCGTTGCTTATGAACTGTGGACCGTTGTCATGAATGATCCGTCTTGGCACGCCGTGTCGGTATATGACATGATGCTTGATGAAATTGATGACGTTGTTCGTCTTCACTTCTTTAAGCGGAATCGCTTCAGCCCACTTTGAGAAATAGTCCGTGATTGCGAGGATGAATCGATCGCCTTTGACTGAAGGGGGAAAAATAGGACCGACAATGTCCATACCCCATGTCACGAACGGCCAAGACGTGGTTGATGTGTGTAACAGCTCTGGTGGTTGATGCATATAATTTGCATGTATTTGACATGCGTGACACTCCCGAGCGTATTCAATTGCGTCACGAACCATTGTTGGCCAATAATATCCCATTCTCCTGATGCGATCATACAGTTTGGGACCGGGCTGGTGCGCACCACATTCTCCTTCGTGTGCTTCCTTAAGAACTTCTTTCGCTTCATTGTGCGAAAGACATCGGAGTAATAAACCATCGTACCCTCTACGATATAACGTATGGGTTTCGGCATTGTAGAAGAATCTTGGCGCTCTTCGGCGGATTGATTCCCTTTCTTTTATATCTTCTGACAGGATACCCTATTGAACATAGTCAATGATGGGAAAACGCCAATCTCAGGACTCAGACCCAATTTGAGTTGAATTCACTTCCTTGGCGTTTACGTTTCCGTCATCTTCCTCTTCAATATCCCTACTGTATATGGGTACACAGAGTTGATGCGTCCTCACTGTGACCAAGAGTTCAGTTTCGGGAGGTTGTGCAAGTGATACCGCTAACGCTGTCAGTGCATCCGCATAAGCGTTCTGGAGGCGAGGGATATATTCGATAAAAAATTCTTCAAAAGATTCTGCCATTCTGATGGCTTCCTGGTGGTATGGGATCAGGTCTGGATTCCTGACTTCATACTCTCCGCGAACTTGGTTGACTATCAATTGAGAATCCCCAAAAGCTTCGAGATATTCGACCCCCAGCTCCTTGGCGAAACTGAGTCCAATGAGAAGTGCATTGTACTCGGCTACGTTATTGGAACACGGACCAGTCAATGAATAAGCTCGGGGCATTACATGCTTTCCCGGGGAGATTAAGACGACTCCAACTCCTGAGGAAACTGTAGGACATCCCGGGGTTATTACTCTATTAACTGCCCTTGAGGCACCATCGAAGTATAATTGCCATACTTGTTGGTGTGATGTGGTGTTAACCTCGTGGGTTTCATCCGGCAAGTCATCATATACTTCTGCCGCGTCTGCGGTCGGGTTTGCCGCCAAAAGATCACAAATCGCTTGTCCCTTGACCGACTTTTGCTGTTTGAAGTGCAAATCATACTGGGACAAGAGGATGGCCCATTTTGCCAACCGCCAATTCATCGAACCCGGTTGCGTCATAAATACTCGCACGGGATTAACATTGGAGATAACATAAATTGTCTGTCCCACTAAGTAATGCCGCATCTTTTGCACTGCAAACACCAACGCGAGACATTCTTTCTCAATCATCGGATATCGAGACTCAGCGCCCACCAAAGTCCGACTTAAATAATAAACTGCCTGTTCGTGACCATTATCATCGTCTTGTGCTAACAAAGCACTTATCGAATGGTTCATCGCCTTGATGTAAATCAAGAACGGTTTACCTGATTTTGGTGCAACGAGAACAGGAGGATTTGTCAGATATGTCTTGATATCTTCGAGTGCCTTTTGGCAGGCGTCGTCCCAAATAAATGACACACCCTTCTTGTTTAGCTTAGAAAATGGTTGGCACTTCCCAGAAAGGTTTGAGATGAACCGCCGGATGTAAGCTAGCCGCCCTTGCAATCCTCTAAGTTCTCTTAGATTCCTCGGAGGCTGCAATTCATGTATCGCATTCACCTTATCGGGATCGATATGTATACCCTTAGTGGTGACGACGAACCCAAGGAATTTTCCGCTGGACATTCCAAGGAAGGATTTTGTGGGGTTCATCTTTAATTGATGGCTCTGCATGAGATCGAACATCGTTTTTAAGTCCTTGATGTGATCTTCCTTGTTGCGGCTTTTTACAACCAAGTCATCAACATAGCATTCGATCGTCTTTCGGAGGTGTTCCTGGAAAATCTTAGTCATCGCTTGCTGGTACGTGGCGCCTGCGTTCTTCAGACCGAAAGGCATTACCGTGTAGCAGAAGATACCGAGGGGCGTTCTGAACGCTGTATGTTTCTCATCATCCGGGTGCATCTTGATTTGGTTATACCCCGAAAAGCCGTCCATGAAGGACATCCTCTCGAATCCACATGTATTGTCGATAATGACATCCGTGATTGGGAGAGGAAAATCGTCTTTTGGACATGCTTCATTCAGGTTCCTGAAGTCGATGCAAATCCTGATTTTGCCATTCTTCTTCATGACGGGAACGATGTTGGCTAACCAGTCTGGATGTTGTTCCTCTCGGATAAATCCTGAATCGATCAACTTCTTAACCTCTGCCTCAATGGCTTCCATAATCTGCGGACGAAACCGTCTTTGCTGTTGTTTGACAGGTTTGGCATCCGGCTTGATGTCAAGGCGGTGCATTGCCACATTGGGGTCGAGTTCTGGCATATCTTCGTAGTTCCAGGCGAAAACATCAATGTATTCTCTGATCAAGGCAATTAATTCCTCCTTCTCATCTGGAGGAAGACTACCGCTGATGAATATGGGCTTTGGATTGGCTTCATCGCTCATATTAATTTGGACTACTTCATCTTCGGTTCTGTGTCAGATTCGTTACCATAAAGGAGAGAATCAGTGAAGTAATTCTCATACCCTTTGAATGGTTGCTTATATGCGACCACCGTCCTGACCCTTCCATCAGTGTCGACATATTTCAGACACTGATGTAAGGTGGAGGGAACTATAACATTACTATGGATCCAAGGCCGACCCAATAGTAAGTTATAGGATGTCTCAGCATCTATCACGTAACACGTGACCTCCGTCTTCAGATCGCCGATTTGGCATTTTATTCGGATCTTCCCCAAAGGTCTTGACCCGCTGGTGTTGAATCCGTAAATAACAGTGCCTGTAGACGCCAATTTGCTGACTGGAATGCCAAGGCTATGCATTAGGCGAAGCGGCATAATGCTCACAGCGGAACCCGGATCTACTTGGATTCGGTTGACCTCGCTGGAGCCAATGTACCCGACAAAATACAAGGGCCGATCATGGTTTGAATTCTTCGTCTGCATGTCTTCTTTGGTGAAGGTGATGCAGGGAATGTTCTTAGCTGCCACATTGCACTGTTGAGCTAACAGTTCTAGTTCCTCAGGCGCCGGTTTGATCCGAGTGAGGAATGCTTCTGAATCGGCCAAGGCCTCTTGCAATGCTTCTCTAGTTTCTTTAGACAACCGCAGCAACTCATATAGCGTTATCCGCACTGGAATATTAGCTAGCTGAGCCATGATATCGAAGGCGCGTGGAGTTTTTGAACTCTTCGGATTATCCTTTCCAATCGGACAACTGAAACGAGATTGCTTCGGATTTTGAACCTCCTCGGGCCTCTTTTCTTTATGTTTATCTACCGGCTGTCGTCGAGCCTCCTCAACCGGTTTAGGAACTGTAATCACCCCCAGCTCTGTGAGAGTCTTGGCTGGTCCCCGTTTTGTCACCCCCTGCTCAGCTAATTGAGTGATATTCGTTTCCGCTTCGGGTCGCAAAAACTTCTTGTTCTTCTTCAGAGAGCGGAAAAGTGGGGATTCTTTCGTCATCTTCCCCTGGGATAGCAGAGACTCCATAACAAGACTTTCCTTTCTCTTTGGACTTCTTCTTGGATGACGATCCAGGCCATTGTTCATCTTCAATCAGATCGGGATGAACCCAGAGGATTTCGTCGTTTGGGGCTGTATGTGGCACAAGCCCTTTTTGGCGCTGTCCATGTGGGTCATCATTCACCGTCTTCATTCCCACCTTGGTGACACGTTTCGGCTCGAACCATGTTGTGGGCACTGATCCAAAACTGATTGACACTGCGTTTGCCCCCACATTCTTGGCTGGTTTCAGGGTTATGACCCCTACGTCGATTAACGCCTGGATCTTGTCCTTGAGGTGGTAGCATGATCTCGTAGGGTGATGGACCGCTCTGTGGTACGCGCAGTACTTTGGATCCGTCACCTTGCTAGCTCCCTCTTGATCCACGATTGCCGGCAGCTGGATTTTGTTGTTCTCCAACAAGTATTTGAAGATGCCGGGAACTTCATCATCTTTAAAAGAGTAGACTTTGGGAAACCTTGGCTCCGAAGATTTCTGCTTCTGAGGCCGTTGTTGCCATTGCCCTCGAGATTGTTGTGGGGCTTGTTGCTGTGGCTGCTGTTGCTGTGGTTGCAATTGAAAGGTTTGATTAGCATCAACTGCATTAGCTTGTGCCTTACCTTTCCCCCGTGGGACGAAGTTTTGCTTTGGAGCACTTGTCGCCGGTTGGCCTCTTTCCGCCTTCTTCCTCTTGAGGAATCGCTCAGCTTGCTCTCCCCGGACTTTCAAGTCCTTCCATGTATTGGATGGTGCTGTCCCCATTGCTTCTAGCACGTCCAACGCGAGGTTGTTGTGGCAGGTCTGGAGGATGAATTCCTCGGTGATCGGGTCCCGGCAATTCATCGCCTTGTTCCGGAACCTTTTGACGAAGGTGTCGACTAACTCTCCGTCTTTCTGCTTCTCATCGAGCAACGATCCGATAGATATCTCGGTGTCGTCGTCGAAGAAGTTGGCCAGGAACTTGGTCTCCATGTCATCCCAGCTGTTCACGCTGCCTGGCTTGAGGCGGCGATACCAATCGAAGGCGGCTCCGCGAAGAGTGCCGACGAATGACCGCACCATCAGAGGCTCATTACCAGAGATCACCCCCAAATGCGATTTGAAGTAAATCAAATGCTGGGTAGGTGAACCCATCCCATTAAACGGCGTGAAGTTAATTAGATTAAACTTCGCCGGATATGGGATCGATTCCCATTCTCTTGGGTATGGGCAAGGAATGCCTGTTTTCTTCATCTCTTGAGCGGAAATTAGTGTGTTGATTTTGCTCTCGAGGTTCTTGATCTTCAGACTTTCGCCTGTGTCTTCATTGGCATTCTCAAACTTTCTTTTTGCTTAGCCAAAGCGTCTTCAATCATCTTGGCAATTTGCTCCGCACTTATCATAAGCGCTTCGCGGGGTTGTCCCTCGCTGGATACCGTATTATTTGATGCAACTGCGGAGCCAGCATCAGATTCTTCATCTTCTGAAGGGCGTCTTGTCCGAACCCTACCATAGGTTGATCGCTCGATGGTTCCGGACTGCAGACGGGTTCTAGGCCGGGAGGCTCTCAGAATCGACTCGAAATCATCCCGTGCCGATGTCCCCTTGCTGGTCATGTTGGCAGTGACCCTTGAACGTTCACCGTCTTCGACCATTGTTCTTCTTCTTCGGAAACGTCTAGTCCTTGGCTTTGGCGCTTCCATGTTGAGTCTTTGGAACACGGAAATTCTTTCGGGAAACGTTTTGGTGCAGTCGCACTCAGATAATACCGCCCGAATGAGTTTTGAGCAAGGACATTGAGTCTCTAATCTTTGAGGGCTACTCTTTCTGGATTTGCTCGTACCTACAGCACGATAGTACAGCTTGTCCGTCTGAAAGTCGGAGCAACCTATCGCGTGTTGGCATGATCTCCCAAGTATAACGTCATCGTCATCAGACAACAACGTTTCCTTTTGAGAATGAATTTCCTTCTTTGAGCTCTCCAGAGTCACACGCCTCGAAACGCGCCTTTTTGGGCGTGAATTCTCATCGGGCTCTTGGACTTTGATGCGCAAATTGGTGCGCGCAACTGCCTTGAGCTCCTTGTCACGTTGGAGGTGGCAGCGACCCCCAGCGTGTTGAGTCGTTCGGGGATTCTTCAGCGGGCCCAAACGTCTCTGGATTGGAGCCTTGCTTCGCTCCTCGGGAAGTGGACCGAGGCGCTCCCAGACTGACTTCCTATTCTGGGATGGTCCTGTGGGATCTCCCGAGGTAGTTGTGGTAATCATCGGCGGTCTGGACTGATTCGCCGAAGGTTGCACTTTCCACGGTCGCAGTTGCTGCTTTTTGGTCTGAACTGCCGCTTCAGACTTTGGCCTCAAAACTTTGCGAGTTGGTGACGGCTTCTTGGCCACCTCCTTCTGCAGCTTTCTACGGGCTTCTTCGGATTGAGCCCGCGCCTGCGCTGATAGTGCGCAGCGTTTGCGAATGCGCTCCTCCAGCGTTGATCGGTTCCGTTTGACACGGACCCATTCCATTGTTGGCGGCTTGGAGGAACCACCATTCGTTGATTGTCGAGGCTGCTTGCCTCTTTTGTTCTTCAGATCCATGTTGTAGCGGATCCCGTCAACTGACTCCATGGCCTTTGCGAATCGTTTCGCAAGGCGTTGACGTTGCCTTTGGCGGGCTCTCTTCGAGAGAGTCACCACGCCCTCTGTGGCAGAAGAGTTGGCCAGAGCAGATCTGACCTGGTTGGAAACTGGAGGAATCTCACCCGATGCGACTTTGGCATCAACCGGGGCGAGATCTTCGTTGGTGGCTTCGACTTCTTCATACCAACGAACCTTTCTCCTGGAGGAGAACTTCTGGGATTTCTTAGACTTGCGGGGGGAGGTTGATCCGGACGAGGACGACAAGTATTCCTCGAACTTCTGTTGGTCTCCTCGAACTTGGCTTGGTCGAACTCATACTCGACCTCCTCCACGACCGGGATTGAGATCCGCGGCTGCGACGCTCCGATCTCGACAGCGAGATCAGCGGCTCCCACTGTGGTCGCCAGATTGTTCGCGGGGAAAATCGTTTTCTTCTTCATTGATGTCATTGTGATCTCAAAATAACAACTTTTTGTGGTTACAAAAGATCCGGTCTTTTTTAGATCCGGTTACAATGAAAATCAAAGAAAAATAAAGAAAAATTACAACTTTCTCCTTTTGTGTCGAACAAATCACGAGCTCCTGTTTTGTGGTCGCTCGCTTGCGTGGGTTGTTTGCCTGCGCCGGGGTTTATCCGTGGACCACCGCGAGATCTAGATCCGATCAGATCTAAGCAGTACGACGGGTATTATTCCACGAAGGAAATAATAGCCGGGGAGGATTGATTCACCAAGGAAACAATCGTCCAAGTCTCGGGATCTAAGACCAAGCTTAGATCCGGAGTACGTCTGCGTAGATCTGAGATCCGGTCCTCTCGAACACCTGCCTTTTTTGGCGTTGACGATCGCTGAGCACCAGATCTGGAAGAGTGAGTCCCCGAAGTCCCAAAGCTCCAATCTTTTTTAAGTTTCGAGTCTTGAATCCGGCAGAGCTTCGCCTCCAAAATTTCCAACCTCTGAACAAATGAACCAAGTGGCCTATTTATAGGCACCCTTTACTGTGCCCGCGCACGGAACAGTGTCGGCCACCTCTGGGTGGCCGGCACTGGGCCGAGCCACCCCAGGGTGGCTCGGCCACCGAGCCACCTCAGAAGATCTGGAAGAGTGATCCCCGAAGTCCCAAAGCATCAAATCTTTTTTTGAAGTTTTGAGTCTGAATCCGCACGAGCTTCCGCCTTCAAATTTTCCAACCGCCTCAAATGCAACAACGTTCCCACTCTCCTATTTATAGGCAACAATCTGGTCATGTTGGCACAGATATGGGCGCCACCTCAGGGTGGCTTCGGCTTGCCGAGCACCCTGAGGTGGGCTCAGCTGCCGAGCCAGTCAGCCTAGGGTGTCTCGCCTTGCCGAGCCACCTCAGTGCTGGCTCGGCTTGGCCGAGCCCACCTGAGGTGGCTCGGTTCGGACGGAGCGCAAAACCCGAGGGGCTCGGGAAACCGCCACCTCAAGGTGGCTCGCCACAGCTGAGCGCACCGCTGAGGTGGCTCGTGGCCGAGCACCTCAGGTGGCTCGGCCAAGGCAGCCACACTGAGGTGGCTCGCCAAGGCCGAGCGCACCCAAGGTGTCGGCAGCCCCCGAGCCACCCTAGGGTGGCTCGGGCAGCGC
>NC_033796.1:20259276-20261582 GCF_001876935.1 Asparagus officinalis
TCATTCGAGTTTATTGTAACGACTAAAGTTGTAATAGATTCGATAGCAATGAAAACAGCAACTTTCACAACAAACAGATATAGCTTATGCTGTAGAGAGACTGAGTCAGTATACTAGCAACCCTAGCAAAGATCATTGGACTTCCTTAGAAAGAGTATTCAAATATCTGAAAGGCACAATTGACTATTGTTTGACTTACACTGGTTGCCCTGATGCTATAGAAGGGTATAGTGATGCCAACTGGGTCACGGATTCCAACAGTGTAAAGTCTACATCTGGATATGTATTTCTTTTTGGTGGTGCTGCTGTATCCTGGAAATCATGTAAGCAAACAATAATTGCCAGGAGCACCATGGAATCTGAGCTTATTGCTCTTGATTCTACTTGCACAGAAGCTGAATGGTTAAAAGATCTTCTCTCTGAACTTCCTTTGGTCCATAAACCCTCTCCTCCTATTTCCATTCACTCTGATTCTAGATCTACCATAGAGCTTCTAAAGCAAGTACATGTAAATAAAAAACATAACAGACATATTCAAATAAGATATAAGTCTGTACAACGCCTATTAGGCAAAGTTGTGATCTTGGACTTTGTAAAGTCTGAGAAAAATCTTGCTGACCCTTTGACTAAGGGATTATCCAGGAGTGTGGTTCTGGATTCATCGAGGGAGATGGGGTTAAGCCCATAAATGAGGTCACTGACAGCGGCAACCCAACCCTTATTTGGAGACGTAGTCCCAATGTCGGTTCAATGTGGTAGAAACAAGCTGGACAAGTGACTCTCGTGTGGAGCATCGACCTAGATATATTTATATATCATTATGTAGCATTTTCTATTACCCCTTCTCTATGATGACGATGCTCTTATGATACACCTGGCTAGGCTGAGTTTTACTCTTAATAAGTCCAACGCGTGTATTGTGGGGGGGTATTAAATAAACAGTTGTAGTACCCTTTGAGGACTTACCCACGTGAGAGGAACCGTGATGGCCGCGGTTGGGGCGGGCAGGGCTGACCCCTAGAAACTCTCATGAGTCGGTTTTTTGTGAGCATGGCCTTTAACGCTCAACCCGCTTAGCTCAATAGATGAAAACGTATTGTGTGTGTTTTTATCAATACCTGATTCAATGGGCCTAATTCAAGGCCTAGTCCATTATGTCCCTCAGGTGGCGATGAACTCACTAAGGAAATGTTCAAAACCGAAAGCTACCTCTTCCGAATTCACGATACGAAAGGTTGCCCAACCTATGTTTATTTTGTGATTTATTTATTGATTTATTATTTTGAATTTTCAGTCAATATTGCCTTTTGGGGGGGACTGTTGGAAGCTTTGTTCATAAAAAGGCAATTTTGCCTTCGTGAATAGTCCCACATTGGAAAATGAGATGAATAGTAAAGGGTATATAATGGTTCTCTTGTAAGGACCATAAATTTTGATACTAGTTAAAATAATTTTTTAGTATTTTAAAATATTTAATTTTGATTTTTAAAAGAGTATTTGTATTTTCTTGATTTTCTACAATTTTCTATGATTAAAAAAATCTGATTATATATTTATTTAAATAATTTTTATATTTATAAATTTATTTTGTGCAGTAAAAATTTCTAGAATTAATTTGTTGAGTTATCGGTACTATTACGTAATATTTTAAATAATATATTGTATTATTAATAATTATTACAAATTATTTCATATAATACATGGTATTATTAATTACGTGTTTTTGGTATAATTTATTGTATTATTTATATTGTTGCATATTATCTGTCGTATTAGTATAACTTATACGTTTTACTGTATAGATAATTATCCCATAATTATTTGATTTTAAAAATAAGTAAATATATTTTTATTATTAATTATTCTTGTTAAATTGTATAATATGTGTATATTTCTACTATTTCGTATCAACTGTTGTATTAGCATAACGTGTGCGTTTTTATTTGTAGATAATTATCCCGTAATTAATTTGATTTTTAAATACCAGTAATTATTTCTTTTTAATTATTTTTGTTTTAACCCTAACCCTAACCCTATTATATATATATGTGTGTGTAAATGAATACCCGTAACCAAACCAAAAACCCCAGCCGCCTTTCTTTATTTCTCTCTCTCTCTCCTTCTCTCTCATTCACGAAAAACCCTAACCCTAATTACCTATATATATATATAAATATACCTACTCCTGTTCATCATCCCCGCCGCCTATCACCTCTCTCTCTCTCTCTTTTCATATTTTCACGCCGCCGAGAGCTCTCCCCGTTATCCTCCCCTCCTCCGACAAACACCAACGCTCCGCCGCCCTC
>NC_033796.1:20261594-20306753 GCF_001876935.1 Asparagus officinalis
AGCAAGTACATGCTAAATAAAAAACATAACAGACATAATTCAAATAAGATATAAGTCCTTGTACAACGGCATATTAGGCAAAGTTGTGATCTTGGACTTTGTAAAGTCTTGAGAAAAATCTTGCTGACCTTTGACTAGAGGATTATCCAGTGAGTGTGGTTCTGGATTCATCGGGGGATGGGGTTAAGCCCATAAATGAGGTCACTGACAGCGGCAACCCAACCGCTTATTTGGAGACGTATCCCAAGTCGGTTCAATGTGGCTAGAAACACAGCTGGACAAGTGACTCTGCTGTGTGAGCATCGACCTAGATATTTTATATATCATTTATGTACATTTTCTATACCCTTCTCTTAAGTGATGACGATGCTCTTATGATCACACCTGGCTAGCTGAAGTTTTACTCTTAATAAGGTCCAACGCGTGTATTGTGGGGGTATTAATAAACAGTTGTAGTACCCTTTGGAGATTACCCACGTCGAGAGGAACCGTGATTGGCCGCGGTTGGGGCGGGCAGGGCTGACCCTAGAAACTCTCATGAGTCGGTTTTTTTGTGAGCATGGCCTTTAACGCTCAAACCGCTTAGCTCAATAGATGAAAACGTATTGTGTGTGTTTAATCAATACTGATTCAATGGGGTCCTAATTCAAAGGCCTAGATCCATTATGTCCCTGCAGGTGGCGATGAACTCACTAATGGAAAATGTTCAAAACGCGAAAAGCTACCTCTTCCGAATTCACGATACGAAAGGTTGGCCAACCTATGTTTATTTTTGTTGATTTATTATATGATTTATTATTTTGCAATTTTCAGTCAATATTGCTTTTGGGGCGGACTTGTTGAGCTTTGTTCATAAAAAGGCAATTGCCTTCGTGAATAGTCCCACATTGGAAAATGAGATGAAATAGTAAAGGGTATTAATGGTTTTAAATCTTGTAAGGACCATAATATTGTGTACTAAGTATAAAATAATTTTTAGATTTTAAAATTATTTAATGATTTTTAAAGAGTATTTGATTTTCTTGATTTCTAACAATTTTTGATTAAAAAATCTGATCTATTATATTTATTTAAATAATTTTTATATTATAAATTTATTTTGTGCAGTAAAAATTTCTTAAGATTAATTTGTTTGAAGTTATCGCGTACGTAATTACGTAATATTTTAAATAATAATATTGTATATTAATAATTATTACAAATTATTTCATATAATACATGGTATTATTAATTAGTGTTTTGTGGTAATTTATTGTATTTATTTATATTGTTGCATATTATCTGTCGTATTAGTATAACTTATTACGTTTTTACTGTATAGATAATTATCCTCTATTTGAATTTTAAAAATAAAAATAATTTTATTATTAATTATTCTTGTTAATTGTATAATATGTGTATATTTCTACTATTTCGTCATCAAACTGTTTGTTTAGCATAACGTGTGCGTTTTTAATGTAGATAATTATCCCGTAATTAATTTGATTTTTAATACCAGTAATTATTCTTTTAATTATTTTGTTTAACCTTAACCCTAACCCTAATTACCTATATATATATAAAATATACCTACTCCTATTCATCATCCCCGCCGCCTATCACCTCTCTCTCTCTCTCTCTCTCTCTTTTCATATTTTCACGCCGCACGAGCTCTCCCCGTTATCCTCCCTCCTCCCACAACACCAACGCTCCGCCGCCCTCAGCCAACGCCGTGCTCCGCCACCGCCTCCAGTCACCGTCGCCAGCGCCCCGCTCGGCCTCAACCAACACCACCCATCTCCGCCTCCACTCCCCTTGCAATCACCTTCGCCGCCTGAGCTAGCCCCGCACCACCTCCTGCTCCACCCCGCCCCTCGCAGCAGCCACCACGCCCATCTCCGTCAACCTCCACCAGGCCACGCCTTGGCCCCGTCAACCGACCCTCTGTTGCCGACCTGAGCCGCCACGCCGACGAACCCCTGCCCAGATCCGGCCACCTCATCCCTGACCAGTCCCTAGGCCTCGACCACCGCCGTCGTCGTTGTAGTTCGAGCCCTCCTCGCCGCCGTGCACCACCGACGCCGTCAGCGTCGATTCGTTCGACGAAACCCGAGGCAAGATCCCGCTTGCCTGTTTCATTATGTGATAAATAGTATTTTCAGGATAAATATAATAGATTAAAGAATTTATTTTGATGACGGGATTATTTTAGAATAATTATAATATTTTAGAATTTATGTTGCGGAAGGAAATTATTTTAGTATGATAAATGTTTTAAGGAAGTCATTATTATAATATTTTTAGAATTTATGTTGTGGAAGGAAATTATTTTAGAATGATAAATGTTTTAAGGAAGTCATTTTGGAAAAGGATTATTTTTATGACCGTGTGATTGATAGTTGAAGAACACGACATTTCATGTACTTTGACACCGACATGTTGACACTCTTATTTATACTCATTCATTGTCATATATGCATACCTGATTCATCGCTAGTCTATATAGTCATGTTCATCATATGATTTGCATAAAATAGTTATGTTTATTTATTATTTCTTGTTTTGTTGATGACCGTTAGTAGTTCATGTTCTTAGTGGCCTAACGTGTCGTGTATAGGATCTAGATACCTGTGTTTGTTGACATTAGAAAAGCGAGAAGAATTGAGATGAGGAATTCCTGGTTTAAGTGATCGGATGTGATTGTTGATTATTCCAGGCTCGCACCAACGAAATTCCTGTGTAGTGTTGGGGTGGGTCTGAGGTGTAGTGATATATGGTATTGTTGATTATTTCCAGGCTCGCACCAACGAAATTCCTGTGTAGCGTTGGGGTGGGTCTGAGGTGATATGATATTGTGATTATTGATTATTTCCAGGCTCGCACCAGCGATATTCCTGTGTAGCGCTGGCGTGGGTCTGAGGGGGTAGTGAAAAGTTATACGTAAATGATTTGGTGAACAATCGATTATCCGAGAATATGAACCTTGACTCTAGTGAGATGTGAACCAGTGAGTTGTGATAGGATGGCTAGTTGTGTTCTTTCCATACACAGATTAGGGTTAATATTTAATTATCTATAATTTGAGACATATGGTATATACATGAGGGTTTCCTTGTTTGGATTATTTCGCTCGACGTACTACGTCTCTTGTTGTAGATTTTTAAATATTAATTCTATCTATTGTATGATCTTGTTGCTTGGATGGTTTCTGATCGCTATCTGCATGATCTTGTTACTTGTTTGATTTATGGATTCGTCGGATTATTAGTATTCCAGTTGCACGCCTCTATTGTTATTCTATCATCACATGTTCTATTTTTATTTCTGTTATCACATTGACCACGCATATATTATCATTATCATTGTTGTATTTGTTTCTGCCTTGGGGGATCTTGCCGTGTGTTCCACACGCTGACGTACTCCTATTTTCTGGGTGTACGTCAGATTTAGGAGATGAGCAGCCTCAGTTCGGGATAGTGCAGGAGCCAGAGGATTCTCAGTAGGAGTGCCTTGCAGGTGGAGTAGAAGAATAAGCTGAAGCTCAGTAGTTTTCACTGTAGTAGCTGATGAACATTAAAACCTTTTTACCGTACTTTTCTTTAGTTGATGATGGACTTAGTATTTTAACAGTATTTTCTTTATGGACTATGTATTTCTTATTTCCTAGTTGAACCGTTTTTGTAATAAGGGCGTGTTTGACCCATATTTTTATGTCTGGGGTGATTTACCATTGATGATATGTCTATTTTTATTCTGGGTTGTCTTTATATTCTTGCTATGTGTGATCGGGGACCTGTGACTTCGTATTATATTTATTTCCAGACGCTTAGCGTATTAGATTGGGTAGAAAGAGTTTTATTATTTATTTCTACTCAACCTAATACGTCGCGGGCTTGTTCACGTTCCGGTTCCCGTGTATTTTAGGAAGCGGGGCGTGACAAGTTTTAGTGGTGGCCCATGCAGGTCACGGTCCCGAGTTTCTACTAGTAAGAATATGGTGAACAATTTAGATACATATCATATTTCATCCGTAAGGCTACAAATAAGTTCTTTTATTATTATTTTAGACTACAATTAATTTCTTATACTATTATTTTAATAACTATGTTTTAGTTCCTATTTTCCAAATATATTATTTGATTTTAACCTTAATTTTCCTTTTGATCCTCGTTCCTTCAGAATCATGGTGGGTACTCGTAGTAACGATAACCCGTCTAGTAGCAGTGCCCCACAGCCCGAAGTGGATCCCAACCAACTTCTGGCGATGATTCAGGGATTGGTCACCAATCAGCAGCACTTGGCGGGACAGCTTCACAGGGAGCCGCAGCACCAGCCTCCCCCTCGTCCAGAGTCTAGCGTCAGGGAGTTCCGGTATATGCGGCCTCCTTCCTCTAGAGTTAGAGAGTTCCGGTATATGCGGCCTCCTTCTTTCTCTGGTGCCGAAGGACCTTTAGCAGCAGAGGAGTTTCTCAAGGTCACTGAGACTATTCTCACGGTGACCCGCATCCCCCATGCTGAATGGGTGGACCTCATGGATATTCAGCTCACCGACACCGCTCGGATTTGGAGGACTGCAGAGAAAGCTTATTTGGAGAGACCGATTTCGTGGGATACCTTCACAGACCGCTTCAACAGGAAATATTTTTCTCAGTTAGCTCGGGACGAGCTTTTCCGAAGATTTGTGGAGCTCAAGCAAGGAGGGCGAACAGTTGATGAGTACGAGGCCGAGTTTTCTTCTTTGAGCCGATACGCTCCACACTTGGTTACAGACCCGACGATCAGGAGGCATCAGTTTCAGAAGGGCCTGGATAAATATATCAGGTTTAATCTAGCTGGTAGAGCACTTGCGACCCACGACGCCGTGTTGGATGCAGCACGGGAGATTGAGAGCGTGCATAAGGAGCCTGAAGACTCACACGTGATTCAGAGCAGGACACCAGCAGTTCAGGCCCGGAATGTCGAGCGTCCCCCTCCGAGACAGCAGCAGGCCCCGCACAGAGCCAGTCTTCGGTGAGGTGTTCTTATTGTAGATACCCTGGGCATACCGAGCAGGAGTGTCGCAGACGTCATCATCTGTGCTATGCTTGTGGATCCTCCGACCATATCAGTCGAGACTGTCCACACAGCGACAGGGCCAGCTTGCCCCCACCTCCAGTTCGAGCGGCTCTTCCAGCTCCACCTCGATCAGACTCAGCAGCTCCAGCTCAGCACAGACACTATCCTCGAGCAGGGCCACTTCCCCCACATCAGCAGGTATATCAGGAAGCACACATGCAGCAACCTCGGCGACAGATGTTCACGATGTCAGCTGTGGAAGCAGAGGAGAACAACCAAGTTATCACCGGTAAGAATAGTTTATTCTTAGTTTTATTTGCGTATGAACTTTCTTATTTTGCATTGCCTTATGATATTATGATAGGAATTATTTATGAGTGCTAGTTTAGATGTATTTTCCTTCTACACTAGATAAGGTTCTTGTTTCTTCCGTTATTGCCTTATCACCCATTGACTCTTTGTCTCGTTGATTTGTGAGTACCAACTCTCGTTCCATATCTCTGTCCTTGGGTTTAATTCCGAGGACGGAATTTGTTTTAAGGGGGGTAGAATGTAAGGACCATAAATTTTGATACTAGTTAAAATAATTTTTTAGTATTTTAAAATATTTAATTATGATTTTTAAAGAATATTTGTAATTTTCTGATTTCTACAATTTTCTATGATAAAAAAATCTGATTATATATTTATTTAAATATTTTTATAGTTATAAATTTTAATTTTGTAGCAGTAAAAATTTCTAAGAATTACTTTGTTGAGTTATCGTACTAATTACGTAATATATTTTAAAATAATATAATGTATATAATAATTATTTACAAATTATTTATATAATACATAGTATTATAATTACGTGTTTTTGTTATAATTATTGTATTATTTATATTGTTGCATATTTATCTGTCGTATTAGATATAACTTATACGATTTACTGCCTATAAGATAATTATCCATAATTATTTGATTTAAAAATAAGTAAATTATTTTATATTAATATTCTTGTTAAATTGTATAATATGTGTATATTTCTACTATTTCGCTATCAACTTGTTGATATTAGCATAACGTGTGCGCTTTTTAATTCTAGATAATTATCCCGCTAATTAATTTGATTTTAAATACCAGTAAATTATTCTTTTTAATTATTTTTGTTTTAACCTTAACCCTAACCCTAATTACTATATATATATTATAAATATGACCTACTCATTTCATCATCCCGCGCTGCAGCCTATCTCTCTCTACTCTCTCTCCTTTTTCATATTTTCACGCCGCAGTCGGAGCTCTCCCGTTTAGCTCCCACTCTCCACAAAACCCACAACGCTCCGCCGCGCCTCAGCCAACCCCGTGTCCGCGCCACCCGTCCAGTCACCTGTCGCGCAGCGCCGCGCTCGGCCTCAACGCAACTACCACCCATCTCCGCCTCCACTCCCCTTGCAATCAGCCTTCGGCCGACTTGAGCTAGCCCGCACCACCTCCTGCCTCCAACCCGCCCCTCGCCAAGAGCCACCACGCCATCTCGTCAAACCTCCACCAGCCACGCCATTGGCCCCGTCAACCGCACCCTCTGTATCCGACCGGAGCCCGCCACGCCGGGGACGAACCCCTGCCCAGATAGGCCACCTCAATCCCTGACCAGTCCCTAGGCCTCACCACCGCCCGTCGTCGTGTAGTTCGAGCCCTCCTCGCCGTCCGGACGCACACACCACGCGCCGTCAGGACGTCGATTCGTTCGAACGAAACCCGAGCAAGATCCGCTTGCTCAGAACTATTTTTCTATAAATTATGAATTAATCTGCCTATGTTAATTTGTGGTAAAATTATCTGTGTGGATGTGATGATATATTAAATAAATTTTAATTATTGTGATAAATAGTATTTTCAGCATAAATATCAATAGATTAAGACTTTATATTTGATGACTGGGATTATTTTAGAATAATTATAAATTTTAGAATATTATGTTGCGGATGGAAATTATTTTTTAGAATGATAAATGTTTTAAGGAAGTCATTTTTGGAAAAGGATTATTTTTTATGACCGGCTGATTGATAGTTGTAAGAACACAAATTTCATGTACTTTTTGACACCGACATGTTGACACTCTTATTTATACTCTTTCACTGTCACATATAGCATACCTGATTCATCGCTAGTCATAATATAGTCATGTTCATCATATTGCATTTGCATTAAAATAGCTTATGTTTATTTATTCATTTTCTCTCTTTTGGTTGATTGACCGTTAGTAGTTCATGCTTCTTAGTGGCCTAACGTGTCGTGTATAGGACTCTAGATACCTTGTGTTTGGACATTTAGAAAGCTGAGCAGAATTGCAGATGAGGAATTCCTGCCGTTTAAGTGATCGCGAGTTGTGCATTGTTTGCATTATTCCTAGGCCTCGCACCAACGAAATTCCTGTGTCAGTCGTTGGGGTGGCGTCTGAGGTAGTGAATTATTATGTTTGTTGATTATTTTCCAGGCTCGCACCAACGAAAATTCCTGTTGTAGGATCGTGGGGTGGGTCTGAGGTGATATGATATTGCTGATTATTGAATTTCCAGGCTCGCACTCAGCCATATTTCCTGTGTTATGTAAGCGGCTGGCGTGTGGGTCTGCAGGGGTAGTGAAAAGTTCTGTACGTAAATGATTTGGTGAACAATCGATACAGAATATGAACCTTGACTATCTAGTGAGCATGTGAACTAGTGAGTTGCTGTTAGATGGCTAGTATGCTGTTCTTTCCATACACGATTATGGGTTAATATTTAATTATCTACAATTTGAGACAGTATGCGTATATACATGAGGGTTTCCTGTTTGTGATTATTCGCTCGACGTACTACGTCTCTTGGTTGCTGAGATTTTTAAATATTAATTCTATCTATATGTATGATCTTGTGCTTGCGATGGTTTCTGATCGCTATCTGCATTGATCTTGTTATTGTTTGATTTATGCGATTCGTGCGATTTATTAGTATTCCAGTTGCAGCCTCTATTGTTTATTCTACATCATCAAAACAAGTTTTCTATTTTTATTTTGTTATCACATTGACCACGCATTATATTATCATATCATTGTGTATTTGCTTTCGGCCTTGGGGATCTTGCCGTGTGTTCCACACGCCTGACGTACCCCTTTTTTCGGATGTACGGTCAGATTTAGGGAGATGAGGCAGCCTCAGTTTGCGGGATAGTGCCAGGAGCCAGAGGATTCTCAAGTAGGGGAGTGCGCTTGCATGTGGAGATAGATAGAAAAGCTGAAGCTCAGTAGTTTTCAGCTCTGTGTAGCTGATGAAACATAACGCTTTTTACAGCGTACTTTTCTTTAGTTTTGATGAATGCACTTAGATATATATTTAACATATTTTTCTTTCATGGACTATGTATTTGCTTATTTCCTAAGTTTGAACCGTTTTTGTATAAGGGGATATCGAGGCGAGTCTTCTGACCATATTTTTATGTCTGGATGATTTACCATTGATGATATGTCTATTTTTAATTCTGGGTTGCTTTATATTCTTGCTATGTAGTGATCGCGCGGACCTGTGACTTCGTATTATATTTTATTTCCAGACGCTATAGCCGTACTTAGATTGGGTAGAAAGAGTTTTATTATTTTTTACTATCTTCAACCTAATTGACGTGCGCCGGCTTGTTCACGTTCCGGCTTTCCGGTGTATTTTGGGAGCGCGGGCCGTGACACAGTCTTTATTGCGGCCTTGCAGGATAGACTTGGTTTGCGGCGAGTTTCTACCACACGCGCGCGCGCACGCACGCCACGCCGCAGCCTGCACACACACACCTTTGACTTCTCAAGCTTTTTATTTTCACGTTTTACACGTTCTAGTTAACGGCCTAGCATGCGGGTAACGGAAGCAAACTTGTAGCGTACACGGTCCTTGGATTCAGCGGGGGTTACAACCCTCTCATCACCTATAAAACCAGGCTTGGAGGGCCATTCCGAATCAACACCAACGAAGAGGAAAAATATCTAACCTCTCTCATTCCTGCTAGCCTCATAAACCTCTCAAGAAGATTTCGGGCTACATTTATTATAATTTCTATTTGCTGGCATACCGTTTTTCGTCGGGAGGAATAAAGCTCTGTGACTCACGCCCGAGTGCAGAGGCCGGCCGATTCGGGGGTTTTACCGGCTAAGGGCAGAGAGACAAATTGCGTCAGGGCGATAGGCGTAGTCCCTTAATCTTCTTAGGGGCAGTGATATCACGACTGCTCCAATCAGGCCTGAATTTCTAACTCTTTATTGTTTTTATATTTTATATGCCCTGTTTTGACAGCACTACGCTAAATTGTTTCTTTTTAAGGCTGCGTCTTAACAAAAAAATGCAAATTCTATCATCCACGCTGTAGAGAGAAATAAGAAATGCCATTAAAAAAAGTCATCGCATAAATGAGCCCAGTTATCCCCACCTGCACGACAAAAAAAGTAGATCAGTTTTTTGCTTTGCGTATTGCTTTTTCACTCAATATTTTCATTTTCGCAATGACAATGCCCTTTTTTTGCAGGCAACTTTTTGCAAGCAGTCCTTGATTTGTGGCAGTGCCGAGGTATAGAATTTTTATTTTGAAAATTAACAAAGAAGAAAACGGCCAGGCCTGTAAACAGGAAAGGTGCATAAAGTGAACTTTTCCCTCAAAAGAGACTACAAGAAAGTGCTAAATCAATTTCAATTTGTTGATCTAAATTGGACAAATTAGTGTGGACATTCCAAAAACAGGCTGGACATGTTATGAGTATGGTTTCATACTAAAAGTTTGTTAAAATGAATATAAAACTAAAATAATACTCACCTCACTTTAAACTTGGAGTTTTGGTGTAATGGTTAGAGGGAACTAAATTTTAAGACGGTATCAACCAAACCAAGTTCAATCCCATCAACTCAGCGAATTTAAGCGGATTTCTAAATCACTTGTAAGGGCATTGGTTAGAATTAATAAATACAACTCTAATGGTTAAAGAGATAAACTTGCAGACGAGTGAATTAAACAAATTTAATGGGCATTGACTTGTACTCACAATAAGTCTAGAAACAAGGATAAAATTAACCTAAAGCTAACTACGTAACAAACTATTCAGACGATATATCTGAAAATCAGTTTCTTCGTCAGTAATAATATTAAGAATGGGGGAAAGTGGGAAAGTCTGAGATCTCACAGAAACCAGTCTGGTCTCATGTAGAGCCCCTTCATTAGCTTTAATCGGCAGCTTTATCTGGTGGGTACTCCTTGACGTAATTATCAACTTGAGTCTCTCGCTTATTGAACATTTAACCATTTACTTCAGACTTTTTTTTTCGCTCTAAGAAGAAAAGGAAAAAAGCAGGATAGTCCCAAATGCTCCTCATCTCCCTCTACATCTTAGTCCTTCGTAATATTATAAAAATTCTTTAAATAATGACATATATAGAACTTTGACAAACAATTGATCAAATTGACTGTTTTTTAATTCATATGTGCCAGACTATTTTTTAGGCTACCATTTCCAAGTCTTGAAAAAACTGGGAAAGTGTGGCACACGTCTTTGTCCATTTTTTGCCTTCATAATCCCAACCACCGCATCTTCTAGCTTTGAAAAACAATCCAATACTTGATGGAATAATCATTATCATTTATGACTCTTGTGGGTCGCTACGACGCCCATGCGTTAACATAGCTCTCTCAAGTGAATGGCCCAGTTTGTCCTCGTGCAACAGCAACATCCAAAGTGCCAGCAACATTAATCGTCTTTAAGACAAAAAGTTTGTTACTAGCTAAGCTTGTTTGAAGGGAACCAGAAGGGGGAAAAAAATAAATGGAGGCCAATTGTGCTCCTCTTCTTCCTTCTCCTCATCCTCTTATCCCTTCGCCACTGCAGAGACACAAATAACCGAGCAATCCCTCCCGACAACGAAACCTAGTCTTCGCACCGGAACCTTCGCTTTGGCTTCTCAAATCCGCCAAATTCAGACAACCGAGATATATCGGTCCTATGGTACAACCAGATATCCGACCACACCATACTCTGGTCGCCACCGTGCAAGCCCCTCGTCCACTCGACCGGATCTGTCAGTAAGCAAGAGAAGGCGCTTCACAATCACGAGTCAGACACTCGACAGTCGTCTGGACCAGTACAAACTCCGACGTGTGGAAGTTAACCAGTCCGATGCGCAGCTTCTTGAGAATGGAAATCCGCGTTGTAATGCAGGACGGAGACACCATGGCAATTACGGATGGCAAGGGTTCAACTACTTGACCGAAATTGATCCGGTAAGTGAAGAACTGTGGCGTCGCACCTGCCCACGGGATCATCGCACACTTGTAGCATGGGCTCGAAAATGACCTCGCCGCGGACTTACCAATGGTTTCGAATGGACATGAGAGGCGATCCTGATATTTTTCTAGTCGAGATTCCACCCATATCTTGGCGAAGGGCGGCGCATTGGATGGTACACCACTTAAAGTGGGAATACCGGATAATGAGACTTACTAGAGCCTTTCAGTTCAATTTCGTGATAACGCTTCCGAAAAGTTGTGTACTTTTCAGTGTTATTAATCGGTCATATTAGTCAGCTGCTAGTTACGTCAGGGACAGCTTTTGCTCAGCCAGGGCGACTGTGGTTACCAGACGCTAATCAATGAACTTTTTTCTGAATGAGCCGAAAAGGAATTTGTGCGATGATATAGGGGGGCGGCATGCGGTCGCCTTACGGGCTATGTGAGCGAATGATTCGCCATTAATGGCAGTTGTTTACAGGGTTTTGATCCGCAAGAATCCTTCAATTGAATTTGAAGGGACGGGCCATGAGGTTCAAGAGAAGTGACGCCGTTGATTGCAAAACGGAACGGAGGATTTTGATAACGTGGCAAGTGAGCTAGCCACATCCGATAACTGTACTGATGGAACATGAATTATAGAATTATGGATCAGTGTAGGCGTTGTGTTTGGGAATTGCTCGGACGGCGTAACTGCGAGGCGCCAACGTGAGCGGAGAGGGAGCGGTGCAATTATTTGATCGCGTATCTGTTGATATAAGGAACTTTGTTAGGGTCAGGACGGATTGTCACATGTAACGGCTGGCTGCTGCTGATCTCTGGTACGTAGTTTTTTCTAATTCAGTTTCAGTTTAATTGTATGAAGCGTAAAGTTGATGACTGATTATCTGTATGTCTGTTCAATAATTATGTGAGAAGTTGCATTAATGCTTAGCTGCCGCAGTCCATAATCAATCTGGTACTTCCTAGGGCACTAGTGATATCACGATCTGCTCCAATCAGGCCTGAATTTTCTAACATCTTTAATTTGTTTTTATATTTTATATCCCTGTTTTGACACGCATATGCCGCCTTAGATTGTTTTTTTAAGCTGCGTCTTAACAAAAAAAATCCGAAAAATTGTCTACCATCACCTGTAGAAGATAGAATCCATTAAAAAGTCATCCATAATGAGAGGCCGCCAGTGTCCGCCCAACTGCAGGACGACAAAACAAAGTAGATCAATGCTTGCGTTTGCTTTTTCACTAAAATAGCTGTTCTTTTCGCAATGAAGCAATCTTTTTTTGAAGGAGACTTTTTGCAAAGGGCAGTCGCGTGATTTGGTGGCAGTGCGCGAGAGTATGATTTTTATTTTGAAGAATTAACAAAGAAGAAAACCCAGGCCGAATCAGCGAAAGGTGCATAAAGTAGAAGGCTTTTCGCCCTCAAAAGAGAAATACAAGAAGTGCTTAAATCGAAATTCATTTGTTTATCTAAATTGGACAATTAGTGTTGGACATTCGCAGTAAACAGGCTGGATCATGGTTATGAAGTAGTGGTTTCATACTGCGTCGACAGGCCCCATTGGCCTCGCAGGCAAGATCCCGCTTGCTCAGAACTATTTTTCTGTAAAATATGAATTATCTGTTATGTTAATTTGTGGTAAATTATCTGTGTGGATGTGATGAATAATATTAAATAAATTTTAATTATGTGATAAATAGTATTTTCAAGATAAATATAATAGATTAAAGAATTTATTTTGATGACGGGGTTATTTTAGAATAATTATAATATTTTAGAATTTATGTTGCGGAAGGAAATTATTTTAGAATGATAAATGTTTTAAGGAAGTCATTTTGGAAAAGGATTATTTTTATGACCGTGTGATTGATAGTTGAAGAACACAACATTTCATGTACTTTGACACCGACATGTTGACACTCTTATTTATACTCTTTCACTGTCACATATGCATACCTGATTCATCGCTAGTCTATATAGTCATGTTCATCATATGATTTGCATAAAATAGTTATGTTTATTTATTATTTCTTGTTTTGTTGATGACCGTTAGTAGTTCATGTTCTTAGTGGCCTAACGTGTCGTGTATAGGATCTAGATACCTGTGTTTGTTGACATTAGAAAAGCGAGAAGAATTGAGATGAGGAATTCCTGGTTTAAGTGATCGGATGTGATTGTTGATTATTCTAGGCTCGCACCAACGAAATTCCTGTGTAGCGTTGGGGTGGGTCTGAGGTGATATGATATTGTGATTATTGATTATTTCCAGGCTCGCACCAGCGATATTCCTGTGTAGCGCTGGCGTGGGTCTGAGGGGGTAGTGAAAAGTTATACGTAAATGATTTGGTGAACAATCGATTATCCGAGAATATGAACCTTGATTCTAGTGAGATGTGAACTAGTGAGTTGTGGTAGGATGGCTAGTTGTGTTCTTTCCATACATAGATTAGGGTTAATATTTAATTATCTACAATTTGAGACATATGGTATATACATGAGGGTTTCCTTGTTTGGATTATTTCGCTCGACGTACTACGTCTCTTGTTGTAGATTTTTAAATATTAATTCTATCTATTGTATGATCTTGTTGCTTGGATGGTTTCTGATCGCTATCTGCATGATCTTGTTACTTGTTTGATTTATGGATTCGTCGGATTATTAGTATTCCAGTTGCAGCCTCTATTGTTATTCTATCATCACATGTTCTATTTTTATTTCTGTTATCACATTGACCACGCATATATTATCATTATCGTTGTTGTATTTGTTTCTGCCTTGGGGGATCTTGCCGTGTGTTCCACACGCTGACGTACTCCTATTTTCTGGATGTACGTCAGATTTAGGAGATGAGCAGCCTCAGTTCGGGATAGTGCAGGAGCCAGAGGATTCTCAGTAGGAGTGCCTTGCAGGTGGAGTAGAAGAATAAGCTAAGCGCAGTAGTTTTCTCTGTAGTAGCTGATGAACATTAAAACATTTTTACCGTACTTTTCTCTAGTTGATGACGGATTTATTATTTTAACAGTACTTTCTTTATGGACTATGTATTTTATTCCTAGTTGAACCGTTTTTGTAATAAGGGCGTGTTTGACCCATATTTTTATGTCTGGGATGATTTACCATTGATGATATGTTTATTTCTTATTCTGGGTTGTCTTTATATTCTTGCTATGTGTGATCGGGGACCTGTGACTTCGTATTATATTTATTTCCAGACGCTTAGCGTATTAGGTTGGGTAGAAAGAGTTTTATTATTTATTTCTACTCAACCTAATACGTCGCGGGCTTGTTCACGTTCCGGTTCCCGTGTATTTTGGGAAGCGGGGCGTGACATCTCTCCTTATTGGGCTTTGAATAGTATTTTGGGTTTTGTGGGCTTTGCATTTCTACCACACGCGCGCGCGCGCACGCACGCCACGCCGCAGCCGCACACACACACCTTTTTGCTTCTCAAGCTTTTATTTTTGCACGTTTTACACGTTCTGTAACGGCTGCATGCGGGTGGGGGTTACACCTTTCATCACCTATAAAAGGAGGCTTGGAGCTCATTCAGAAACACACCAACGAAGAGTAAATCTTCTAAACTCTCTTCTCTTCTCTACTCTCATACCTCCAAGAGATTTCGGCTACATTTTTATATTTCTATTTGCTGGGCAACCGTTTTTGTCTGAGCATAAGCTCTGTGACTCACGCCCGAGTGCAGAGGCCGGCCGATTCCGGGGGTTTTTACCGCTAGGGGAGAGAGGACAAATTGCGTCAGGGCGATAGGCGAGTCCTTAATCTTCTAGGGCAGTGATATCACGACTGCTCCCAATCAGGCCTGAATTTTCTAACTCTTTAATTTGTTTTTATATTTTATATCCCTGTTTTGACAGCAATATGCCCCTTAATTGTTTCTTTTAAGCTGCGTCTTAACAAAAAAATGCAAATTCTACCATCCACCTGTAGAGGAGAATAAGAAATGCCATTAAAAAAAGTCATCCATAATGAGCCCCAGTTATCCCCAACTGCACGACAAAACAAAGTAGATCAATGCTTTGCGTATTGCTTTTTCACTAAATACTTTTCATTTTCCAATGAACAATCCTTTTTTTGAGGACAACTTTTTGCAAAGCAGTCCTTGATTTGTGCAGTGCCGAGGTATGAATTTTTATTTTGAAGAATTAACAAAGAAGAAAACCCAGGCCTGAATCAGGAAAGGTGCATAAAGTGAACTTTTCCCCTCAAAAGAGAAATACAAGAAGTGCTAAATCAAATTTCAATTTGTTATCTAAATTGGACAAATTAGTGTTGGACATTCCAGAAAACAGGCTGGACATGGTTATGAGTATGGTTTCATACTAAAGTTTGTTAAAATGAATATAAAACTATAATACTCAACCCTCACTTTAACTTTGGAGTTTTGGTGTAATGGTTAGAGGGACTAAATTTTAGACGGTATCAGAACAAACCAAGTTCAAATCCCATCAACCACGAATTTTAAGCGGATTTTCTAATCCACTTGTAGGGCATTGTTAGAATTAATATAAAACTCTAATGGTTAGAGATAAACTTGCAGACGATGTGATTAAACAAATTTTTAATGGCTTGACTTGTACTCAACAATAAAGTCTAGAAACAGGATAAATTAACCTAAACTAACTACGTAACAAACTAGTTCAGACGTATATCTGAAAATTCAGTTCTTCGTCAGTAATAATATTAAAAAGAATGGGGGAAAGTGGGGAAAAGTCTGAGATCTCACCAAGAAACAGTCTGGGTCTCATGTAACCCCTTCATTAGTTTAATCGCAGCTTTTATCTGGTGGAGTACTCCTTGACGTAATTATCAACTTGGAGTGCTCTCGCTTATTGGACATTTTAACCATTTACTTCAGACTTTTTTTTTCGCTCTAGAAGAAAAGGAAAAAGCAGGATATGTCCAATGGCTCCTCATCATCCCTCTTATCTATTAGTCTTTCGGTAAGATTATAAAATTCTTTAAATATGACATATATAGAACTTTGACAAAACAATTGATCAAAATTGACTGTTTTTAATTCCATATGTGCAACTATTTTTAGGCACCATTTTCAGTCTTTGAAAAAACTGGGAAAAGTTGCACACGTCTTTGTCCATTTTTTCCTTCATATCCCAACCACCGAATCTTCTACTTTGAAAAAACAATCCCAATACTTGATGGAATAATCATTATCATTTATGACTCTTGTGGGTCGCTACCGACCCCATGCGTTACATGCTCTCTCAGTGAATGGCCCAGTTTGTCCTCGTGCAACAGCACATCCTAAAGTGCCAGCAACATTATATGTTTTAAGACAAAAGTTTGTTACTAGCTAAGCTTGTTTGAAGGGAAACCAGAAGGGGGGAAAAAAATAAATGGAGCCAATTGTGCTCCTCCTCTTCCTTCTCCTCCTCCTCTTATCCTTCTCCACTGCCAGAGACACCATAACCCCGAGCAATCCCCTCGCCGACAACGAAACCCTAGTCTCGGCCACCGGAACCTTCGCTTTGGGCTTCTTCAATCCGCCAAATTCAGACAACCGATATATCGGTCTATGGTACAACCAGATATCCGACCACACCATACTCTGGGTCGCCAACCGTGCAAGCCCCCTCGTCAACTCGACCGGAGTCTTGTCAGTAACCAAGGACGGCAGGCTCACAATCACGAGTCAGAACTCGACAGTCGTCTGGACCAGTCCAAACTCGACGGTGGAGTTAACCAGTCCGATAGCGCAGCTTCTTGAGAATGGAAATCTCGTTGTAATGCAGGACGGAGACACCAGTGGCAATTACGGATGGCAAGGGTTCAACTACTTGACCGACACATTGATCCCCGGTATGAAACTGGGCGTCGACCTGACCACTGGGATCAATCGCACACTTGTAGCATGGGCTAGCGAAAATGATCCCTCGCCGGGACCTTACCATGGTTTCATGGACATCAGAGGCGATCCTGATATCTATTTCTGTCGAGATTCCACCCCAATTTGGCGAAGCGGCGCTTGGGATGGTACACACTTAAGTGGGATACCGGATATGAGCACTTACAGAGGCTTTCAGTTCAATTTCGTGAATAACGCTTCAGAAGTTGTGTACTTTTACAGTGTTATTAATCGGTCATATATATCAAGGCTGCTAGTTAACTCAACAGGTTTTGCTCAGCGCGCGCTGTGGTTACCGGACGCTAATCAATGGAACTTTTTCTGGAATGCGCCGAAGGATTTGTGCGATGATATAGGGCAATGCGGTCCTTACGGGCTATGTGATGCGAATGATTCGCCATTATGCAGTTGTTTACAGGGTTTTGATCCCAAGAATCCTTCAAATTGGAATTTGAGGGACGGGCATGATGGGTGCAAGAGAAGGACGCCGTTGGATTGCAAGAACGGGACGGACGGATTTGTAACGGTGAGCAATGTGAAGCTGCCACAATCCGATAACTGTACTGTGGACATGAATTTGAATTTGGATCAGTGTAGGCGCTTGTGTTTGGGGAATTGCTCGTGTACGGCGTATGCGAGCGCCAACGTGAGCGGGGGAGGGAGCGGGTGCATTATTTGGATCGGTAATCTGTTTGATATAAGGAACTTTGTTGGGTCAGGACAGGATTTGTATGTACGGCTGGCTGCTGCTGATCTTGGTACGTAGTTTTTTTCTAATTCAGTTTCTAGTTTTAATTTTATGAACTGTAAAGTTGGATGACTGATATCTGTATGTCTGTTCAATAATTATGTAGAAGTTGCATTAATGACTTAGTCTGCCCAGTCCATATCTAGCCACACATAAAATATTATTGAGGAGTTTGAACTGTAGTTGTCTAGGTGAATTTCCCTTCACATTGGTAGGTCAAAAACAAGACCACATTCAGCTAGGATAGTTGTTATAGGTTGCTTTCAATTTGGATTACTTTTCAAAGTTGCCTACCTTCTATGACCCATCTTCATTGTTCTTTTTTTGAACCTGAAGCTTCCGCCATGTCTTTTTAATTACCTAAAAATAGTTGGTCAGTTTGACCCCTTGCTTTTAATTACCTAACAGAACCAACTTCTAGCACAAGGTTTAACTATACAATAATCTCTTTATCATGTCCTCTCATATATCAACATTGATCAATCAAACAATGAACATGGACCAAATTTTCTTCATCCACACCCATGTACACATCATCACAATATCTCGCATGTTTTTTTATTTGCTATAGAACAAAGCATAGGCATCCAGATTGTTTGGTATGTTGATCAATCATAACTCATATTGTAGTCTTTAACGAAAGAACTTTGAAGATATATGTTCACAAGGTGATGATGATGTGGACGTGTTTCAGATGTGTCATCTGGCAAAACTCAGAGCACAATAGTTGCGGTCGCGGTGAGCCTTGTTGCTGCAGCATTGCTACTAACTTGTGTTGGTTGTTTCCTTTGGAGAAGGAAGAAAAAACGAAGAGGTGAATTAAATTGGCTACATTCTTGTGATTCGATTATATTATATAAAATACATTGATTGAAACACAAATATAATTTGATATTTTCTTTGTTTTTAGGATATTGATTAGTTTTTTTATAAGTTCATTTTTGGATACAAGTCCTTAACAATGTGAGGTTCATAGGAAATGAGTCTTGTCTCTTAATATGAATATATCCTAATCTCAATTTAGTCTTAACTTGAGTTGTTAATAAACTCTAAGCTCTTAAATTTCATGTCCTTCACTCATATCCAATTATGGACCTGTTTATTATTTCTCTTAAAATTCATAATTTTTTCCCTTTTTGCCTGTCCTTTTTTGTCTACATTTCATCTTTGAGGGGTGACCAAGGACACGAGCATATGTCATCTGTGTAGCAGTATATTGAAGGTCGTACAAAAATAGAGTTTTTCTACAAATTTACTTAAAAAGGAAAAGTCTGGAATGAAAAGTATGTAAAGAAATGTAAGATGATACCATTATGTATACAATGATTAATATACCTCTCAATAACCTTATTTTGAAAAATAACTAGTGATTTATTCACTCTTTCAAGAAAGAGGAGGGAAACTAAGACTTGCTATGACTTTTCTCATGGTTTTAAGACCAATTTTGACGCAGCACGGAAGTAAAACCTCGGAATCCACCAAGGGGACGTTCTTTGAATCCACAAAGAACAATCTCCGAATCCACGAATAAAATATTGAAAGAGAAATTTTATTGATAAAACAAGTTATTTTTCCTTTGGGGTTACATGCCTCTTCTTAAATAGAAAAACAAATAAGACTTATAGTAAGACTAGAATTACAAAAAAATAAAAAGTAACAAATTTTATTCTAAAAAGACTCCCTATAATAAAGGAAACAAATCATGAATCAAACTTGAATTTGTTTCCTAATCTAATTTGACTCTAAAATTGAATTTATTTTCTAATCTAAATAGACTCCAACTTTATTACTAAATAAACTAAAGCCTGATTATTTTTAAATTTCAGCCAAAACTAGGTATTACTGATGATAAATTAAAAATCTGACAATATGGTTAGCTCCGTCTCATCGAGATAGGCGATTTACATATATAATATGTCAGAATTTGTCTTCCGGATTAAAAAATATGATTGTTTCTTTGCGGAAGTCAATAATACGTGTAGCTCGTAATTCTCCTAATCCTCCATGAAATTGTCCGTCAAGGATCCTACATCAAATTTCAAAGTCTTATTAGTTTAAATGAAAATAAATTTGTTGGTTCTCTTTCTATGTTATCCTTTGATAGTATGTTTTCTTAGATTTGGATGATAACTGAGTAGGGGGAATCTTTAGAAGTATTACTCATATTGTTCAAGGACTCATATCCAAACACTGAGTTGTAAGGACTGATATCCAAAAAATAATATTTGATAGGGATTTATATCTCAAGTCTTTTTTTTCTTTTTTTTTCCAGTTCTATTAGGTGCAATGACTTCCTTCAATGAAAAGTCAAATCATGAACCAGGAGATCTGGATCTTCCTATATTTGATTTTGCTACCATTGCTGCTTCTATAGACTACTTCTCAGATGAAAATAAACTTGGAGAGGGTGGTTTTGGACCAGTGTACAAGGTAAACATCTTTTTTTGATTGTACACGTTAACCATTGCCCCACATAACTTTGATCAGAAACCCCTGAAAAGATACTTATAAAAGATTATGAATAATGAAATTTTAGCATCCCTGTTTAACTTAATTTTTAGAGTAACGTTGTTTTAACTTTTTTAAAGCACAATGGAACTGTATAAGTGTATTGTTACTGTAATTAAATTAGCATGATATCAGCATTGCAGTAATGACGGTTTAAACTGGCAATATAATTCATAAGGACAATACTTAAATAAATGTTTATCAAATTTTAGGGAACACTTGAAGACAATCAGGAGATAGCTGTTAAAAGACTTGCCAAGACATCAATACAAGGCCTTGAAGAGTTCAAAAACGAGATCGTTCTTATTGCCAAACTTCAGCACAGAAACCTTGTCAGGCTTCTTGGTTGCTGTATTCAGGGAGAGGAAAGGATGCTGATATACGAATACATGCCTAACAGAAGCTTGGATGCCTTCCTGTTTGGTATTTTCTCGTCTCTTTCATTACATTAAAGATAGAGATATACTATGATATGTTGCTGCAATACTTTTACCCAGTAGGATTTTGAGGGGAGGACTCTATCATTTATCATTATATTATGATCAATCATCTGTCACGATTATGCACTTTCACAATCTAGAGTTTTAGAATTTTCATAATTCATTGTTTGCTTGTCATTTGATGATTTCTCATTCGATAAATCAACATGATGTTAATTATAACTTTATTACGGTTAGGATGATGATAAAACCAACTAATTTCTTTTATTTCAGTCTACAA
Organism: Asparagus officinalis; assembly: GCF_001876935.1. Lineage (NCBI taxonomy): Eukaryota > Viridiplantae > Streptophyta > Magnoliopsida > Asparagales > Asparagaceae > Asparagus > Asparagus officinalis. Next base: position 20,282,765 of record NC_033796.1, read on the forward strand.
ATTTGTGTTCCCAAATTTCTTTGATTGAACTTTCCTGAATATCCTGGAAAAGATTTTTGTACATTTTAAAGGTGTTCGGTGTTCTCCATTTATTTAAGTCCTGAAAGCTTCAATGTAATAGTAACCTATGGAGAAGCATGTATCTTCTGCTGTTCCTGTAGAATTACCATTTTCAAATTTTACTTGCAGAGAAAGAAAGAGCAGCATTATTAGATTGGAAAATGCGACATCAGATCATTGTGGGGATTGCTCGTGGACTTCTCTACCTTCACCAAGATTCAAGATTTCGGATCATTCATAGAGATCTCAAAGCTAGCAATATTCTTCTGGATGAAGACATGAACCCAAAGATTTCAGACTTTGGCATGGCCAGAATCTTTGGTGGTGATGAGACAGATTTTAATACCAGAAAAGTTGTCGGGACGTAGACAATTATCTTCTCACGTGTCAAAATACAGTGGATATATGTCTCCTGAGTATGCAATGGACGGGATCTTTTCAGTGAAGTCCGATGTATTCAGCTTTGGCGTTCTAGTACTCGAAATCATAAGTGGTAAAAAGAACAGAGGAGTGTATGCCATACCCCCTCATATAAACCTTGTTGCACATGTAAGTGTTTAATTTTGGGTTAATTGCACATACACCCCATTAGTATCCTTGTTTTGACCTTACTACCCCTCTTGTTTCGTTGATGCATAAGCCCTCAGGTTAATTTTTTTAATCGGGACCTGAAATAATTCTGATTTTTGAACAGGCATGGAGTTTATGGAAAGAGGGTAAGAGCTTGCAACTAGTAGACGAGTCAATGGGTTACTCATTTCCAACGAACGAAGCCCTAAGATGCATAAAACTCGGGTTATTATGTGTCCAAGAACATCCAGAAGATAGGCCATTGATGTCATCTGTGGTGCTAATGCTTGGTAGTGATCTTGCATCATTGCCGCAGCCTAAACAGCCGGGATTTGCTGCAAGAAGAGGCCCTTTCGAAGTAGATACATCGTCAAGCAATCAAGATTCATGTACTTTGAATGAAATAAGTGTTTCCATGTTTCAACCTAGATAGCTTAGAAGTAAGATTCTAAGCTGTTACAAATTTTTGTACCTACAAGTTTCATTTTTTTTTCTTTTTTGATTTTTTTCAGGATACTTGTGGGATATTTGTTGATATTGTTGTTGTTCCTAAAAAGCACAGGAGATATCTAGTTTTGTGAACTCAATAATTTCAAATGATTTTTGATATGATCTTATAATGATAAAAGCATTCATTTTGATGGAGATTTTGATTTAAAAAATGCAGATCATTAAATTCTTCTTCTTTGTAAATAGGCAAGGGGAATACTGCTCAGCATATGTTTTTATGAGTACTGAGGTTTTTGGGGGAACACAAGCTGAGGGTTTGGTCATTGAGGGACCAATTTGTAAGGTCCCTTAGTGTTTGAAGGACTTATGAGAAATTTCAAAGATATTGAGGGACTAATATGGTATTGTGAAGATTTGAGGGAAGACTAATATTTAGAAAAAAACCAAAAAATTTATTTTTGTTTGAAACACATCCATAGGCCAAAGGCCTATGATATATATTTATACTAGTCAATGTGAATATGTTGAGTACCCAAGAGTCACCCCCACTTAGTGTGGTGTTACACCACCATAATGGGGTGTGAATGGAGGGATAATGAGGGGGAGGCCAAAGGCCTCCCTCATCTCATAATACTCCCCCTTATCCATCCATTACCTTGGGTTTAGCTTATGAACACTTCAGGGTTCGTAAAGCTAATGGGGTGGATACTTCTGGATCCAGAGTAAACTTGTTTGCCTCGTTAAAACCTTAGCTGTGGAAAACCCAGTGGGAAAAAACCATCAGCCTAAGGAAAAAGAGTACAACCCATAGGTTACTCCCCCTGAACCATACAAGCTTCAGGCTTGTAGGTCTTTCAGATGTCTCATCCCTATTCCTTTTACAAGTTTTACAAAAGTACATCTAGGCAGAGCCTTAGTGAACAAGTCAGCTAAATTATTACATGATTGGATCTGCTGTACTTTAACCTGCTCCTCCTCTTGAAGATCGTGCGTCCAGAAAAACTTGGGAGATATGTGCTTCGTCTTGTCACCCTTGATGAAGCCAGACTGAAGTTGAGCAACGCAGGCTGCATTGTCTTCAAATATAGTAGTTGGCTCAAGGTCACCAGTCTTCAGGCCGGTAGACACTAAGATGTGCTGAATGACAGAACGAAGCCAAACACATTCTTTGCTGGTTTCATGGATCGCGAGGAGTTCGGAATGGTTGGATGAGATTGCTACAGTGGTTTGCTTGACAGACCTCCAGGAGATGGCCGTACCACCGAATGTAAACACAAATCCGGTTTGTGATTTCTCGGTGTGGGGATCAGACCTGTAACCTGCATCTGAATAACCAATTAAGGTGGGAGACCCACCCTTCGGGAAATATAATCCCAGGTCTATAGACCCTTGGAGGTAGCGCAGAAGATGCTTAACTCCATTCCAGTGGCGCTTTGTGGGCGCTGCACTGTATCTGGCTAGTAGGTTAACTGAAAACGCTATATCGGGACGCGTACAATTAGCCAGATATAATAGTGCTCCAATGGCACTGAGGTAAGGTACTTCAGGACCTAGCATTTCCTCTCCATCTTCCAGCGGACGGAAGGGGTCGTTATTTACATCCAATAATCGAACAACCATTGGTATACTAAGAGGATGACATTTATCCATTCGAAAATTTTTAAGTAATTTCCGTGTATATGTGGATTGGTGTAACAGGATACCACCCTTAAGGTGTTTAATCTGTAAGCCAAGACAATACTTTATTTTGCCTAGGTCTTTCATTTCAAAAGTATTCTTAAGGCTTTCAGATATCCCAGCTATCTCTGCAGGAGATCCAATGAGATTTAAGTCGTCGACATAGACGACGACTATAATGAATCCTGTTCCCGATCTTTTTATAAAGATACACGGGCAGACTTTATCATTTGTGAATCCTTGCGTAGCAAGGAACTCACTTAGTCTGTTATACCATATTTTCCCCGATTGCTTAAGACCATATAATGATCTTTGAAGCCTAACAGAATAGACGTCCCGAGGTCTATCTGCTATCTTTGGTAGAATTTTATATCCTTCAGGGAGTTTCATATAGATATCTTTATCTATATTGCCATATAGATATGCAGTCACAACGTCCATGAGCTGCATTTCTAGGCCTTCCAGAGATGAGAGGCTTATTAGGAATCGAAAGGTATTCACATCCATAACCGGAGAATATGTTTTTTCATAGTCTATTCCCGGTCTTTGGGAAAAACCTTGTGCTACAAGCCGTGCTTTGTAGCGCACAACCTCGTTGTGTTCATTTCTTTTTCTGATGAAGACCCACTTATATCCCACAGGTTTTACACTTTCAGGTGTTTGGACTACTGGTCCAAAGACTTCGCGTTTCAAGAGTGAGTCCAGCTCTACTCCTATTGCCTCGTTCCACTTTGGCCAATCGTCTCTGCGTTTACATTCCGCTAGAGACCGTGGTTCGATGTCATCGTCGTATTCAGTGACGTTAACGGCAATATCGAACGCAAAGTCATCGTCGACGACTGTGTTTTTTCTGTCCAGTACCTCCTCAGTACGTACAAAATTTAATGATGTTTCTCCTATTTGTTCCTCTTCAGGGGAATCTAGGAGGGGAGAGGAAGCTGGTCTGAGCTCAGTATCCTGTGTTGGGTTCATCTTTATTTCTCCAGGATTTTTTCTTTTACGATGGACTTTGTCCTTCGAACCTGGTGGGCGTCCTCTTTTCAATTGAGGTACAGCCGTTTCTGCTGTCGGCGGATTGCATCCATCTTTGGGGATGTCAATCCTAGCTGACGTGTTGACAGCAGGGATGTGTGATCTGACAATCTTCTGGTTATCAGTGAATTTATCCGGAAGTAAATGTACTATATTCTAAAGATGAAGAATCTTCAGGATCTCATCTTCACATTGACTAGTACGCGGATCATAATGAGACAAAGTCTTGGTGTTCCAAGAAATGGTCTTAGAAGCGTCAGGCTTCCTGGACTGTGTGCCAAGTTTAGGAAATGAATCCTCAACAAATTCACAATCATCAAGACGTGCCTTAAATGCGTCACCCGTCTGGGGTTCAAGGTATCTTATTATAGAGGGCGAATCAAACCCCATATAGATACCCAAACGACGCTGTGGACCCATTTTGGTCCTTTGTGGAGGAGCAATTGGGACGTAAACTGCACAACCAAACACTCTCAAATGTGAGATATTCGGAGGTGCACCATAAGCAAGCTACATTGGTGACAAAATATGGCCACCAGAGGGCCGTATTCTGATAAGCGATGCGGCATGCAATATGGCATGACGCTAAGCCTCAATAGGCAACTGTGATTGCATCAACAATGGATGAGCAATCTATTGCAATCTCTTAATTAGAGATTCTGCTAACCCGTTCTGGGTGTGAACATGTGCTACATGATATTCGACTTCGATGCCAGTTGCTAGGCAATAGTCTTGAAAGACTTGTGAAGTGAATTCTCCCGCATTATCAAGACGTAATTTCTTGATTTGATTATCAGGGAAATGAGCCCGCAATTTAATAATTTGTGCCAATAGCTTTGAAAAAGCTAAGTTGCGGGTGGATAAAAGGCACACGTAGGACCACTTGGTTGATGCATCTATAAGTACCATAAAGTACCTAAATGGTCCACTTTCGGGGTGAATAGGCCCACAAATATCGCCATGTATTCTCTCCAAGAAGCTAGGAGACTCTAATCCCACTTTCAGAAGGGAAGGTCTCGTGATCAGTTTACCTTGGAAACAAGATAGGCATAAGTAATCACCCTTCTGAAGAATCTTCAGGTTCTTCAGGTTGTGTCCACTTGATTGGCTCATGATGCGGTGCATCATTGCTGATCCTGGGTGACCTAGTCTGTTATGCCAAAGTTTAAATTTCGTCGAAGAATGGCACTTCTGGTGCACAATCATGTTAGCTTCTACTGGTTGAATATATGTATGATAGAGACCCGACGGGAGTCCCTTGAATCGTTCTAAGATAGTTTTTGAACCATTTTTTTGACGAGTTACATACAAATACCCATCCTCATTTATATCATTGGTTTCTAAGTGATATTCGTTTAAACGAATATCCTTGAAACTTATGAGGTTTCTATTAGATTTCGGAGAGAATAATGCATCTTTTATTATTAGTCTCGTTTTATTTGGGAGCAATATCATTGCTTCACCAAATCCTTCTATTATGTTAGATAGTCCCGAAATCGTAATTACAGGATCGTCATAATCATATAAGCTATTGAAATAGCTTCTTTCGCGAAGGATTGTGTGCGTCGAGGCACTGTCCACAAGGCACTCACACTTCATCTATAACATGAATGTAATATTTTAATCTAAAGAAAATAACTATTTTTATTGAAAAGTAAAGTGCATTACATGGAAAGTAAAGAACTAAAGATGAAAGTATTATGAGAATTTAAATGCATATAAAGATAATATGGATCTAGTCGAGAAGATCATCCGTTTCGAAGTCATCAGCAATGAACTGAGTAGACGGCTGCTTTTCCACCAGATTTGTTTCAACAGGAGACTTCAAGCTCGCTTGATACAGATCTTGGAGGTGTCGCGGAGTGCAATAGTTTCTGGACCAATGTCCAGTCATGCCACATCTGTGGCATTTGTCCTCCCAAGTGTTCTTGGGAATGGACGACAGCTCAGTGGTCTTCTTCTTCCACTTCTTCTTTCCCTCACTATTGCTGCTCTGGGGAGGGTTGTTTTTCTGGGGTGGGCATCTGGCCTGCCACTTAGGGGCTTTTCCCTTGTTGAATTTACCCTTATGCTTTTTCTTCTGCTTCTGGGAAGTAAACATGTGAGCTTCGGGTAGAGGAGCTGAGCCTGCAGGGCGTAGGTTATGAGTGGCCAAAAGCAATTCTCTGTTTTGCTCCGCCATCAGAAGGGTGGAGTGCAATTCAGAATACTTTTTGAACTTTCGTTCGCGGTACTGTTGCATGAGGATTGCATCCTTCTCGTGGAAGGATGTGCAAGTCTTCTCCAACATGCGTTCCTCCGAAACTTCTTCACCACACAACTTCAGGCGTGAGGTGATATTATGAAGTGCTGAGTTATACTCAGCTACGGACTTAAAGTCCTGAAGTCGGAGGTTTTCCCACTCATAACGTGCACGTGGGAGGATCACATCTTTCTGATGTTTGTATCGGTCCTCAAGTGCAGTCCACAATTCCTTTGGGTCCTCTACAGTCAGGTATTCGGCCTTCAGGGTCCGATCAATATGTCTCCTGATGTAGATAATGGCTTTCGCCTTATCTATATCAGAGACGATCACTGTAGTAGCAACCTCAGCATTATTTACAGCATTACCCGTAACAGTGGCCGGAGCCGGTGGAGCAGGAGTTGAAATTGTGGCTAATAAGCCCTGGGCACGTAAGTGGAACTTCAGGTCCACATGCCAACTCAAATAATTCTTGCCAGCAGCGTCAAGGACTTCGAAATCAACGCTCGCTATTTTAGCCATTTTATCTATGCATTTGAAAGACATGAATTAATAATAAGGAATTAAAAATTCATGCAATAAACATGTTGCGTGGATCAGCCCGTCACCAAAAAATAAAAAGTGTCCAAAGTCCGATTATACAGTCCAAAGATAACAAAAAACATAAAATTAAAATACAATTTGGAAAACCCTAGGGGCTCCCTGCATTTTGCAAAAATACCTTCGTCTTCAATGGAATACACCGGTCTTTGACTTTTTACAATTATATCCTCACTACAATTTCTCTCTCAGAAGGAAAAGAAAATGCAAGGAATTTAAATTTGGTGACAAACAGGCTGATCCAAAAACCACAACATTATTTATTTAAACATCCACGTAATTTAATAATAATATATGCAACAGGCATATAATTAGATATAACCTAAAAAATTTAATAATTACGTGGGCCACGAGGAGACATATCATACGCACCGTTAGTTTAGATTACTAACGGCCGTGGGCCACGAGGAGACATATCATACGCACCGTTAGTTTAGATTACTAACGGCAGAGCGATCTCAGGACCTTCCGTAATTATTAAACATGAAAAATCTAAAGATGTTGCATGTGGATAGGTTTTGAGAGTTAGGCTCTGAGACGTGTGCATGAGACTTTGATGGCGACAGTGCAAAACGTACATGCTCTAACTTTTAAGATAAAATGAACAGTAACAGGTACATTTTGTGAACAGTAATTTTTTATTTTTATTTATATAACTGTTTTTCCGAATTTTAATCAACAACTAATTAATCCTATGAACATTTATATCTCGGATGAACAGTAACTGCTTTGGATGAAGAGTAACCATTTTTAACATAAAATTAAAACTGTTTTAAATGAACAGTAAAATCTTTATATTCGGAATGAACAGTAACAGTTAAATTTTTTTTATTTTTTAAAAAATAGCAATTAACTAATAGTATTAATTACTAGTTATGCCAACAAATAATGAAAGCAATTAGATTAGATGAACAACAATAAAATTGCTTAATAAACAGAAAAATTCCCGAGTGAACAGTAACCCTCGGTGAACAGTAACAAAATTTTCTCTTTTTTCTGTTAATTTTCCGGCTGCCATATATTATTCTACGGATTATAGTAATTACCTCTAGATCAAAGATCTAGGGACGATCGATACTAAAGATCCGTAGAACGCTGCCTCCTTGTAATGATCCGTCGAACGCTCCCGCTGCAACGAACCAGATCTCAATGCGCAAAAGAGGAAGGAAATATTTTTTTTATGGCTCAGAGATTCAAGAACACTTCGTGCTGATAACGTGTTTGAAACCCATCCATAGGCCAAAGGCCTATGATATATATTTATACTAGTCAATGTGAATAGGTTGAGTACCCAAGAGTCACCCCCACTTAGTGGAGTGTTACACCACCATAATGGGGTGTGAATGGAGGGATAATGAGGGGGAGGCCAAAGACCTCCCTCATCTCATAATAATTTTTGAAATGTTTGGACCAGGTTTCTTAAAACCCCCGGTCTCATCATAAAAATTTGACTTGTCTTTTCTTAAAAAAAGGGGTTTTGCACATATATCCCCCAAATTTACCAAATTTTCAAATTTATCCTCCTAATCTTGATATTTGGAAACTTACCCCTACTTCCACAGATTTTTTAACCCCTCTCACTTAGCAGTTTTAGTCTTTAAAACGGAAAATGTTGCAAAAATCTATTAGAAATTATTGGATATTTTCATATTAGTCTGTGTAGAAATCAACATTGTTAAGGTGTAGGGTAGAAAGACCTAATATATAGATTCTGAGGTAATTTGGCAAATACCAAAATTTAGAGAGTAAATTTTTGAATATTGAAGATTTAAAGGGTATACGTGCAAAAAACCCCCAAAAAAATAACGATGATTCTTTTGACCCCACTTAGGGCCTGTTTGGTTCGTTTCCTTTAGTTTCCAAAACCCATTTTTTTCACTTTCATCATTTTTCTTCACTTTCACCATTTTCTATCCTTACAAATCTCCCACATCAACAAATAATATGGTGACAACTCATCTCATCTCATCTCATTTCTTATTTTTAAAAATAAACTAAACACAAAAAATGTGTCACATCAATCAATTCATCCAACTCACCTCACCTCATTTTACTTCACTTTCTACCATCTTTAAAAAGTACTCACATCATCCAATAATATGATGACAACTCATCCCATCTCATTAAAAATTTCCTTCCATCCATTTCCTCAAAAAAAAAAAAAAGGAAATTGATTTTCCTAAGTATGGTGACAACTCATCCCATAATATAATGACAACTCATCTTCTCTCATCTATTTTCTTAGTTTTAAGAATGAACCAAACACAAGAAAAGAACCTAAACAAGAAAAGTGGTGGAAAACATCAAAAATTACTTATCTCATCCAATAATATATGGTGACAACACATTTTCTCCTCCACTTTCTTTTATAGCTTTGACAAACCAAACATCTGAAAATGAAGGAAAATACCAAAATTCATCTATATCAATTTTCTTTTCCTCATTTTCCCCCACTTTCTGCATTTTTTCCGAAACAAACAGGCCCTAAGGGTCCGTTCGTTTCGCAAAAAAAAACTTAGAAATTAAAGAACAGGAAACCTATTTCCTATAATAATTGTTTTGAGGTTGTTTGGTTGGGTTAAAAAAGAAGGAAATTATAGAATAAGAGATGAGATGAGATAAGATGAGTTGTCACCTTATTATTGAATGATGTGAGTGATTTTAAAAAAAAAATTGTTTTGAGGTTGTTTGGTTGGTTAAAAAAAAATAAGGAAATGAATTGGAGGTATATTATTGGATGATGTTTTGAGGTTGTTTGTGTTTGGTTCATTTGTAAAAATAAGAAAATAGATGAGATGAGATGAGTTGGAGGTATATTATTGGATGATGTGACACATACTTAAGGAAATCAATTTCTTGTTTTTTTTTTTGAAGAAATGGATGGAAAGGAATGTTTAATGAGATGGGATGAGTTGTCACAATAATATTGGATGATGTGTGTGATTTTTAAAAATGGAATAAGATGAGATGTGATGAGTTGGATGATGCGACACATTTCTTGTGTTTGGTTTATTTTTAAATGTAAGAAAGAAGATGAAATGAGATGAGTTGGAGGATAAAAATAATATTTTATTAGATTTTATGGGTGAGTTTTAGGGATGAAAATGGATAAAAATATTATTTTATTGATTTTCTGGTACTGATTTCTTTTTTTTGGTTTTTATGAAACCAATCAAACAGCCCCTAAACAGACCAATCCCCCCCCCCCCCCAAAAAAAAAAAAAAAAAAAAAAAACAAAAAAAACAAAAAAAAAGAACATAAGTGGGGAAACATTTTGAAGAGCTTGAATCAGAGTTCCAAATTCTACATTCTAACCCTAACAGCTCATCAGATTCGAGTTGTCTCTTCTTAAAACAGAAAATGGGTTATTTGCATTGTCGATTTCAATCTCCATTTTCACTAGGCCAAACCCTAACCTTGACCTGTGTTTGTGCTTCTATTATTTGCACGCGCTGTGGATTTCCAAGATTTTTGAGGGAAAGAAAAGGGACACTGAACCATCGTTCAAGAGGACCAAGGTACGTTCTAAGGTTTCAATTTTTATCATCAATGCGACCGAAAGCTTTAATCTTTGTATCAAGTTGTTGAAGTGCATGTCCACAGAACTTTTTGATTATAGATGGCATGTTAGTTTCGCGTTTATGTAGAATATGAAATGTAAATTTATATATATGCAGCTAGTTGATCTTGATATTATTGGGCTGATTTTAATATTGATAATAAGATTCAGGATCAAAACAATGACTAAGAATAGAAAAGTATAGGACATGAATAGTCGTTTTCTAGTTATAGGACATAATCATGGGATTTGCCACAAATCACCTCCTAACCTTTACCATTGTCATCGGCCTAGATGGTAGATCAATATAACATTCGGAGACTTGGATTTGGAACTATCCAATTAGTAATGTTTTCTCTTATTTAAATCATTAGCTTTACTACTAATCTGCGAGTAACAAAGCAACGGGTTTTGATTTTTGGGCAATCATGTTAGTGGTGATAACAGTTGGAAATCGGAATGAAAACTGGCTTAAGGCAGAGAGTAAGATGGGAATAGTGCCCGAATCAAAACAGCAGTATGTTTCTATTTTTTTCTCTAAGTTCTAAACTATTTCTATTGTTTTAGAGTTATTCTTTGATAAAGTCAGAAGTCACAGGTTTTGATTATTAGGCTAATCTTATTAATTGAAATAATAGCTGGAGAGTAAAGTAGATGACGAGTGTTAAGAAATTCAAACTGTATTTTTGATTGGTGTATTCTGGCAAGGATGGGATATGCGATGGGTTGACTGTTAGGCTAATTAAACCTTTTCTTTCCTTTCCCCCCCTTTTTATTGTTCCTCCCCGTGAAGCCTTGGCTTAACCTGTGCACTCGCTTTTTCTTTGTTGCTTTCCATCCTACACACAGATATAAAGGCTCAAATTATAATCCTCTGCTTTGTTTATAGACAAAGAAGAAGAAAATAGATGGAGATTCCAGAGCACTGTATTAGTTGTCAAGCAGCAGATGGAAAACAAATCTAATAACATCAAGGGCAAAGTATGTGTCACAGGTGCCGATGACTTTGTTGCCTCCTGGCTAGTTAAGAGGCTCCTCGAGTCAGGGTACCATGTAACAGGAACTGTAGGAAACCCAGGTACATGAGATATGTCCTCCAGCTGATTCTCATCCATACTGGTTTTATTATAATACTTGCATGCAATTTATTATTTAATTGTTGATGGCAGTAGATTACAAGAAAATTGTCACTTGCAAGAACTAGAAGGAGCAAAGGATAGGCTTCATCTGGTTAGGGCCGATCTGATGGAAGAAGGCAGCTTTGATGATGCTGTAATGGCGTGTGAGGGTGTCTTCCATGTTGCAAGTCCAGTCATCTTTATCCCTCGTTCGGATCCTAAGGCTGAACTTATTGATCCTGCAGTAAAAGGGACATTAAATGTATTGCGATCATGTAAAAATAATCCAATGCTTAAAAAGGTTGTTCTCACATCATCATCAGTTGGTGCAATATATAGACCATCTATTTTCCCGAAAGAACCCCTGGATGAAACCTCATGGAGCAGTATGGTAGAATGTGAGAAGATTAAGGTGAGCATAAGTTCTTTTCATGTACTTAATTTGGTTTTGTCATAATTTATTTAGAATTTTGTTATGACTAAATAGCACCTATATACCCTATAGTTTCACTTGCTTTGCACTTAAATACCCTCACTTTTTTTGTGCCATTTGCATACCCTAGGTTGTTTAAAATTGACATATCACTACCCTCTACTGGGGGTAGAAAACAATCGAATCGGAATGAACATCAGTGACTTCGAATTTGAATTCGAATTCGGTCAATTTTTCAATATTCGAATTCAAATTTGGGTCGAATATGACAATGATATTCATATTCAAATTCGTATATATACGGGATATTCGCTAATCGTTCACTAATATTTGGTAGCTCACATGGTCAGGGTGTTTAGATCTAGTATTGCAGGTCATATTTCGAACCTTGGGACTGACATCTTTTTTTTAACTTTCTTATTCTTTTCGAGATGTTTGCATATACACCCAACAGTTGTATATATTTGTAAATATGCCCTCCAAAGCATCATTTTTGTCAAATACTCTCTAAATTGCCTCTTCCATTTAAGCTATGCCTCAATCTAAACTAATTAAAACTTTTAAAAAATGTCTAATCTACCATTTAATAAATTTAGAACATAAACGAATATTTAATGACCAAGTAAATCGAATACACATTTGGTTATATTCTATTCTTTTATGAATCGAATACTAAAAAGTATTCATTTACTGTTAAATGAGATAGCGAATCGAATATGATCGGATAATTGGATGAATAATAACCGAACTGTTTATTAATTATTTGGTTCACTTCCAACTTACCCTTTACTATGCAAAGATGAAAACTTCCACCTGAATATTCTCACTTGACACTTAGAATGAATTAGCATGTTAGTGTTATATTGGAACATTCGGTTGAAAATTTTCACATTTGCATAGTAGACAACATAGTTGCGTGATTCCCTTGACCTCCCCTCGAACTGTCATATAGTTCCTACAAACTAATTCTAGGTACATTTGTGAACCGGTTCCCTCTGGTATATGAATTGTTTCCCCAAAATTTGCATCACTTACAAGTATGTAGGGCGCAAAATCCCTAATTGTACTAGCACAAGACACAATGCAATGTGCAAAATCGAGTGAAGGGAGGCGCACAATTGGATATATGAGCGAATGACTGTACTATATCTAAATACATATGTTAATATAACATGAAACAGAAGCATGAACCCAGCACAAACTATGAGAAAAGAAAATAAAAAAAACAAAAAAAACGGACTCCATAAAAAAGAAGTATTTAAGTATTTTGTATGAAACTAAAATGCATAACTAGCTTTCTATTTTCTAGCTATCTACTATATACTTTGAAAAACTTTAAGCGCACTCAAAAAAGATTTACGACTATGACATACCATTGACCGAACTTGTGTGCCAAAGAAAGCTACTCCCCTTTGAATCTAAGTTTTCTAAGTGACGAATCACGTACCAGATTTCATACCACAATCCACTATGCACAGCATACTATGTAACTATGGTAGACAATACCAGTGTGCCAATTTTAAATGACTTAGGCTGTACAAATGTCACAAGAAACAAAATGAGAGTATATAAGTGCAAAGTGAGCGAAACTATAAGGTCTTTAAGTGCTATTTAACCTATTACATGAAAAGACAAAAAGTAATCAGAAAATACTAAATTCTCTTTTTTTTTTGTTTTTTTAGTTGTGCTGTTAGGCGTGGTACGCAGTCTCAAAAGTTGTAGCAGAGAAGGCGATGGGACTTCTTAGGGAAGAAGAACATCAACCTCATAACTGTAGTTCCGTCCTGTGTCATTGTTCTAATTCTACCATGCAACTTGAATGAAACTGCACCATGGACCCTTGCTATACTCAAAGGTAACTAACCACTTTCAAGCCATACTTCCCTCGCCACTCAACCATTAATAGTACTAACACAATCTACTTGGACCAAGTTTACATCTAGAACATGCACCATGGCTTGTGCGGTTCCCCAAATATGGCAATGGTTTATGAACATTTTCCCAAATATGGCAATGGTGTATGAACATATGGCAACCTCTATCTATGATTCCAAACTCACTACTATAAAAGGCTCTATAAGATACAGTTGAAACTGTTGTTATTAGGCCTATTACCAACAATTTGAACAGTTTCTAATAGATTAGCAATGGTTAAAACCATTACAAATAGTCTATTACTAATATGGCCATTGTAATTACCTCATTGCAACAGTATACAACCGTTGCAAAAGTTCCAGCTGTTGCTATAAGAGTATTTTTCATTAGAAATTTAAAAAATACACGTCAGCAATTCCAAGTGGCGCTGAAGTCTATTAATAATGTTAACAACCATTGCTAAAAGATTTAAGAATTTGAATTTAATACTCCACATTGCTGGTTGTTATTACATTGGATATCATCACTTTTCTCTGTTTTCATAGAAATCACATTCACTGCAGAAAGATAATATTATACTCAAAACTATAGCAAATTAAACTTATTACAATGATCGGCAATCAACTCACGTATAGAATAATTGATAAACCAATCAATTCACATTACATTTTTGAACGCCAGAAATTTTAGCAACATATCAATTGCATAAAATATAAAGAAATAAAATACAATTTTATTTTACTTAATGGTCTTATTATCCTCTGCCGGCGATGATTAGATCTTCAATCATAAGATGGACCTACAGGAACATCTTGTAATGAAAATTTTATCAATTAGAAACGCTTAATAATACCAGTCAGATTATACCATTTGGAAACAAATAGACAAATAACTACTGACTAAAATTTCTACAAAGAAGTAAATAAAAGATATTTTAAGTAAATCAATAATGACCTGAACACAATTACATACGAAAAAGCACACAATTCTAATGTCAAAGTGAAATTGAATTTCAATCGCCCTAGACTTCGCATGTCAATAAACACATTTCCAGTCAGACCATCTAGGGAATTGTGACTTAAAATCCTGCATAGGTTAATTAAAGAAAATGATATGTCAAGACCTTGCATACTAACTTCTTCCTCAGTTGATATCTACTGGAAGAAGAAGAATATACTAATAAACTCACAAACAAATAAGATCCTTAAAAGAAGACATTATGTGTGGGATGTTGTAACTAAAATAATTCAAAGCCAAGTCTCTGCAAATAAATAAATAAAAATACCATTTTAAAAGCATGGAAGACAACAAAGGGCACTCATGTTGGTAGCATATGTGGGTCAAACTATGTGAGGGATTCACCACCAATTGATATTAGAATAGACAGCTGCAAGTCAAACTACAATGCCTCAGTTGAAGGCAACAACATTATGTAGAGTACTCCTTTTAGTCTAGTTCTTTATGTATAAATACTTATGATGTGTCCATAACAAGCATTGTCACATGCAATACAGTAATATTAAAGCCCACAATTATACGAAATTAAAATTTTAAAATAATGTCATTAAAAGGAAATGCTTGAAGCCGTGCATGGTAGTTGTTGATGTACGATATCAAACAGTCGAATGAGGGGAGTAATTAAGTTGACGGATGTCCTCTAACCCTTCGAATGTCTGGTTTTGGAGTAAGCTATTCTTCCCTGCACAAGTAGCAAATCGTAAGAAGACGAGGTTGGGTTCCCTGGTTGTTCCTCCGACAATCAAGTTAGTGAGTTGCTTGAGTGGAGAAGTGAAAATGAACTGCAGTAGTTCTTAAACACAGTGAGTAGTAGTAAAGAACTTATCTTGTTATTAAAAATAGTGTCCGTACTTATAATGATGGCAGAAGGGTAGAATGGTAACTTTGGCTGAGTATGAGATGGCGGCTATGTCAGCCTCTGCTTTACAGGTGTCGGCCAACAAGTGGAGGAGATGTCACTTTGGTATTTAATACAAAGTGATTGGGGGTGTGCGGTGCTGACGTGATCCAATGTGTCATAAATACTATTGGGGGCAGAGAAATGATAGCTTCCATAATGCATTTAATGACACTAATTGCGAGGTGATTGGTTGCCAGTGCACGGGAGGGGGCTCAAGGCATTTCGTCGTCTTTTTACTCTTCCGGTGGTTGAGAAGTACCGTCTTTGAGTCGTCCTCACAAGGTGTCGGCCGATAGGTCGGCCGAGTGGAGTGATTAAGCAGTCGACTTAGCCAGGGGACGACACGTAATACCTTTCGAGTCGTCGACACGTAAGGCCTTTCGAGTTGTCCTCGCAAGATGTCAGCGTGCTGAGTCGACCAAATTGGGCCTCTGATTATCTTGAAACGCTGACTTGATTATGCATAATGTGGGCCATTTATCTGCAATTGATTGGAGTTTATTTTTCATCACTAAAACGGCTATAACTGCAATATTCAAATATCATGATTCAAAAGTGAGATTGACATGTAATAGCAAAGAGAGAGCCACATTGGCCAATCGACACTTCATTAACAAATGGAAACTAACAGATGATTGAAGTATAAAATATCTTAGTCTCACAAAGCATGTCATTATATTTGAATTTTGAGTAGATATAGATACAATAAGTTTTTCTAGTGACCAATGTATGACATTAGATTTAATGGAAACCATGGAGCACCATCCTATCTTAAAGCAAACGTAGGAGACACAAGAATTACATGGAAATCTAAAACCATGAATAGTGTATATGCAAAATGCTAGTTTGGATAAACCTGACAGAGAATGTGATATAACATATAATAGAACAGTGTTCACTCTAATATAATGCTAAATGATAGTTAAATCTCTCTCAATTTTTAGTTAAAATTTCATTTTAATTGTTAACAAACATAATTTTGCTCATCTTAATTAAAGGTTTAGGTAAAGTGAATCTAACAAACAAAATCTTATCAGTCATCAATGAATACCTCTAAAATAAACATTAGGTTAATGCTCAAAATTAACAATAAGGATAAAATGATATTAATGACAGGTAAAATGATAGTAAAATTAGGGAGGAATTGTTACCTCGAGCTAAAATTACCAATTACTGAGGATGTCCAGATCCACTCAAGTCCAAACGACACTAAGATTTAAAACAATGAATGCATAAATATCTGAAAGGAAAAGCAATAGAACCAAAGTTATCTTCTTATAATTTTAATAATAACTCAACCCCATTTGAAGTATGAGGTCAACGTAACTGCAATGTATGTTCTATGACGTTGATTTTGTATAAAGTTGTAGACCCAATGCATGCCAATTATTTCCAAGAAAAAAAAAGTTGCCCTTGTCATAGCAATATGCAACAATGGTTTGTTAGATAAGAATATTAAAAAGTTCATACCTTGGTTAATGACATTAATAATAATACCTTTGTTAATGCGAATACTATAATCTCCTCAATCAGACTGACCCTATCCCATGATATCAAGTAATAGAAAATTAAAGAGTTCATCACAAATAAAGAATATAAATTTTCAAAATTCCTACTTATTTGATGTGATTCTTGAAATATATGGTAAGCGAAGAAGGCACATATTGACATTTAGAATCCACCATCTAATAAGTCGAAACCAAATTGCATTAGGATCTATGGCTGAAATTAAATCTGTATTTGATTAGATTGAAGAGAGAGGAGTACCCATTGGGATTATCTCCTTTGGTAAGCTGATTTTTCAACAAAGTACAAGCTGTCAAAAGAATTGTTGCGACACAATCTTAATCAGATAACAGAAAATAAAACAGATAGATGAAAAAAGTAACTACAAGATGGTTTATGTAGAGGAACGCTAAAAATTCTTATGCTAGAAAGTATTTAATGACATCATACAATACTGTGCTTAATTAACCTGATTTGTTATATATTCAAGCAATAGAGATGATCCCATGCATGCTCCAGCGCCGTCATAATCTTGAGTGGTTAATGTCCTGTCAAAATCCAATATCCAATTCAAATACATTAAATTCTATCTAAATCAGTATTAGGTTTGAAGGAAACCATAACTATGCATCATAATCGGAGTTGGTGGAGCAAGGATCAATTACAAAGGGGAGGGCGAGGGTAGATCTCAGTAGTTGAACGGAGATCGAGACATCGGCCGATGGATTTTGGGGACGATGGTCAGGGTTTTTAGAGAATGACTGTTTACCATGAAATAATATTTACTGTTTTTCTTAACCATGTGGCTATAAAGTGAATATGGCTTCCCCCCATTTTTTTATTAGCCGTCCAGATGAAATTTTGACTTCACATGAAATCTTTTATGCTCTATTAATAACGGTTATTAAAAAACCGTTAATAATTAAGGCTTTTGTAGTAGTGACTGCTTCACTTTCCTCACTTCACTTCACAACTGACAATCTTTTTGCAAGAGATAAGGAGATTACTTCACTGTGTGGTAGATTAGGATATGTTCATATTGATGATGTTGCTCATTGTAGCATATGAAGATGACACTGTTGAATGGACATACATATATAATTCATCCACACTTGAACCTAGTGAGTTGGCGGCAGTCATTATTACAAAGCATTATCCATGGCTTAGTATGCATTCCATCAAGGTTAGTACTTAGAATTTTCAAGAAAATGGTAGTTTTCATGGTAATTTTTTATGCAAACAACTATAGTGAACAATAATTAGATGGCAACATCTTCCAATATTGGGTAAGAGCTAAACATTTTGATAATTAGTTGTGAAAAATTAAAGTTTATTATTTATTATCAAGTATGTTTATTGATGTGATTAAATTTAAAGATATCTATAATAGACCAAAACTAGGGTGGGAATAATTAAGGGAGAAAAAAATCATTTTCTTTTACCATTTTTTTACATCAAAGAGTGCCTCTAAGTCTTATCTTTTTGTATTACTTACGGCTCTAAGTCTTTATCTTTTTGTATTACTTATGGACGGTCGTATTTGGCATATTTAAGATGAAGTCTCATGGTGTATGTTGTTTGCTGATGATATAGTATTAGTTGATGAGGCTAGGATAGAAATTACTTTTAAAGTAGAGACGTGGAGGGAAGCAAGAACCCAATTCTACGGGATTTAGAATTAGCAGAATGAACATAGAATACATGAAATGTACTTTTAGTAAAACTATAGAAAAGAATGAGGATGCAATACATATTGACGACTAAGAAATAATTAAGAGTAATCATCTACGTGATTTGGTTCAATTATTTGTCTCAATGTTGAGATTGAGGATGGTGATGAGGTTTGCCCACAGAAATTAGGATGGTTAAAATGGAGGAGTGCTTTTGAGTCTTATGTGATTGTAGAATATCACTAGGAATTAAGGAAAAATTATATATGATAGTTATAAGACTCATAGTGTTTTATGGATTAGAATGTTAGCCAATTAAAAACAAAATGTGCAAAAGATGAGTGAAGAGCAGAAATTAAAATGTTATGGTGGACGATGAGTATATGCTAAGGGATATGATAAGAAATGAGTGCATGTGTAGTAAGTTTTAGATTGTCCCTGTACTACAGAATAAAATAAGAGTGAAACATTTTTAAGATGGTGTAGTCATGGTGCAATTGGGACTAATAAACGCATCAATTTGAAGGAGCAATACGATTATATTAACGGAGGAAGAAGGCTAGAGGTAGGCCAATTGTAGAAACTATTAAGAAGGATATGATAATGTCTGACATGCGGAGAAGATACTTTTCAACTTAACCGAATGGAAAACTAGGATTCATATAGTCGATCCTGGAATATTGAGATAAAGACTTTGTTATTGTCGTTATTGTAGGAAAGAAACCTGGGAAGGAAAAGTAGGTCACATGCATATAGCTCGGATGATATTTTTTATTTTTTGAGTAACTACGTTGTAGGAGGAGCTCCCTTAATCTTTAGAGGAAGGAGGGTGGATCCCTGTTATCTCACCTTATACCTTTCTCTCACTTTGGGATGTGCAATTTGTCATACTTAGCTTTACATTTTGACAAGTCACATACTTCATTTTTCCTTTGACATTTTTACATCAATGAGACTGTTTTTTGAATTATCAAAGTACACCCTCCTATCATTCAATCAACTGTTAGTGAAAATTTGAAAATTGAATGGTGATGACACGAGGGAGCTATGTCAACAAAGAGATACGAACTCATCTTATGCATAGAATCTACAGATTCAATCAAGTAATATGGGTATTTGGTGCTGGATCCGATGTGCTAAAATAGATGTATTAAGTACAATTTGTTCTGTGAGGTTGATTCCCTTGAAGTTTATATCATTGATTTGGCTCAACCAACTGCTAGTTGCGAAAGGAATACATTTGCAAAATAATGAGAAAATTTGAGATTGTTTATAGTAATATGCTAAGAATTGAAATACATAATCTCACAAAAGGGTTTATAAGCTACCACCCATAATTGACTTACACTCTATGAAGTATGAAAGGTTCACCTCAAAAGTAGAAAGTTGGGATCGTGCAGGGATAATCATGAAATTATTTCCCCCTCATTACCCATGTTATACACCAAATTTTTATCTGGTATTAATTTACAACCCTTATAAGGAGCATCCCTCTCACACCCGACATTAGGTGTTAAACAACTCATAATAAAACCTCGTGCTGCTCATAATCAACTTTTTCATCTCTCTTTATGCATATAATTTCTCCAATATACACTCAAATACTAATAGATCATATAAGATCATATTCCACGCATTTGTTGCTATGTTAAGGAAGCACACTCTGGCGTTAGAAAGTTCTAGTTTCCATGCAGGGTTAAAAATACATTTATTGAAACTTCTGTTCAATTTTAATTGTAATACGTATTACCATAATGGGCATGTTAAGAATAGAGCTTTTGAGAAAAAAGAGACTTATTTTATTCATTGTATTGAATAGCTTAAATACAAGAGTAAGAGGAGAGATTCTAGAATCCTAATCGATGTGAGACTAAAATAAAGGAAAGCAGACACCCTAATACTACTATATTTAACATCCCTGTCAAACTCACGGATGAGAACCGTGAGTTAGGATAAAATGAGTAAAATTTTGCATAGATGGTTGTTGGCATGGCTTGGCGAGAGGTGATTGAATTGGAGCACATCGGTGGCTGGAATTACAAGCGGTGAGATCATGTTATTGCAGTGATGATCGATAGTCATGCACGGTTGCGAGAGGGCAGAGTTGCAGTCACGGGAGAAGTCACGGCGACTGGATCTTGTAAGTAGCGAGATACAGTATTCCAGTGGTGATTGGCGGTCACACGCAGTGGTCGCGAGAGGGCGGATCTGTGGTTACGAGAGGAGACACGATGACCGGATCTTGCAAGCATCAGTATGTGGAAAGTGCTTGACTAGAGAGAGCTTGGCCAGAGGCTAGCCAATAAGCGAGAAATCTTGCTAAGATAATTCTTCGAACACCTTATGTGCATGCAATGGATAGTTTGTGCAATTACACCACTCGGAGTAGTGGTGATGTTGGCAGGTAGAGGTTTGCGACGGAGGAACTACTAGAATTTCGCAATGCGAGGGTTTGCAATGCTAGGGTTTGGACGAGAGTTGAAGCCACAATGACGATGATGACTAGTGCGTCCAACCTGGTTGGAGCTGATTGATGACAAGAAGGGTTATCCTTGGTAACAGTTGTGGCTAGGAAGAGGTTGTTGAAGTTAGTGTCAAAGCGGAGGTTCAGGATGAGCAGAGCATGATGAGAGGTTGTAAGCGATGGGGCGGTGTGTTGAGGTTGAATCGGGTGTCGAGACCACCCAGGGGAAGCACAAAATTTTTGACAAAACCCCCTCAACGGCTTGATCTAGATGAAGAAGAAAGAGGTCTCTCTGGGATCAAGAGGATGACTCTGGTATCATGATAAGAGTAGAGCTTTTGGGAGAGAAGAGATAATTTTATTTATTGTATTGAGGACTTTATATACAAGAGTAAGAGGAGAAACTCTAGAATCCTAATTGATGTGAGACTAAAATAAAGGAAAGCAGATACCCAAATACTACTATATCTAACAAGGCATATATAATCTTATGATATATATTCTTCCAGCTTTAACTGTGAGGAGAGGCCCCGGGTTGAGTACAACACATGTAAGGTGCAGAAGTTCGGCATGAAGTTTATATGGATTGAAGAGATGTTTGATGATTTTATCCATTGTTTCAAAGAACAAGGTTACTTGACAGTGGAAAATTGTAAAAGCCATCTTTAGGCTATTAAAAGTTCTATATGAAATTATGAACTTAAGATTTCTACAGTTAAGCCGTGAGCATTGAGCATGTAAGCTTTGAGTCTCTGTTTCTTTCTGGAGTAAAAAAAAGAATATAATCAATTATGAAGTTTAAAGGGATTGATGGTTTCATCAAATCCCTCAAAAATCAATTCCACCTTCTATTATAAACAACAAATATTAAATGATATTTTTTGTTTCTTCTTTGTTTTTTGTTTTTTTTGTTTTTTTGGGAGAAAATATTAAACGCCATCTTCTTCCTTCATATGACCTGTTTCACGAGCAAATTAGGGAGGGACCTTCATTTGTGTTTCTATGGAGTTTGGTGTTCCTGGTTGTGTCACTACGACCTTTCATAGTTTCATTCCCTTGATTATCTTCCAAAGCTTCACACCAATTGTGCTACTCATATGTATTATTATGTTTTTCCGTGCACTTCACCAAGATTTATCTCAAAAGGAAAATAAGGCATCTCTTATGGAAAACATAATCACCGTACATGAATCAGGGTCAGAACTCAAGGTTCAATTTTCTTGGAATATCTTGAAGTTGCAAGGAACAAATGGATACATGATGAGTAATAATCCCATACATAGCAAAACTTCTGTAGTATCTTCGTTCATGAGAGACCTGAGGATAGAGCAACAATGTCAGCTCTTTTGTATATATCACAATTATTCCACATCGTTGCACATAACATGAAACCCTTTCAAAGATGTTTTAGTTTGAATTATGCATTTGCAATGCAATATGTATATAGAGTAAACAGTGTCAAATTTTACATGATGTCAGGCATTTTTTTCCTTTTCTTTTTCTTTTTAAAATTTGGATAATGATATGTAACATTCATCTTCTTCTTCTTTTTTTTTTGGCTTAGTAGCAACTAGCAAGTGTGCATTTCTTCGTCCACCTAAATAACCTGTCTATATATCTACAAGCAGTACCCACTTAGAGTTCGTCAATAAGCAAGAAACCATGACGGATGCATAAATTTTTCGAATTTTGAGTGTAGAAATTGTTGTATGACTACAAACAAACTTAGTCGATGGTCAAGTCTCCATCTTGTACGCTGAATCGGCCGACTTATCAAAAAATTTGACTACTGGTCAAATTTTCATTAAATGGCGACTTTTCTCTTTTAATTCTATTTTTTAGGGAGCTGGTCATGCCCGAAGCCTTTACCTAGCAACACTTCATCTTATTTACAAGGCATGGGATGGTGTATTCAATACGTCCAAATGAAAGAGGATTTGATCTATGGTTGATTCCATAACAGATAAATGAGAATTGTTAGTTATACTTATACCTTGTGGGGGGAAAAAAAGACTTTTTCATAGAATTAGCCATTCCACTTCTTTTATAGAGAGGTTCTGCTCAAGCAAGCAATTAGGGCATAGTTATAGAGGTCTATCTATCGCATATATGCTTCAACGGGCATCATGACACAACCATAGAGGTGAGTAGGGACCTAAGAGGTTGAAGGGAACAAAATGATATATAGACAAGTAAATCCCTTACGAGTCCATAACTCGCTTCTTTTTGGGTGTGAAGCAGTGTCAAACAAAAATACCCAACAAACATACTTTTTGAGGTGATCTAGCCACACCTTTTAGTATGGCTACCTTGTACGACTTCACTCCAATCATTAGCCCCACCTTCAGCATCCCCCTTCTTGCGGTTAAGGTAATGACTTCAGGCATGGCTAGCTTCCATAGTCTCGACTAAAAAGTCTCCATCTTGTACACTGTATTGGCCAAGTTATCAAAAAGAAATTGACTACTGGTTTAATTTTCATGAAATGGTGACTCTCTTTTAATTTTATTCAAACTTTTCACTCATCTCATGTTCCAAGTTGAGGAGTAAACTTGTCAAATTAACTATTTTGCAAATTAAAATCAAATCTTTTACTATTATTAAGATAGAGGAAAATATTACTATAAATTATCTATCCACCTATAAGAGCAATAGTTTTACTGCATTTTACATAATTATATTGAGAGCAATCAGTTTAGTTATGTCAGTTTTAAATATTCTAACACTGAACTGAAATTTTTCTAAATTAACTGAACACCAAAATTAGGTCAGATCGGTTGGTTTAATCAATTTGCATTGAATAATGCTCACCCC
>NC_033796.1:20307009-20365226 GCF_001876935.1 Asparagus officinalis
GCTGGGGGGTTTTTTTTTGAAATATTAAAGTTAAAGATTTTTTTTTAATAACCTCTAAACCTGAGGAGGTTTCTGGTATTTTTGAAAGTTATAGGAGGTTTCTAGTATTTTGAAACTTAAAAAGGGTTATTCGATAATCGTCCAAAATTAAGGGGGTTTCTGGTATTGAAAATTATGGGGGATTATCTGTTAATTGTCCAAAGTTAATTGAGGATTTCCGACGTTCAGCCTGTTGGTAATTTGCAATGTGTTCATAAAAGATTAAAAAGCTATTTTGTAACTCAGTAACTAAACTAATTGTTGTGAATTTGTCCCTATTACATCACAATGAATATTCTTTGAAGCCCTCAGATTCCTTATTTTCCGGTGGGTCTTTGCTTCATAATAAGTATACATGTCAAAATCCATCAAAATCCAAATTAACATATGGGGTTGTGTACCGAGTTAATCTAAAAATTGAAATTGTGAAGTGTTTTCTGTTTAATACATGACTTTCTTAAGCCTTTTCTAGCACGGTGTTATACAACTTACACTCTGTGTCACAATTACCATGAAAAATCATAGGTTAGTAACTGAATCTAGGTAACGAATGTCGCCTCGAATTCAAGTTATATAGGTGCTACACAATTGAATAGGTATAATTAACTGTGCTCCTACATAAAAGAGTTCTAAATTAATCTTATTTACAGTGATATTCTCTATTGTGACAAATTAGGACATGCTTTAAATTTGGAGGCATGGAGATTATGGAGGGAAGAGAAGAGTTTGAAACTAGTTGATCAATCAATAAGTTACCTGAAGATAGTCCAACAATGTCTTCAGTTGTGTTACTGCTCGGCAGTAAGAACTGGGAAATGCATCCTTGCCTCAACCTAAACGGCCTGGCTTCGTTTCATCAAGAGGCCCTTTTGAGTCTGATACATCAACTGTAAATATATATCGGTTACATTGTTGTTGGAAGGTCGACAACGAAAAGCTTAGTCAATGTTACGCAGTATTTTGTGGATATTTTACCCTTTCAAATGGGTGGTTGTTGAATTCATTTCATGTAAATGCTTCCCATTGTTTAGAATGAAAAATTATTTTATCTGTGGGATTTAGTTTGCAAGACTCGTAAGAGTCACCAAGAGAACCCCACAAAAGACCCAGAGACTCAACACGTGCTTATATTAATCTCTGATGGCATCTCCACAATTTAGTAGTCGCCTATCACATTCATTGCTCACTGTCCTCTTGTATTTGACGAGACTATTAATTTGTATCAATTGCGCATTTCTTCTACCTCCAAATTCCAATGACCAAATTAGCTCTCTTCTTAACTTTCCTTTGATGCTTTTTTTTTTCAACTTTCCTACGTGTAGTGTCTTATAATTGATGAAGCTGATCGAATATTAGAGGCAAATTTTTAAGAAGATATGAAGCAAATATTCAAAATAGGTATGCCAACTATTTTCAAGTACTTATAGCTTCTTTCTTTTCTCGTTTTTTGTTTGACTAATACAAAACAAAAAGACTGGTCTTGACTGGACGGTTTAGTCCCTGCCTGAAGGCAATGAACATCAACAGCAGGAAGAAAACTAAAAAGTTAAGTGAAGGGTTTATAGAAAAAAGTTTTTAACTTGCTAAAGAACTGTTGTTATTGCCAAAAACCTCAGGGTCTGTTTGTAAGTGCCTTTAAGTATTCTTATTTTGTTAGAAGACTAAATCACCAGCCATATCCGCTGGAGTTGCTATTTGGTTGCATGCTAACGTTGGTTTACACAACTCAAAGCTATCAAGTGTAATTTTACTTTTTATGAACTTGCATTTTGTAAGTATTCACTTCTCTACTAACTTTCAGGTTTCTAAAGTAGCTGGTAGAAAATTTTTCTTTCAACAAACAACCTGTAATTTAGATAGAAATTTAAGGTGTTTCATCATCTCTTTTACCACATCATGCATTTTTCATTCTTACCCCTTCTGAGCTGTCCCTCTTATCTGTGGTTCATGACTTGTCATAATTGAAGACCTCCAAATCTGTTGACTTAATTGTAATTTTGAGGTCCTATTATGAACACTTGTGTTGTTTCTTTTAAATTAAATTTATTCAGTTCATGCCATGCGCTCATTCTGTGTTTTATTGTGCAGGAACGGCAGACATTTCTGCTACTCAGACTAAGGAGGTCCATGACCTGTATTGTAATCTGTCCACATCAGTTATTCTTATTGTATATTCTTTTTTTACTAATAATAATTCATTACACAGGTTGAGGAGTTTGCTAAGTTGTGATTTAAGAAAACCCCAATATATATTGGTGTTGATGATGAAAGGTCTAAGGTAACTTCATTTTCACCTCTAATCCAACATTTTTTTTTTCTCTAGTGTCATATAGAAGTGGCATATTGGATATTGCAGGTAACTGTTGCAGGCTTGCAGCAAGGCTACTGTATTGTTCCCAGCAGCAAGAGATTTCTGGTGTTATATGCTTTTCTGAAAAGAAATTTGACAAAAAAGGGTCATGGTTTTCTTTTCCTCGTGGAAGTCAGTACAATACCACTTGGAGCTTTTCAAATACAACATTGATCTTGCTGCTATGATATCCACGGGCAACAAAAACAGCAGAAGCGAACTACCACCTTTTTTGACTTTTGCAAGGCAGAGAAGGGCATCCTATTGTGTACTAATGTTGCTGCTCTTGGACTTGATATTCCTGATGTGGTTTGTATCAAAGGGCATTTTATAGTTACCATTTCCATATTTGAATTGGGTAACTGATTTTACCTTTTTTCCTCTGTAGGACTTGTTGGTGTTGACGAATCACGAAACTTCTCAACACTATTTCAGGGTCTTGTTCTTAATGACAAAAAGAATAAAAATAATCACACAAGGACACAAGGATTTACGTGGGAAACCCAAACGGGAAAACCACGGATTGAGCTTGGAACTCGGAGGATACTTCGCTATATGGAATCAACAAATGGGTACAAGGCACACTCGGCACACCCGACAACGCCGACTTCCACACAACCCTCACTCACGCTCCTCTTTATTAACTCAACACTCGAGATCTCTACAACACGAGAGATTTTCCTTCACTCGAACTCTCTATACTTTCAAGAGAACAAGTGAAAAACTTGGGTGATTTTTTTGATCTCTCCACAATGAGAGGATGCCTATTTATAGGCCTTGATGAACCTTTTCATCTTCCAAAATGCTTGGGAATACACAAATCTGTCCAGATTCGAGTAGGGTACTTTGATTGACCATAACTCCCTCAATACTGCTTCGTTACCTGTGATTCAAAGTTTGGAGTAAACTATACATGCACCTCTACAACTTTCATGTAGATTTCCGAGCCAAATAATGACTGCATCATACCCGAAAAGACCATGCAAAATTATATCTACATGCAGAAAAACTACAACAATAAATGAGTTGGAAATTGACTCAACTCCAACAATCTCCATCTTGGTGAGATATCCAACGCCACTCGAAATTATCAGCTGCATCTTCGGAGCATTAGTCTTCTGAATCACGAATACTTGTCACCGAAACATGGATCTTCGGAATCTAAGAAGTTAGACTCCGGAACTTCAGAGCAAGTCCTGCTCTGGCTTCAACTGCTTCACCTTGATGAGCATCAACTCATCTCCCCGCACCTCTGGTGACTAGGTGCACTCATGAGCTAACATGTCATCAGATTTAGCAGACTCAAGCAATGCTTAAACTTCTCTGTCGTAACCGATTTAGTGAGAAAATCTGCTGCATTCTCGTCAGTATGAACTTTTTTCACATCGACCTCTCCATTCATGAGCCAATCATGAATCCGATGATAGCGTACTTCAATATGTTTTGTTATTGCATGAAATACCTGATTCTTTGCAAGACAAATAACACTTTGGATGTCACATTGAATTTTCATAGAGTTTTGATTTAGACCAAAATCACTTGCTAAGCCCTTGAGCCATATAGCTTCCTTTGCAGCTTCTGTTAATGCCATGTACTCGGCTTCTGTGGTAGATAAGGCACTGATGGATTGTAGCATAGATCTCGAAGATATAGGTTCTCCACCGCAAGTGAAAATGTATCCTGTTATGGATCTTCTCTTGTTTAAATCTCCTACATAATCGGAATCGACGAAACCAGTGATGCACGCCTTTTCATGTTGCCTTTCAAACATAATCCCCTTGTTTCTGGTGCCCTTCAGGTATTTGAGAATCCATTTGACAGCTTGCCAATGATCTTTACCTGGATTTGACATGTATTTTGACACCACGCTCAAAGCTTGAGCGAGATATGGCCTCATGCATACCATTACGTACATTAAGCATCCGACTGCGCTTGCATAGGGAATCTTCTTCATTTCTTCAGCTTCAACTTCTGTAGATGGCATCTGTTTTGTACTTAAATTGAAGTGAGTAGCCAATGGAGTGAACACAGGCTTGGAATTGATCATGTTGAATCTTTCAAGGACCTTTTCAATGTACTTGCTTTGAGACAAATACAGTCTCCCATTATCCCGGTCTCTTTTAATCTCCATTTCGAGAATCTTCTTGGTGGCACCAAGATCTTTTATGTTAAATTCCAAACTCAACATTCCTTTGAGTTCATTTATTTTTGACTGTTGGGATTCTCTGCTATAAATTAGCTATAAATTAGGCTGTAAATTAGATATAAACAGCTGTGTAATTCTTTCCTTATTTAGATTAGACAGCTGTGTAATTCTTTCCTTATTTAGATTAGATTAGGCAAGATTTTCTCCTTTAAAATAGGAAACAAGTCCTAATTGATTAGGACTCCAATTGTATATAAATAGACGTTCTGATGAATTACAAAGATAGGTCATTGAAACCTAAATTCCACATGGTATCAGAGCATCCCTAGAAACCTACTGTTCTTCCCACAGCCGTTCTAGGTCAATTCTACATCTACTGCTTTTTCCGGCAGCATTCTGCACTGCTTATTTCGGCAGTATTCATATTCTACTCTGCTTATTCCGGCAGCATTCTGCACTGCTTATTCTGGCAGTATTCATATTCTACTCTGCTTATTCCGGCAGTATTCATCAGCTGCTCTAGCCTCTATCTCATTTTTCAGCAGCAACATCAAATATCAGACATGACAAACACCAACGAATCTTCAATTAGAACTCCAAAATCCTCCACTTCAAACGTCGAAACTGCTATGTTCAACAACAATGGGGGAGACTTGACAAACTACTCTTCCACACCCATCACCATCTACAAATTGAATGGTCGAAACTACATCCAATGGTCTCAATCCTCCATGTTTCATGTCCGCAGCAAGGAGAAAGAAGATTATCTCATTGGAAATATCACTGAACCAGATGAAAAAGATGCTGGTCATCGGATTTGGAAGAGAGATAACAGCCAGGTCATGTCTTGGATAGTAAATTCCATGGAGCCTCACATAGGAGAAAATTTTCTCTTATATGAAACTGCTGCAGAGATTTGGGAGGCTGCAAAAGACACTTATTCTCACAAAGACAACACCCCTGAACTGGTGACTATTGAGGGCGTCTTACACGATCTCCGACAAGGTGATTTATCCGTGACCGAGTATTACAACAAACTCCATCAAAGCTGGCAGCAATTGGACGCTTTTGAAAAATATTCCTGGGATACCACTGCTGACCTGAAACAATACAAGAAGATCATAGAGAATAAACGGGTCTACAAATTTTGCTTGGGTCTGAATTCAAGTCTTGATGCTGTAAGAGGAAGGATATTTAGCACAAAACCGCTGCCAAGCGTACGTGAAGCTTTCTCTGAGGTCCGAAGGGAAGAGAGTAGACGCCATTTGATGCTAGGGACAGAAAAATCAGCAACTGGTGGTGAGTCATCAGCCTTGGCTGTTCGAAACCAGCAGCAATCACGAAAAGGGGGAAGGCCATGGTGTGAACATTGCTGCCGCCCTGGTCATACAAAAGAAACCTGCTGGAAACTCCATGGAAAACCTGCTGATTGGAAGTCAAAGATAGCAATAGAGAAGGAAATTCGAGGCAACATGGCTGGCAGTTCAGAGCAACTTGGGAATTTTAGCAAAGAGGAACTTGATGGACTGAGAAAGCTGCTGCAATCACAGCAAACTCCACCAGTTGTTGGGTCAGGTTCCATAGCTCAAAAAGGTAATTTTCTTAAGGCCTTGACTGTGAAACAAGAGCACTATAAGCCTTGGATTGTAGACTCTGGAGCCTCCGATCACATTTAAGGCCTTGACTGTGAAACAAGAGCACTATAAGCCTTGGATTGTAGACTCTGGAGCCTCCGATCACATGACAGGAGATAGGCAAGTTTTCCACACATTATAAGCCTTGGATTGTAGACTCTGGAGCCTCCGATCACATGACAGGAGATAGGCAAGTTTTCCACACATTCTCCTTGTAATGAAGCCCTCACAGTTAGAATTGCTGATGGTTCTTTGGCAAAAGTTAAAGGGCCTGGTTCGGTTGTGGTATCCAAGGACATAACACTCAAATTTATTCTATATGTTCCTAATTTAGACTGCAACCTACTCTCCATAAATAAAATTACTCAAGATCTTAACTGTATAGCTAATTTTTCTCCTCATGTCTGTGAATTTCAGGATTTGATTTCGGGGAGGATGATTGGCAGTGCTAGGAGTCATGTTGGGCTCTATCATCTAGAGGTTCAACTGAATTCTGTGAGACAATCTCATCTTGGAGTGAGTGAACCTATTTCTTGTCAAACTAGTCCTTGTGTGTCTGCTAGTGAGATTGAGAGGTCAGTCATGGTGTGGCATTACAGGTTAGGTCACCCAAGTTTTATGTACTTATCTAAACTTTTTCCAAGTTTATTCAGAAATAAAAGTGCTAGTTCTTTTCATTGTGAAATTTGTCAATTTGCCAAACACACTCGCGTTTCATACCCAATTCAACCATACAAAGCATCAAAACCTTTTGCTATGATCCATAGCGATGTTTGGGGCCCTTCTCAAGTTTCAAATGTCACTGGAGCTCGGTGGTTCATCTCTTTCATAGATGATCACACACGACTCACATGGATTTTTCTCATGAAAAATAAATCAGAAGTTCCTCAAATATTTAAGAATTTCAAAACAATGATTAAAAATCAATTCCAAACTTCCATTCAAGTTCTTAGAACTGACAATGGAAGAGAGTTTTTCAATTCTAATCTTGGCTCATATCTATCAACTGAGGGAATCATACACCAAAGTTCCTGTGTAGATACTCCTCAGCAAAATGGAATTGCCGAGAGAAAGAATAGACACCTTCTGGACATGGCAAGATTTTTGTTGTTTTCATCCAATGTTCCAAAATGTTTTTGGGGTGAGGCTGTACTTACAGCAGCATACCTAATCAATCGACTTCCATCCAAAGTACTAGATTTTTCCACTCCAAATCAAGTTTTTTTACAACATTTTCCCCACAGTCGGCTGATTTCCGTTCTTCCTTTAAAAATATTTGGGTGTACTGTGGTTGTGCATATCCATCAACAACATCGAACCAAGCTTGACTCGCGATCCACCAAATGTATCTTTGTAGGATACTCTCCCAACAAAAAGGGTTACAAATGCTTCTGTCCTAATAACCAAAAGTTTTATCATACCATGGATGTTACATTTTTTGAAACAAAACCCTATTACCTCAAAACTGATATTAAGAGGAAAAGTTCTAGTCAGAGTCAACCACAAGAATATCAGTTTCTCTTGGATAGCACACTGGAAACACCTGAAATTCCACCTTCTCCAAGTGTCCAGATTAAACCTGAACCGAAACCAACTGTTTCTGAATTTTCCGATATAATTGTCTATCACAGGAAAAAGGGAAAACCTAAGGAATTAGAAACTCTAGCAGATTCCCAGCTATTGCCAACATCTGAACCTGATGTAAAAATCCCTACATCTGACTTAAAGACTATGGAGGAAAATTCTGCAGGTACTAGTTTGAATGATCATGATAATTTTGATGAGAACCTACCAATTGCACTCAGGAAAGGGGTGAGAGAATGCAGAAGTAGACCATTGTACCCTATTGGCAACTACGTGAATTATGAGGGACTATCTTCATCATACCAAGCATTCACCAGCAAAATCAGTTCTATCTCCATTCCTAATTCAATCCAAGATGCCATGGCTATCCCAGAATGGAAGAAGGCAGTTAATGAAGAAGTTAATGCTCTGATGAAAAATGGTACTTGGGAAATTACCGATTTGCCTCATGGAAAGAATGTGATCGGGTGCAAGTGGATCTTCACTATAAAAACAAAGGCAGATGGTAGTATTGAGAGATACAAGGCTCGGTTGGTAGCTAAGGGATTTACTCAATCCTATGGCATAGATTATGAGGAGACCTTTGCTCCGGTTGCAAAACTCAACACTATTCGGATACTCCTCTCTCTTGCAGCAAATTTGGATTGGTCCCTCCATCAATTAGATGTCAAGAACAAGGTTTTAAATATCGGATGTCGGGTTCATGTCGCTCGGCCAAAATTCATGTCGGATAGCGGAAATCGGGGATATATCGGGGGACATGAAAAAAATATCGGATTGTCATATCGGGTAGGTTGATATAATATCATAAATGGAATCTTCACATACTTGATAGTTATATTGTCTAAACATATGAAAAAGTACATATGAGAAGGGTCTTCATTTTCACAAGCAACCATCAAGTTTTTGCTTTTGCATAGAAAACCAAATAGACACTAGAACAACTGCACAATTCAGTTTTATTCCCCTTTCCATAGAAAACATTATTTGTAAAAGGCTTCTTCACTACCATGCCAATAAGCAAACTTTACTAAATTCTACTACATGTTACTGTAACCCTCTAGATCAATGGCTTCTACTACATGTTAATGTAATCATTTTAATATTATAACTTAAACTAAGAATTATGCTATTATTTAATACATTATAGTGAATAAAAGTATTATAATTATACTATAGATAAATATTATAAATTGTTATAAATAACATATGATTTATTATGACTATCCTAAATTACAATTAAAAATATAATAATTATCTATTATAATTTTAAATAATTATTTAATTTATTATAAATGTCTAAATAAATTATTATTAAAGTATAATAATTATCCAGAATATAAAAATTACTAATACAATTCTTTATACACAACTTTATTTATTAATGTAAAGATTTATTAATTGTTCAATTTAAGAATTTATGTTATTATAAAAGTCACTTCATAATTTTACACTCAAAGAAAAAGATTTAAAAAAAAATGTTCACATACAAAGCGCGTGCATTATACTAGTAGGAACAAAAAAAAAATTCTACTGAAATTGAAAATTAAACTCGTAATTGCTATTCTGAACTACTTAACTGCATCGACTAACAATTGTAGGATTTTTATTATATATCTGTCATTTCTCCAAACAAGAAACTAGTAAAACCGAAGTATATGTGCAACTAATACAAATAAATTCATGTGTTCTTATAGCCTTCCATTATAAAGAAAACACATGCAATAACAAGTAATTAAAACCTACAACAAGCACCCATATGGGTAGTGGATGGGAAACAATGTGAAACTTTACATAAATAGAAGGTGAAAGATATTGCAAATCATATGATTTCAACATGTCAATGTGAAACCGATATTTCTGAATTTTGGCCGATATTTGATGGCCGAAATGTCGCCCGATATATCCGCTATTTTCTCAACACTATTCGGATACTCCTCTTTCTTGCAGCAAATTTGGATTGGTCCCTCCATCAATTAGATGTCAAGAATGCGTTCTTAAATGGGAATCTAGAAGAGGAGGTCTATATGGACATTCCTCCAGGACTACAAAACTCATCACACATCAACAAAGTGTGTCGACTAAAAAAGGCACTTTATGGTCTCAAACAATCACCCCGAGCTTGGTTTGAAAGATTTACCAGAGTTATGAAGAGTAATGGGTATATACAGGGACAATCTGATCATACAATGTTTGTAAAACATTCTTCGGATGGACTAATTTCTGTGTTGATTGTCTATGTCGATGACATTGTTCTAACAGGAGATTATGTTGAGGAGTTTCCAAAAATCAAAGAATTCTTGATCAGAGAGTTTGAGATCAAGGACCTAGGTAAACTCACATATTTCTTGGGAATGGAAGTGGCTAGATCTAAGAAGGGAATTGCTGTTTCTCAAAGAAAGTATGTACTGGATCTTCTTAAAGAAACAAGTATACTTATGTGTAAACCTGCAGAGACATCTATGGACTACACTACCAAACTTGGTTCAAATAAAGACAGTGCTCCTGTTGATAAGGGAAGATATCAAAGACTTGTAGGAAAGTTAATCTATCTCTCTCATACTAGGCCTGACATAGCATTCTCAGTAAGTGTTGTTAGTCAATTCATGAACAACCCTACTGAAGAACACATGACAGCGGTGTACAGAATCTTGAGATACTTGAAAATGACTCCATGAACAACCCTACTGAAGAACACATGACAGCGGTGTACAGAATCTTGAGATACTTGAAAATGACTCCAGGAAAGGGGCTGTTATTAAGAACACATGACAGCGGTGTACAGAATCTTGAGATACTTGAAAATGACTCCAGGAAAGGGGCTGTTATTAAGGAAGAACTCAAGTAGGGAAGTGGAATTGTATTCTGATGCAGACTGGGCAGACTCAATCACAGATAGACGGTCCACTTCTGGATATTGTACCTATGTTTGGGGAAATTTGACAACATGGAGAAGTAAAAAGCAAGCTGTGGTAGCTCGGAGTAGTGCAGAAGCGGAATTTCGAGCTTTGGCTCATGGTATTTGTGAAGGAATTTGGGTGAAAAGAGTATTAGATGAATTGAAGATACCTTCTGAAGGATCAATCCAACTATTGTGTGATAGTCAATCTGCTATTAGTATTGCTAAAAATCCAGTTCATCACGACCGGATCAAGCATGTGGAAATAGATCGGCATTTCATCAGAGAAAAGATAGAAGGGAAAGTAATCAAGCCTGTTTACATTCCTTCTAATCTACAGACTGCTGATATCTTGACTAAAGCACTTCCAAGGGTGCATTTTGAAGATCTTAGTTGCAAGTTGGGTATGATAAATATTTACAACCCAACTTGAGGGGGAGTGTTGGGATTCTCTGCTATAAATTAGCTATAAAGTAGGCTGTAAATTAGATATAAACAGCTGTGTAATTCTTTCCTTATTTAGATTAGACAGCTGTGTAATTCTTTCCTTATTTAGATTAGATTAGGTAAGATTTTCTCCTTTAAAATAGGAAAAAAGTCCTAATTGATTAGGACTCCAATTGTATATAAATAGACGTTCTGATGAAATACAAAGATAGGTCATTGAAACCTAAATTCCACATTGACATATCTCGACATACAATCAACATGTCATCCACATATAGCATTAAAATAATCATGTGTCCATCATTAAATGTGTGTGAGTAAACACAACAATTATACTCACCTCTCTTGTAATCAATTCGGAGCATGAAGGAGTCGAAGTGTTTGTACCATTGTCTTGGGGATTGCTTGAGCCCATACAAAGACTTCATCAATCTGCACACAAAGTCTTTTTTTCCTTCTTCCATAAATCCTTCTGGCTGAGTCATATAGATGGTTTCCTCCAAATCTTCATGAAGAAAAGCTGTCTTTACGTCGAGTTGTTCTAGCTGCATATCATGCTGTGCTATAAGAGATAGCAACACCCAAATGGATGTATGCTTGACCACTGGAGAGAAAATTTTATCATAATCTACTCTTTCCTTTTGCGAGAACCCCTTCGCAACTAACCTTGCTTTGTAGGTAAGAGCCTCTGCTTCATTTATGCTTTTCTTCTTCTGATAAACCTACTTAGATCCGATGATCTTTCGATCTTGCGGTTTCGGAACTAACTCCCAAACGGAGTTCTTATGGAGAGATTCCATCTCCTCCGATATAGCACCTATCCATTCTTGCCACTCATCATTTTTCATGGCTTCTTTAAAAGTAGAAGGATCTTCTCTGCTGACTAAGAGTGCATAGCAAGCTTCATCTTCCCATCCGAATCGTTGAGGAGGCTTAATGACTCTTCTCTGTCTTGATTGTGCTATGCTTGTAGGTTCTACATAAACCTCTTCGGCTTGTTGATGTTCGTCGTGTTGCTCCACCTCAACTTGACTTTCTGGAATATAACATTTCGTTAACAAAGGAATTTCAGTACGATAATGATCATCATCTTTGTCAATAGCTTCAGCTCCAAGTCTTTCATTAAACACGACATCTCTACTCAACACTTTCTTCTTGTTTTTCAAATCCCACAACTTGTAGCCTTTCACTCCCTTCTCAAAACCGAGAAAATGCACTCGAGTGACTTTGGCTTCAGCTTGTTTCGTTCATCACTCGGAATATAAACATACGCCTTGCATGAAGTCAATTTCTTTGTCCGACCATACTTCTTCGGCACATTTGAAGTTCAGCAGCTTAGATGGTGACGATTAACCAAGTAGGCAGTATGGTTAACAGATTCAGCCCAAAAAGACTCGGGTAATCCTGCATGAAGTCTCATGCATCTTTCTTTCTCCATGAGAGTTCGGTTCATCCTTTCCGCTACGCCATTTTGTTGTGGAGTTTTCTTCACGGTAAAGTATCGTGTAATGCCTTCTTGCTTGCAAAATGCTAGGAATCGTCCATCATGATATTCACCTCCATTGTCACTTTGTAAATACTTGATCTTTCGTCCAGTTTGGTTCTCTACTTCCGCCTTTCATTCTTTGAACTTCTCAGAGACCTCAGATTTCTCCCGTATGAAGTAGACCCAAATTTTTTCGTGAATAGTCATCCATGAAGGTGACAAAATAGCGAGCATCACCATGAGATTTTGTAGGTGCCGGCCCCCATACATCGGAGTGAATATAGTCGAGAATCCCTTTTGCACGATTCTCCTTATTTGTCGGCTTAAAATGAGACTGTGCATTGCTTTCCAAGTACGCAATACTTGCAGAAATCCAACTTACAAGTCTCCATGTTCTTCAACAGCTTCCTCTTGTGCAGTTCCTCTATAGCCCGCTCACTCATATGGTCAAGACGAAGATGTCATAGATGAGCCGAGTCTTTCTCAGAGTCAATCTTGGAGTCCTCTTTAGAAGTTGTGGATACATCAACTTCACCTAAGACAGTATCTCCTAGAAGCTTGTACAAGTTGTTAGGAAGCGTCTCTCCTCGCATGATCTACAAATCTTGATCTTGCCTCCGTCTGAGGAGTAGGTGAGGCCGCTTACGTCTAGAGTGCCCAAATAAATCAGGTTCTTCTTGAGTGCAGGAACATGTCGCACGTTGCCGAAAGTGCGAATGATGCCATCATACATCTTCACCTTCACCGTGCCAATGCCGATGACCTTGCACGCAACATTATTCCCCATAAGGACTTCATCTCTATCCTTCTTTTCATATGTATCGAACCAAAACCTGTTTGCACACATATGGAAAGAGCAACCTGAATCAAGAATCCATGAATTAGAAATGGTTTCACCTGACGTAACCGAAAGAAGCTCGAAGCTCAGCACTGTTCTCTGTGGCAACTCCAGCCAAGGAGGTGGTTTCAGATTTCTTCCCTTCTTTCTGATCTGCCTTGAATTTTCTGTAGTTCTTCTTGAAGCGGTCTTTCTTATGGCAGTAGTAGCACTCATTATCCTTATGGCTCTTGGATTTAGATCTTCCACGGTTGTCCAACTTGACACCTTTCTTCTTGGATCGACCCTGATCGTTCAACTCCTTGACGAGTAGGCCTTTATTTTTCAAGTCAGCTCTCGTGCTCTTGTTCATTTTGACATGAGAGATGATGTCTTGAACAACATCTTCAAATCGAAGAGTCTCCTTGCCAAACATGAGTGTGGTTCGAAAATGTTTGAATGACGACGGCAAGGATCGTACCAATAGCAAAGCTTTATCCTCTTCTTCAAACTTGACCTCCACTCGTAACAAATCCGTTATACAACGGTTAAACACATTAAGATGCTCCATAATATCATCTTCATCTTCCATACGGAGATTAAACAATTCATCTTTTAAGAAAAGTTTGTTAGAGAGAGTTTTACCCATGTAGAGATTCTCTAACTTCTCCTATGTGCCCCTTGCGGTAGTCTCCTCCATCACATTATCGGTGACTTCGTCGGATAAGTGCAGCTCAATCGAGCTCATCGCCTTGAGGTCTGCCTTGTTCCAAGCCTCCATAGACATCGTCTCTGGCTTGTGCTCAACCCTCATAGTGCACATGTGTAGATCTTGCTGAATCAATATATTCTTCATCTTGCGCTGCCACAGTGTGAAATTGCTTCGCCCATCAAATGGCTTCAGCCCAACCTTCACACCGCCAATTATCGACTTGTCTTCAGCCATTAAGAACATCA
Source organism: Asparagus officinalis (assembly GCF_001876935.1). Taxonomy (NCBI): domain Eukaryota; kingdom Viridiplantae; phylum Streptophyta; class Magnoliopsida; order Asparagales; family Asparagaceae; genus Asparagus; species Asparagus officinalis. Next base: position 20,321,369 of record NC_033796.1, read on the forward strand.
TAATCACGTTCTAATACCACTTGTTGGTGTTGACGAATCGCGGAACTTCTCAACACCACTTCAGGGTCTTGTTCTTAATGACAAAAAGAATAAAAATAATCACACAAGGATTTACGTGGGAAACCTAAACAGGAAAAACCACGGGTTGAGCTTGGAACTCGGAGGATACTTCGCTATATGGAATCAACAAATTGGTATAAGGCACACTCGGCACACCCGACAACGCCGAATTTCACACAACCCTCACTCACGCTCCTCTTTATTAACTCAACACTCGAGATCTCTACAACACGAGAGACTTTCCTTCACTCTAACTCTCTATACTTTCAAGAGAACAAGTAAAAAACTTGGGTGATTTTTTTGATCTCTTCACAATGAGAGGATGCCTATTTATAGGTCTTGATGAACCTTTTCATCTTCCAAAATGCTTGGGAATACACAAATCTGTCCAGATTCGAGTATGGTACTTTGACTGACCATAACTCCCTTAATACTGCTTCGTTTCCTGTGATTCAAAGTTTGGAGTAAACTATACATGCACCTCTATAACTTTCATGTAGATTTTCGAGCCAAATAATGACTGCATCATGCCCGAAAAGACCATGTAAAATTGTATCTACATGCAGAAAAACTACAACAATAAATGAGTTGGAAATTGAGTCAACTCCAACAATCTCCACCTTGGTGAGATATCCAACGCCACTCGAAATTATCAGTTGCATCTTCGGAGCATTAGTCTTCTGAATCACGAACACTTGTCACCGGAACATGGATCTTCGGAATCTAAGAAGTTAGACTCCGGAACTTCAGAACAAGTCCTGCTCTGGCTTCAACTGCTTCACCCGATGAACCAAAGGTAGATATAACTGTCTTCTCCTTTCTTGTTAACTTTTGTTCTAAACGCCAGTTTTTCAATGTGAATCTTTTGCTCTTTCAGGAATATATCCATAGAGTAGGTAGAACTGCTCGTGGAGAAGGTGGCAAAAGAAATGCTTTATTGTTTCTGTTGCCTGAAGAGTTGCAGTTTCTAGCCTACCTCAAGGTAGATTACTCTCCGATAAATGATTTCTTAACATCTAGTATGTGTCCGTACAGATTTAATTTTGTTTGCAACTATTAGGCTGCCAAGGTGCCTGTGAAAGAATATTGAAAGAACGTGAGTTTGATGAAAAGAAGGTGCCAAATTTGCACTCATCTCTGGTAATCTTTCATGACAATCCTAAAATTTTATGTTGCTTGGTGCTGATTTCTCAGGGGTTAATAATTTAGTGTATTAATCTTGCAGGAGCAACTTGAGGGACAGAACTACTATCTTAACAAGTCAGCTAAGGAGGCATATCAGTCGTATATATTGGCGTATGATTCACATTCAATGAAGGACATCTTCAATGTCCATCGCCTCAATATGAAGGTAATGTTCACTTATAACTTTGGTAATTTAATGTGATACTCTGCCGGTTGCTGCATCTTGAGATTTTCCTTTTATGAAATTTAAAGGTTGAAGCCTTCGATTTAGAGAAATGTGGGTTATGTTGCAGGATGTAGCAGCATCCTTCTGCTTCACCTCACCTCCAAAAATAAACCTTGGAATCGAAAGTCGTGCATCAAAGTCGAGGAAGAATTCGCGCAATAGCTCCAGAGGAAACCATCATGGAATTAGCGCAAGCAATCCTTACGGGAGACAACAAAGGTGATGATAAAAGGCAATTTACAAGGACTTAGCTAGATGGTTGCGCATTTAGCAAGTAAGCTTGATAAAGCAAGAGAAATATCTATACGAAAATTTCTGTTCCACATGAGGTTCTGGAGAGACATATTTCAGGATTACTAATCTTCTGTAGAGCACTAAAGCATTCACTGTTTGAAATGATTATTCTATTTATATTTTGACCTTAATTTGTCTTAAATTAGACTTTTGGAGTATGCATGAGAAGTATGGAAGAGAGACATTTATGAACTCACTATCTGGCGTAAGACTGAGAATATTTGGGAAGAAAGTGTTTTTTGATTGTGGAAATAATGTTCATGAAAAATTTTAACTTTTTGCTCCATCATGTTGTGCATCTGGACTGCATCTTACAAGTAATGTTGGGCCATATGGACTCTTTATAACAAGCTCAAAATTTTGCTCCTAACTTGGTACTCTTCTGTTGTGAGGCTTTGGTCTTTGTTACGGATTTAAGACTTTGTGACCAAAAAGTTAGTGAAAGTTTTAAAAAGAATATGTAAAGTTATCTTGATTAAGTGAAGAAGTTCATGATTTTTAAAGTTAGTCTAAAGTTCATATTTAGTTTTTTAGTCTTTCTTAAATCTTGATAAAGCCAAATTAGGTAGCATGTTCTAGACTAGCATTGTTATGTCATGACAACATATATGATTAGTCGTCTCATTTATTTGGCACCAGCATCTTAAGATTCTTCAATGATACGGGACAAGTTTCTATTGGGCAAACGAGTGTCATGTAGTCGGACATTTAAAAATCTGAATCCGCCTTGTGAAGAAGACTCCTCACCAAATGCTAATATATGCATTTAACAAATAACAATAGTTCCTTGATATCAATATTTTGAAATCTTTCATTATTCATATCTGCCTCGTTCATTATAAGACTCTCCCAGATTCTTGAGGTTTACTTCTCTAGGGATGAAGTTCAAATTCAAATTTGAAGTAGTGTATATTTACTGTTGGCTTTGTTTTGAATGTCTTTTGCTCATCTAATGAGAATAATTTTTTGTTATATGTTTATAATTGTCTCATGTTATGAAAAAATTGCGCTTCTTATACCCATTTTCTGTTTTGTGGTTTTATTAACTACATCATTAGAAAGACAAGAAGCATCCGAATGAAATTTGAAAATCCTTCAACATAAAATCTCACTTTCTCATCGAAAATTGGCAGAATGCCTTCACTATCCATCTGCATACAGAAAGAATAACATTTAAAAACTCTCTCTCTAACGTACAGATAGATAACTCCTTTCACCAACGATTGCAGTTCCTCTTCAAGAATCAAGAGCTTTCATCTTCCCAAAATCTCCGTAATTGTCACATCGTTTACAGAATAGGACTCATTTCTATTAGCCATTGCGAGCGTCTCATTAGGGCTTTCCTCCATGGTAAACAATGGTGGTTTTGGCATTGGAAGCACAGGGTTTTCGCTTCCAAGCGCAAGAACAACTGATGGCATATCAGGCCTGTCATTAGCTCGATCTTGAATGCACAACAGTGCAATTTGTATGCATCTCAACACTTGAGGAACAGAATGTGAATCTATAATTATCGGATCTATCATCTCGGTTGCTCTATCTTTTTCCCACAATTTCCATGCCTGAAATAAATGAATTCAATATGCGACATTGTTAAAAACATTCATTATCTTAGAGAAGATGTTGAAAGTAATGGGGTTGGTGTGCTTACGAATCCTACAATGTTGACAATGTTGGGTATTTTGTGAAAGCTGTTGTTTCTTCTGCCTGAAACTATTTCTAGTACTAGAATTCCGAAACTGTAGACATCAGACTTTACTGAGAAAAGACCCTCCATCGCGTACTCAGGAGACATATAGCCACTACATTAATTCACTTATTTAGGCCATCAAACATAAGAAATTAGCATTCAATAATATATGTATAATACTTACAGTGTACCGACCACTCTGTTTGTATTTAACTGATTTTGATCACTACCAAATATCCTCGCCATCCCAAAATCAGATATCTTAGGGTTCATGTCTTCGTCTAAAAGAATGTTGCTTGCTTTGAGATCACGATGAACAATCCTCAACCTCGAATCACGATGAAGATAAACAAGCCCTCGTGCAATGCCTTCTATGATGTTGAATCTCTTGCTCCAATCCAATGATGGTTGTCTTGTTGGATCTGTTCACAATTACTCTCATTAGAACAAAAAAAGGCACTTATTTCAGCAAAATTTTGTAGTACATACCAAAGAGGAACGCATCTAAGCTTTTGTTAGGCATGTACTCATAAATCAACATCTTCTCCTCTTCTTGAATGCAGCAGCCTAACAACCTGACTAAGTTTCGATGCTGCAATTTGGCAATAAGTATCATCTCATTCTTGAACTCTTCTTGCCCTTGTCCAGAACTCCTCGAGAGCCTCTTCACTGCAACTTCTCTTCCCCCTGGTAATTTTCCCTTGAAAAGCAAAACCATTTGAAATTTAGTTCAAGCACGTGCATGTTTTTGTCTGTGTTTGTGCATGTTTGAATCACTGAAATACCTTGTAAACATCTCCAAAGCCTCCTTCTCCTAGCTTATTAACACTGTCGAAATTGCTTGTAGCGATAGCAATTGTGTCAAAACTAAACAACGGGAGCTCGGTGTCTTTTCCTTCACGTCCTTCTTCAAGCTCTGCTTGCCCTGAGAAGCCCAGCCTTACTTCCCTCATTGAACGCAAGCTGCCCGCTTGGCTGCTTTGCTTGTCACCCTTTTTCAACCATCCTTAACAAATGAAAGCAAACAAGAGTCAAATCTTAGGCGAAAAAGCATCATTTGACATAATTTGAGCAATGTGCAATATAAGAATTATTACCTTTTATCTGTGCATTGAACTTCCAACATAAGAGAATGCAACATATGATCAACAGAGAAATTCCTGAGGCGCATATTATTACAATGGTTCTCCATATCTTGCTCTTGTGACCTGAAAGTGAAGTGCAGTATAATTCACCAGCACTACTAAAAATCTAATTGAGTTTCTGCAACTTGATTTGTTCAACGCTTGGTAACTAAAAAAGTAGGATTAAACAAACTAACCATGGATGTTACGTTTAAACTATGCTTGATCCAGAATTCAGTTCAATGAATGTTTTATGTGTGACATTTATCCTTATCCAAATTGGTGCTCTTTAGTGCTTTACAGTGTGCATACCATTATTGCTACAATTGCTTCATGAGCTGGTTGTAGGCATAAGCAAAAATGTTCTCAATTTTTAATCTGAAGTTCACATCAAAGTCTTAATCTATGCAACTCATAACTAATTTTAAATCTGGTAGGTCCGGAGAAAAATAAATTATTACTCGGAACACAACTAATAAACTCTTGACTAGTCTTATTCTAATAAAATATCAGCATCTCTTACCTAATTCTGAACCTGCAACCTTGATGTAGAGATCACTGCCAGATCCTTGAGGAAACTGATAGATATCAATAAGATTCGGTCCCCAAAACAAACACCCAATTCCTGAAACATAAGAATAAGCCTTACAAGAACAATTCTTCAAGCAAGAACTCCTGCAGTCTTCTCCATTCACAACTGTTGATTGCCAATCAGCCAAATCCGGCACTTTCACTGCTTGCAATTTATAAAACCCATCGCCTTGGCCATTTCCTCCAGTAATATTTTTATTACTTCTGTTTGTACTATTAACTAACTCGCACTGTAACGGGTTTTTTCTAACACAACCCCCTGACCAATTTCCACTGTTATACTCTTCACTGAATCTTGGCTCGAATCCTCTCAGACAACTACATATCGGTACACGGTCACTGCTACAAATCCCATAATCGCGACATTTTCCATAAGTTTCACATTCATTTACAGGTTGCACCCAAACTGATCTCCAATCCTTAGTCTGCTCAACCAAAATACTTGTATTCTCAACTCCATCCCATTGCAACACAAACCTCAAGGGAGTACTGTTGAACTGTGTAAACGTGAAGTACATAGAGTTTTGGCTATTATCGACTATAGGCTTGAATCCGTAGAGATACAACGGCCTCATTGTTGAACCGATGAACCTAGTTCCATCCCATTGACCCGACCTCCATCTCGGCCTTCTCCCTTTCCAAATAAAAATCTGGCCTGAGCCTGATAGATCTAGCCCAAGTGAGTATTTTCCTTTTGAAGGATCATTTGGGCTCTTCCAAGCTCTGAAAACTGTTCTTGTCCCAGTTTTTCGATCTAAACTCACTTTCATTCCAGGCAAAAATGTATCAGTCGGATGATCAAAGCTACTCCAGATCACTGTTCCATCGCCCGACCCAATAACAAGCTCGCCTGAATCCAATATTCGAGCTGTGACCGAAGTGTTTGATACAATTGGATTGGATTTTGTTGACCATAACAAGTTACCTTGATCGTTCAATAGTAGCAAGTTTCCGCTACTAGTTAAGGTGAGAATTCCGCCGGAGTTTGTAATTGGAGTTCCACGGTTCGCAACCCAAACAACGGATTGTGTTGAGATGTTGTGGTAGTAAACTCCGAGGTAACGGGAAGTGGAGTTCCCAGGACTGAAGAATCCGAGGTCAAAGATTTTAGATGAAGAGAGAAGAGTTTGGCCATCTTTAATGGATTGGCCTTGTGTTAGTGTATCATTTGCAAGTGAGAATCGAGAGAGAACTGTTGTGTTGATGAAGATGAGGAGAGAAGAGAGTAGGTGAGTTCTTTTGGTTGAATTCATGTTTGATCTTCAGTTTGAGGATAAATTTTGGTGCTTATAATTTGTATGAAATTATTTATTTAGTGCAGAAAAAGGCAACAACTGGCTGCCGCCTTTTGTTCCGTGAGTTGGTGCTTCTTTGAGTCAGCTAAGTTTGGACGTTTAAGTTAAGGATTAAACTTTAAAATCTTGTTGTTTTATAAGTGGCATGTGGGTTTGACCGTAAATATAATGTTGTTAATTTATGAATTGTTGAGTTTGACCAAGGCACTTTGTGTGGCGTCCTCGTGTCTTTTACCTAGTCTAATAAGTCAATATTGGATTGTACAATTTTTATTATTCTTTTAAAAGTTGTTTTCAATACTTTACAGTGGAAACGTAAAGGTTTTTTGTTGAGAAAAAAGACCAGACACGCTTAGCGGAATGATAACAATCTCTTCTTTCCAGTTACACAGCGTGAGAATAAATGAATTAAAAAGTTCTAGCTTCGAAATTAAGAAGAAAAATCACAATCATAAGGACAAGCAATTTAAACGAGGAAAATTTTTGTGGGAAAAAACATCGTGCTGTACACGGGCTACCTATTTCTTCTTCTCTCTTCCGTGTGCGCTTCAAACATGACTGTATTAGGCTTATTAAAACTCAAGAGTCAGCCATGTCGGATTCTTACATTTGCATGATGTCGCAAATTCCATCATGATGTTTAATATCGACCGTATCATCCTTTTGAATAATTCTTCTTCCACAGGATCACATCTATGTATTGGATATACGTATTCAGTTCTATGAGAATATTTGTAGGGTTCTTATTAAATACGTTTGTTGGGATTCAACTCATGTTTCCAAATAATGTACATAAATACAAATCGGATTCTTTAGTGTTTTGAGTATGACTGGTTACGATTTGAGTTTATAAATTTGTTATGTAGTATAATATGCATTTATTTGTAAATGTACTATACATAATAGATCAGTAGATGCTTTATAATCAACTATTTCACAATTTGTAAAATAGTATTGCTATTTTTGCTGATGCAATATAAGGGATTTATATAGAATGATGCTAGTAGCTAGCTAGATCACCCTCCTTTCCAAACTGCTAGGAAGAAAAGTACAATTAATGTCTTTGGTGAGTAAGATTTAAAGCGGAACGATCCAACACTTCTCTCTCTAATAATTTGCAAGGAATAATCTAGTCGATACTGCTCATTTATGTGTTCATCGTTTGAAATTTTTTATGCCCGCAATATCATATTATATCCGATATTTATACATATAAATGAGTTTGGCATAGGTAGCGCCTTCAGCAGCCCAATAATTTGTAGACCGTAGAATTGTGCTTAAAGCGGGACGGGGCTGCAACGAGCCCAACAACAAAATGGCCGGCCCAAAATCTACACCCAAATTGCATTTTTTAAATTATATATCATGTCGCTTTTTAATTCTACCAACTAGGAAGAGGAGCTTTCCATATAAATGGTTATTTAGTAAATTTTTTGTTTCACCAAAAAAAGGGGGAAATGTGTCAATGCCCTAAAAAAAGAAAGCTCTTGTGACCCAGCCCCTTGAAAATTTTCTCATGTGTTTTAACCCTAAAAGACCCAAGAATTTCATCTTCCCCTTTTCTTCTTTTTCTTCTTCTTCTCTGTGTCTTTCTCCTCCTCCTGTCCTCTAACTGCTCCTTTCTTCTCTTCTTCTCTCCTCCTCCTCTCCCCTAACCATATCTTCCCCAAAAAAATATACCCCTTAACCCTTCCCCCAAAAACTGACGTGCACTCCCCCCCTCCTCTCTCTACTCTCTCTCTTCTCTCGCTCAGACTCCTGTAAGCTCAAGAGAACCCAAAAAACCATAGATTTGAACTCAACCCTTCGCAAGACCCCTCAAAAGTTTGTCTAAAAAAGTGGAAAATTGCCGAAAACCAATTTAGAGAAGAGTGAAGGAGACGATACCCACTTCAAAGTTGTTCATCGTCGGCGTCCCTCGAATCCGGCAACAAAGGAGGCTCTTTTAGAATCATCCACCTTCTCCTCTGCATCATTATCCCCCACCGTTGGTTCTTCTTCTCTGACGTCCACCTTATCTGAGGATGAGGACAGTAACGAGGCAACAGTGGCCCTGTTGTGCATGAAAATCGGTCCAGATTTTATCCACCAAGACTCTTACGTTTGTGATTTGACTTGCATGGTGTCGTTAGGCGAGAAGGCTATGTTCTTAATGCTAAGCCCTATAACAAGATTTTTTGGACTAAAATTCAATGTGTTCGAAAGACTAAAAGTACCTCAAGATGATTTATCATTGATATATAAATCTGAGAAACACACGAATCTAAATTTTTTAGTTGATAATGAAGACGATTTGAAGTGCACGGTGGAGCATAATCGAAATAGTAGTTGTATAGAGATTCATATGCAAGTTGTTGTTAATATAGAGGGTTCTATTTTTGGAAAAAATTAGAGAGTTCTAACTGAAACGTAAATAATCAATAAAGTCTTTTTTAAAATTGATCTTTGTGTGATATAAGTTTTGTGATTTTAGGTTTCATAGCACAGATGAATCGTAAATATTAACTTTAATGGTTATATGTTAACTCCTCCTGTCGTGTGTTAAGTATCATAACTATATGTTAACTTTCACCAGAACAAGTTAACTTTTAGGGTTGACTATCACATTTATAAGTTAACTTTTAACTGAACATGTTAGCTTTCCTCTTAGTCTGTTAACTTTTTCTACTGAATGCTAGCTATTATGGAACATATTTGTTCCACGAATATATGATATGATGAGTCAGCATCTTGACCAGCCTAACAAGCCGACACCCTAGTGTCGACCGCTCCTACAGTTGACATAAGAGATCCTAACTTCCCAGACGAGTCGACATCTTCATATCGACTCGAGAGTTGGTTATTAGCTGAGATAAGATGACATTCCAACTAGCCGGACAGGCCGACATTCCTGAGTCAACGCGAAAGAATGTGTCGGTCGACACGAGATTTAGCAACTCAAAAATATGACCCTATGGGCTTTGCTTCTTGACGAAGCTAAATGATTGCCCTTATCTCAAACCTGTCAGCATAGGCGTCACTTCTCAACATTGTTTAATTATTGATGATCATCATTATGTCTTCGTTCTTAACAGTCTTGAAGACTTGTCGGCTGCTGGCTCCGAATGCTGCCGAAGTAACCTCCCGCCACTCACAAACCAATACATGTGGAGCAAATGATAACTTATTTTCCAACTCACTCCTCATCACCGCCTCACTACCGCCTTGCTACACACTCCTGAAGTGTCCAATCTGCCCTCGGCATCCTTTATAAATGCAGATGCTATTCGCTATAGCCAGGGGTTCGCAATCTAAAACCCCCAAGAGCACACACTACACAAAAACAAGATCATATAGTTCTATTACTCCACTCAAGCTCAAGTTCATCAACTGACTTGATCGTCGGAGGTACAACGAGGGAACTTCACTGTCCTCTTACGACTCTTTGCGTACAGATTGCTCAATCATCATAAATTCGAAATCAGGCATAAAGTCAAAGAAGAAAGCGGCCTCTTGCAAACAACGCGACTTTATTTGGTTGTGTGATATTTAACATCAACATTAGATTTCACTGCTTTATGCTAACTTTCACCAAAACATGTTAACTTTCCTCTTAGTTTATTGACGCTCACACTGTTAGCTTACACAACAAGCTATTAATAAAATATCAGAAGATGATATTATAGTTGACTTTAAAATCTGACTGGTTTATTAATTTGTGCAGCAATGATACCTCTTTGAATGAAGAATATAGTCATACTTCTCTAGGAAATACTTCTAATTCGAAGAGGATCCCAAATAATTGCCCGTCTAGTGAGAATGTAATGAAATGAGATGATGTTCTCAATAACACGTCCATCATTCCTCAATGGTGGCACATAACATTAACTGAAAGGGGTCAACCATTTCAAAATATAAATGAATCGAGACTAGCTTTGTAATACTAGTCTATGGCGAAAAAGTTTGATTATAAATTTGCAAAGAATGGACCCCAAAGGTATTCGAGTTTAATGTCGACATAAGAAAATATATGAACGCCTTTGGATGCTATTTGTCTCTCCTATTAAAAATAAAAAAGAATTGGAATTAAGAAGTTTATGAACGAACACAGTTTTGGACAACATAGTAACTTGTCAGGACAATCACGGACATCTCAGAAATTCATAGCAGCCCAAATGCATCCTCCGTTGAAGATTTTTCTCACCACCAGACTCTTATGTTTGCTGTTAATATCATATATAATTAATAGGTAACGCTCAAAGTTAACAGTTTCTGTGAAAGTTAAAGTTAACATGATACTGAGATAGTTAACAGACAACACAAATAGACAACTTTAGTTAAATAAATACATTATATTAAAATTCTTACATTCTTACTGCTGATATTGCTTGAGTACACGATATGATTAGACTTACAATCTTAGATATTACAAAAATCTTCTACAATGTGCTACAAAAGTCTTGACAACCTACATTGCTCTACCAAAAGTATTGTACTAATAAGCAATCCACACCAATCACCAATTGCTTCATTACAAATAGCTTGATTGTGACCTTCAGCTTTGCATCGAGGCTCGTCTCATCTCATCAGATGAACCTCGCCACGCAGCGAGGCTCGTCCCACTAAATAAAGTTTGACTGTAATGATTTTGAAGACCCAGTCAGCCCACTTGTGCTAAATTCAAGGAGTTAATTACGCTCTTCAACCCCACGATCAGGGCGTCAGTTACGGGCTAGAGGCTTATAAATAGCCGTAAGCAGTTATGAAGAGGGAAGAGACACGTACACAGATAAGATAGAATTCAGAAGCCAATTGGAGAGGCGCTCCTTTGAGATCCAAACCTCGGTTCTTGTGATCTAAGCAACCAATAGAGGCTAATCCTCCCCTTGAATTGAAGCAGTCTTATTCTGATCATCAACGGGAAGCAAGATCGACTCAAGCATCGAGTGAGGTATCCTTTCACCACACATAACCCACATTAAATAAAGGAGAAGTCAAATCTGTTAGACCATAGAGGGAGGGTGATTAGGGTCTTATGCTAACCTAATCCTATTTTATGCTAATTAAAACTAATTAATAAATTATTCTTACAAGATAGATATACAATATGTTACAAGCAAGAATAAGCAATATGAACAAATGAATATATCCTAGTAATGAGATATTACAAATATATGAGCAATGATATACAAACTAACACAAGGGTAAAATAAACAATCTACAAAAGAGATAGGGTAATATGAAGAGCAATACACAAAGGCGATATAAGATATGAATACAAGAATAAGAACACTAATGCAATCACAAACAAAATGATATGATCACGGAGTTCGGTCTAACCACTTGACCTACGTCTCCGCTCCTCACCTCGAGGAGATCTCCACTATCACAACCGGGTTTTCTACGCTCACCCGAATAACGTTTATACCACACAATACAGTTTTCTAGTTTATCGAAAACTCTACAACTAACACACTCTTGTAATCCCACTCTACACCCTCTCAAGTATTGGAACTAGACATGTCTCCCTCAAGTGCTCGGATACAACCTCTCCCTAGGTTCATCAACCGACACTACTCCTCTTGGGACGATCCCCGACTCTCACCACATACTTCTCTCGGTGTACAAGTGTATTACAAAGTGATTCTCACGATACATATAATTATAATAAATGATTGTTCTCTAATATGGATGAGAACACAATGAAAACTCACACTCAATTATTACAACTCTCACCAACCCAAATATACAATATATGCAAATACAATAAGTTCAAGTGGGTGTGTGTAAACAATGAGTGAAATCAAATCAACTAAACTCAATATAAAACTAGCTTTAATAAAATGATAATCAAATAAATAGATGTAAAGCTAGAAATAGAGTTTAGAAAACTTCTTAATAGATCAAGAGGTAGAGGGAGAATAGTTGGATGCCCAAACACCAATAGATGATCCTCTCAAGCTCTTGTGAAATTGATTTTACAAACTCAAACTTCCAAATGCTTAAAAGTTTCTTAAACAAACTTAAACTAAACTTAAACCCTTATTTAAAACTCTTTAAACTTGTTTTAAAAACACTCTCTTGTTGTTACTGGTAGAAGAGGGTTTGAAAGGTTTATATAGGAAGAGAAAACAACAGCAAAAACCCCAAACAAATCAGCAGAGAATCCCACAGAATCAAAATTTGATTCTGTACCTAATATAACCGTTGGGCAATCGGCGGTCGACCGTGAGATTTTCGCGGTCGACCGTGAGAGATTTTTGAAGCTGAGAAACCAATAGAAAAGGTTATGGTCGACTGTGACGGTCGACCGTGAAAACTTACAGACTGACGGTCGACCGCCACGGTTGACCGTGAAAGTTTCTGCTGGCTTCTGAGGGAAAAACATGGGTGCGGTCGACCGTGGCGGTCGACCACAAACTGACATATGAAATACAGGTTTGAAAGTTAATTTTTTGATTTTAAAACCCTGTTTAAAAATATCAAATAAATTTAGAAAAATATAAACCTTTGGAAAATGATTGTAGACATGATAATACACATGCTACAAAAATTGGTTTTTAAAAATGACATCCCAAATGAAAAATATTATTATTTTACAAAATAGTCCAAAACATGAAAATGTGAACATATGAGTTTTGACATTTTAGCTTAACCATGTTTTGAAACAATAAAAAATAATTTTATAGACTTGAAGAAAGTTGTAAACTATTGTTATGAAGTCTATAAATAGTATTTTATCAAAATACACATATAATGCACTAAAACATGATTTTATTGAACTAAATAAAATTGATATTGATGAAATCATATATATGCATGTAAGTATGAAATAAAAATATGTTTTCTAATTATATACAATTTTTTCATATTAAAACTTGAAAACTAAAAACCATGTATGTATATATATAACTAAATATACATAGAAACCAAAACTTAACTTATGTATATATATAACTATATATATATACAAAGAAACCAATAAAAAATGTGTGCATATTATATTGAGCTTAGAGTACTTGACACACATAATATAAAACCTAAACTAAATTACTCAAGCTTGATCTTGATCTTCGATGTAACTCAACTTGGTACACTTGCGGATGAAGCTTGAACTTGAATCTTTAACTTTGAATTGCATAGGCTTCACTCCACAATTCCACCAACCTCCATTTGATATGATCGTTATGGCGCAATCCATCAGAAAACACGAATACTAGACAAACAACATTAGTGATAAATTGTTTGTTAAACATTATCAAAACAAAGAGGCCAACAATCTCTCCCTTTTTGATGATGACAAATAATTTACAAAAAGGATATATGCACGAAGGAAAATAAATATACAATATTATAATTATCATGCATAACAAGGAAAGAATATACTCATAATATTTCCCCCTTTTGACAATATCAAAAAGGGGAAAACCGTATAGATGAAAGAGAGCGAAAGCTCCCCCTACCTATAAGCATGGGTGAGTATAACACATAGAAAGATATAGGGATTGCTCCCCTATCAAAATACCTCATGAATGTATGAAATGAATGCTAAGGCATACATATGTGAGAAAGCATAGATTAAAAACATGCTAAACATAACTCACATACAAAAAAGATAATGAGAACACATATAAATATGTTAATATAAAAGAAGTATCTCATTACATAATTTTAAAAACATAGTGTATAAAAATAGATTTATGAAATCAAAAGAAGAAGAACATGAGAGTCATGCAAAAAGTTTTCAAATAAAAATAAATCACCCAAAAGAAATCATAAATCAAAGTTTAAATCCAAAAACGTAAAAACCAAATCATCATTGATTTTCAAAAATCAAGAGAGACAACTATATCTAGCTTTTGAGCTAGTAACAACCTATATAAACATTTAAGCACCCGGTAAACAAGATTTGGGAATAAACACCCAATAAATCCGGGGGGTTGTATAAATACAAACCTCTCATCAAAACAAAACCAATAATCATGAAAACAAAAGATTTGATAAAAAAAAAATTTGTTTTCATAACCAAAAGATTTTAAAACATAATTTTTAAAACCAAGAAAAAAAAGAAAAACACTAAAATTCTTGGTTTAAAATCAAATTTATTTTGATACACAAGAGTTCTTGGTACCAAGAGATTTAGGGACATGACCCCTATCTTTTAAGCTCAAAGCCCTACAGTTATGAACCCTCTTAGACATATATGGTGTACTAACACGGTCAAAGTAATATTTACTTAAATGACCCTTCCGATTATAATTTGTGCAATGAAAGAGATCCATTTGTTTTTATGGACCATTAGCTCGTGCACGGGAATCATTTGTAAATAAAGATTATCTTTTAAAATTATTTTACAAATGAGAAACATCATTAAACAAAGGTGGTCTACTTGAGAAATTTGACAAGTTTGAATATTTTTTTAAATCATAACAAAACTTTGCCAAATGGCCAAATCTACCACAAATATCACACTTAAACACATGTGGTCTACGAAAAACATTTGGCAAACTAGAATTCTTTTTCATATCAAAGCAAAACTTTACCAAATGGCCAAACCGACCACATAGATCATATTTATACACACGTACATGTTTATGATGAGCAATGGGTGCATGTATGTGTGCAAAATGTGATGATGAAGCTTGATGAGATGAACAAGGAGGATTAAAGTGAACCTTAGTGGGGTTATGTACACCATAGCAAAATCTAGCAAGATGGCTTTTACGACCGTAATTTGTGCATTTGTAGACTTTGCTATACATGTGTGCATGATGAATAGGATGTTTAGATGTTTTAGCAGGAGACTTAGCACACATGTTCATAAGCTTATCATGATTAACAATACATGTTTTAAGGGTTGAATCTAAAGATGATATGTGATCCTTAACATGATTCAACCCATCATAATGTATACAATTATTGTTATTAGAAGTAGAACATATATAGTTATTTATAAAAGAAGCAGTATCATTTTGTATGTTCTCTACTTCTAACATGGAATTATTTTTAACATGAGATAAGCTAGTGATGGATGAGGTTAATTTTTCAATTTCCAAATTTAACATATTATTATTTTCTTTAAGCATAATATTTTCTTTTGCAATGACATCAAATTTGGAACCTAGCAACTCATGATCAGATTTCAAATTAACATGCTTGCTTTTCAAATCTATAAAATTATTATGCAACTTAGCGTAGGCATGCATTAATCTATCATATGTACAAGCGAATTCATTGATGGATATATCACTATCGGATTCCGAATCGCCTATCACACTAGGGCTATCGCCTAGTGGTCGTGTGCATGATGATGCTCCACACTCACTTGAAGAATAATCCTCCAAACTACGTCGGCTTTCCTCTAAGTTGCCTTGATGTGCTTCTATGAATTTCCATAAATTGTAAGCACTATCAAAATGAAAAAAATTTGTTAGAAAAAGATGAGTGAAAAGCACTAAGCAGATATTCTAACAAAAGCTTGTTCATATTAAATATTCTTTTATCATTTTTACTCCACTTGGATTTTTTCGAAGTGGGTACAATATAAACATCTTCAATAACTTCCCATAAATCGAATTATCTAGATCTAATAAATATATTAAATTTAGAGCACCATTGGTCATAGGAGAAATCATTGAATTTAGAAGCAATACTAGAATCATAGCCTAAACAAGATGCATCATTCATATCCATAATTTGTAAAAATATGCAAGCAAGATACAAATATAATTAAAATAAGATTAACACAAAAAGATAACTTGGATCTTTAACTCAAGGCGATTAGACCTTAAATCAAAGAGCACCATGCTCTGATACCAATTGTTAGACCCTAGAGGAGGGGTGATTAGGGTCTTATGCTAATCTAATCCTATTTTACGCTAATTAAAACTAATTAATAAATTATTCTTGCAAGATAGATATATAATATGTTACAAGTAAGAATAAGCAATATGAACAAATGAATATATCCTAACAATGAGATATTACAAATATATGAGCAAGGATATATAAACTAACACAAGAATAAAATAAACAATCTACAAAAGAGATAAGACAATATGAAGAGTAATACACAAAGGCGATATAAGATATGAATACAAGAATAAGAACACCAATGCAATCATAAACAAAACGATATGATCACGGAGTTCGGTCTAACCACTTGACCTACGTCTCTGCTCCTCATCTCGAGGAGATCTCCACTATCACAACCGAATTTTCTATGCTCACCTGAATAACGTTTACACCACACAATACAGTTTTCTAGTTTATTGAAAACTCTACAACTAACACACTCTTGTAATCCCAATCTACGCCCTCTCAAGTGTTGGAACTAGACGTGTCTCCCTCAAGTGCTCGGATACAACCTCTCCCTAGGTTCGTCAACCGATGCCACTCCTCTTGGGACGATCCCCGACTCTCGTCACACACTTTTCTCGGTGTACAAGTGCATTACAAAGTGATTCTCATGATAAGCACAATTACAACAAATGATTGTTCTCTAATATGGATGAGAACACAATGAAAGCTCATACTCAATTGTTACAACTCTCACCAACCCAAATATACAATGTATGTAAATACAATAAGCTCAAGTGGGTGCGTGTAAAAGATGAGTGAAATCAAATCAACTAAACTCAATATAAAACTAGCTTTAATAAAATGATAATCAAATAAATAGATGTAAAGCTAGAAATAGTGTTTAGAAAATTTATCAATAGATCAAGAGGTAGAGGGAGAATAGTTGGATGCCCAAACACCAATAGATGATCTCCTCAAGCTCTTGTGAAATTGATTTTACAAACTCAAATTTCCAAATGCTTAAAAGCTTCTTAAACAAACTTAAACCCTTGTTTAAAACTCTTTAAACTTATTTTAAAAACACTCTCTTGTTGTTACTGGTAGAAGAGGGTTTGAGGGGTTTATATAGGAAGAGAAAACAGCAACAAAAACCCCAAACATATCAGTAGATAATCCCACAGATTTGAATTTTGATTCTGTACCCAATATAGCCGTTGAACAATCGGTGGTCGACCGTGAGATTTTCGTGGTCGACCGTGAGAGATTTTTGAAGCTGAGAAACCAACAGAAAAGGCTAAGGTCGACCGTGACAGTCGACCGTGAAAACTTACAGACTGACGGTCGACCGTCACGGTCGATCGCGAAAGTTTCTGCTGGCTTCTGAGGGAAAAACATGGGTGCAGTCGACCGTGGCGGTCGACCGCAAACTAACATATGAAATACATGTTTGAAAGTTGATTTTCTGATTTTAAAACCCTGTTTAAAAATATCAAATAAATTCATAAAAATATAAAACTTTAGAAAATGATTATAGACATGATAATACACATGCTATAAAAACTGGTTTTCAAAAAGGACATCCCAAATGAAAAATATCATCATTTTACAAAATAATCCAAAACATGAAAATGTGAACATATGAGTTTTGACATTTTAGCTTAACCATGTTTTAAAACAATACAAAATGATTTTATAAACCTGAAGAAAGATGTAAACTATTGTTATGAAGTCTATAAATAGTATTTTATCAAAATACACATATAATGCACTAAAACATGATTTCATTGAACTAAATAAAATTGATATTGATGAAATCATAAGAAACCAATAAAAAGTGTGTGCATATTATATTGAGCTTAGAGTACTTGATACACATAATATAAAACCTAAATTAAATTACCCAAGCTAGATCTTGATCTTCGATGTAGCTCAACTTGGTACACTTGCGGATAAAGCTTGAACTTAAATCTTTAACTTTGAATTGCATAGGCTTCACTCCACAATTCCACCAACCTCCATTTGATATGATCGTTATGGCACAATTCATCCAACCTCTAACATATTGTTTGTCTACAATAAATAAGAAAACACGAATACTAGACAAACAATATTAGTGGTAAATTATTTGTTAAACATCATCAAAACAAAGAGGCCAACAAAATCAACATTCTCCTCTTCTGTACTTGAGAAAGAGCGATTGTAATGAGATTCTTATCAGGCGATAGAATCTTTTTTTAGAACTAAAACAGTTAAGAGGACCAATCGTTTTGACCTTTTTCGGGACCCTACAGTGGCATGATATCTCAATAGACTTTTTATTGGGACTCCCTAGGACCCAATGATGTATAGATTTTTTTATTGTGGTTGATAGATTTTAAAAGATGGGACACTTTATTCCATGCAAGAAGACAGCATATGCTAGCAACATTGCCAATATTTTCTTTCAAGGGATAGTACACCTTCATGGAGTGCCAAAATCCATCATTACTTATTGTGACTCCAAGTTCTTATTGCGCTTGTGGAGGACATTGTGGTAGAAACTTAATTCAAATTCAATATTACTTATCATCCTCAAACAGATTGACAAACTGAAGTGGTAAATCACACTCTCGATAACCTTCTCAGATCCATCTCTAACAATCATCCAAAGCAGTAGGATATTGCTCTGGCACATGCTGAATTTATTTATAACTGTATAGAGAGTCGAACTATAGATATAACTCCCTTTGTGATTGTGTATGGGAGGCTTCTGAACCATGATCATTATCTGGTTCCAATGTCTAAACTTTCGGGACAAAATATTAGTGCAGATCATATTGCTAAAAAGATACAAGCTATTCAACAGAAAGTGAAAGAGCAGATAGAGAAATCTAATATTAAATATAAGGTGAATGCTGATTAACACAGGAGGAAGAATGTACTTGAGGAAGAAGACATGGTGATGGTGTTTCTGTGAAAAGAGCGCTTTCCGATAGAAAACTCCAACAAGTTGAAGAACAAAAGCATGACCAATGTAAAATACTGAAGAAGATTAGGGATAATGCTTATATCATCAACCTTCTTGAAAGACTTAGCAACTTCCCCTAGTTTCAATGTTGCGTATCTGTTTGAATATTACACGCCAAAAGAAACAACTTTTCATATGAGTATAATCTCGAGGCCAAGCTCTTTTCAAAGTGGAAAGACCACTACAGATATGTTCCATATATGGAGAACCTGGATTGTCAAAAGCCTAGCCCAGTAGAGGAAAATGACTTGCAATGAAAAAAGTGTCATATCTCCCAAAACCATATGGCGAAGTTCAACAAATTATATATAAATAGGGTGTTTTTTCAAGCCGAAGTCAAGCAAACTGATTGTTGTTTAGTTTGCTGCCGTCTATTTCGTGAAATTCCCTACGAATTAAGAGATATTTGAGTTTTTATCAGTTTTTTATTATGTTGAGTAATGTTTTAGGAGCCTATTTTGATTAAAGATTCGAATCTAAATTTAGTTGATTTATTTCCTCAATCATAGAGAGTCTTTTAAGGAGAATTTTAACTTTTCATCAATAAAATTCCTCTTTATTATATTCTCTTCGTGGATTTGATGTTCTTTGTAGATTAGAAATTTTTTTTTTGTAGATTAAAAAGACTATCTTGTTGAATTTTAAGATTCATTATTTTCACGCAGTGTTATAACCTTCCTTCCCTTCCGCCCTTGTTGTTTTCTCACAAGGGGGAAAAATTGCACATTGGAATAGTCTTGCTGTATGGTATTAGCAAAATTCTACAGTGAGCACTGCTTACACTCTCACGCGCAAGCCAACTCTATAACACCCTTTAACAGCCTAGTGAACACGTCAGTTACTCCCATTGGTTTTATTCGATATGGAAGTTTCAGAGCAACTAATACTCTGTCTCCCCCCTCCTCATCTACCAATGGAAAAAAGATAAACATTAATAATGCAAATAAAATAATAACTGCGTAAATAAGACAAAAAATACCAGTTATAAAACACCACTCAAAGGATACAGATGATAACACGTTGGTACGGATATTGACAGCGAGTCCCTCTGGATCCTCCCCTTCCCTGTCCACATCCCCGTCCGTTATATACCCTTCCAAGACTCCAGTAATTTCGAAATTACCACTCTCCGCACGCACGAAAGCGACTGTCTCTATCACTGAGGTAGTTAAACGCATAAACAGCAGCCACAACGAGGGCGTGAGAATGAGCTGTTACTTAATTAAAAGTGGTTTTCCTCCCTGAAACCATCTAATAAATAGAGTGATTATATAAGAACCTCTTATAATTCTTAATTTATATTATAATCATCTAAAAAATATGTTTCCCTTCAATTAGTCACCTTCGCCCAATTTCTGTTAACTTTTTGTCCGTATTTTCATTAATACCTTTAACAGGATGATGCGTCACGCATGTTTTTCCCACCAATCATTGAGGGTATTAATGGAAGATTGGTCAAAAAGTCAATAGAAATTAGATGTTGGTGGTTGATTAAAGTGAAAATGTACTTTTTAAGTGGTTTTGGTATACATAAAAAATCATAGGTAGTTCCTACAAAATCACATCATTTATTAGGTCGTTTCCATGAAAAAACCCTAAAAACTTTTTTGGCAATTTGATACATCGAACATCTATTAAAATCATATCCTTCTCTCTCTCTCTCTCTCTCCTCTCTCTCTCTCTCATCATCTCTCTAATACTTGATATTTAACAACTAAGTATTACAGCGAAGTCGTCTCTAAAGAAAAATATTACAGCAAAGACAAAGAAAATTGACTTAAAGTGAGTCTACGTGATTGATTGCAATGGAGAAATAGTTTAAATGTGATTTACATATATGGTTTACGTATAAATTGGTAATCAAATATGATATCTATAGACTAACTCTATTTTAAAGGTGGTTCCCAGAAAAAAAAATCATATATATTATAAAACCTCCGATGTGAATCAAATGAACTCCACCCTACTTGAGTTGATCAAATTTGCAAGAAAACCTAACTTGATTTTGATCAAATTGTGCACGTTCCAGTTAAATATTTTCATTGAGGTATTTTCCCAGAAACAACCCTGGGGTAAAACAAACTACTGAACCCTTAATAATATGCTCATCGTGGATTGTCCCGGGCATTGTTAACTTATGCCCCACAAAATTCTTCCTACGGACGTAGTCCGTAACATGGTGCAAGGAAGCTGCAGACAAGCTTCCTAACGTCAGAGTCACAGCATTCTGTGGGCCCACTGATCCTAGCAGATATCATCCCCTCTCAGTTTACTTTCAATTGTTACTATCCATTCTCGTTAGTTATTTCACTGTAAAAATCTGTGCTTATATATATAAAAGCTTGAACGGACTCATAATTAAACCTCGACCAAAAAGATCCCATCGATCGTAACATCAGTAGACCGATCATGTTGGAGTACGAATGGGGAAACCCTGCAGCCGCAGCAGCGGCGATGCTGCTGTTCGGCGAAGAGCTCGGCAGCTATCAGAGCCACCCTGATCAAGTGCAGCACCACCACCACCAAGTATTTGATAATTTTGATCACGGACTGGGCATGGATTTCTTCCATCAGCAGCCCCAGCCACAGCAAATTTCTGCCGCCGCGCTGCTCACGACTGCGGCGATGACGCCAGCGCCAGCGAGGATAGGGCTGAACCTTGGAGGGAGGACGTACTTCTCGTCGGGGTCACGTGAGGAGGAAATGATGATGATGGCGGCCGCGGGGAGGGTATGTGGTAGGAGGAGGACGAGGACGGCGAGGTGCCAGGCGGAGGGATGCGGCGCTGATCTTACTCATGCTAAGCATTACCATCGGCGTCATAAGGTTTGCGAGTTTCATTCCAAGGCTTCCATCGTTATCGCTGCGGGGTTGTCGCAGCGTTTCTGTCAGCAGTGCAGCAGGTACGCTTCATTTATACCTGCATGCGATATATACATATATATAGCTCATTTATGTTACGAAAGTATCTCAAAGTTTACATAAAAAGACACCAAAATGGCGGTTACTTTATTTGTTGTATACTTGTTAGAATATAAAATATAAAACTACAACTCTAAATTTCTAGTCATAATTTCAGAGTTTACTTTTGGTGCAACGGACAGAGTCCTTTGAGAATACCAAATCCAAGTGCAATATATAACATCATAAGCCGCTTAATTAAAAATGGTTTATCAATCATGAATCTGTCATTGTTTTGTGGACATCTATTAAATGTCTTGAACAAGAAATGGATATTGGCACAAATCACTGGATATATGATAAATGCTATTACAAAATGAATGACAATTAATTAAGCGTATAATAATTATACGTTATCGTTATTTAAAAAGTGATTGAAAATTGATTGGGTATCGATACGTTGTAAAAAAGTTTTTTTTTTTTAACATTGAACGTGAAGCAAATACCTTAAGTGTTTTGTAGTTAATGATGATATGGTATTCATGTATCCATATGCTATACGTAACATGTAGCATGGTTTTTCTAGAGAAAATATATTATTCATGTTAAAAATATATCATGTGCTTCACAATAAATAGACTTACCTTCACTCTGAGATCCCAAAGCTTACCGTTTTTCACTTTGATACCCCCAAATTATTTTCTTAACAAATTTGACCCTAATGTTTCCATCACATTACAGTATGATACCCTCAAAGGATTTTTTAAGCAATTTGGAGTTTTTATGTCAAAGTTGTATTGGTGCATGGTAAAATGAATCTAAATTTACCATATGCTATGGACGTGATACAGATTCAATAGAAAATATAATGGAACATGGACAAGGGTATAAAATTGAAATGTTGAAACTTTGTGGTAGGAAAATGTTAAAAAGAAATATATGGGCCGTATCAAAGTGAAACTGGATCCAAAGTTTAGAGCATCTAAGTGTTAAGAAAATACTGTTGAGGCATCAAAGTTAAGAAAGAAGTAAACATTGGGAACCTAAATGAAAATAAGCCGAAGAAATACTATTTTGTCTTTTCACTAACCTCAAACTAGCTGGTTGCTTTTGTAGGTCACATTTTAATCCACTTCTATGAGCCTATAACTTTTCTGAATCTGCAGTGTATGAGAATTCACAACTAAAACTAGGATAATTAATTTGTTAGATAAGAGTTTATGGTGTTAGTCAATTAGAACTAGAAATGGAACTGGAAAAAATAGAATAAGTTTATGGTGTAGGTCACATGTTAGATAACGTTATATATAGTAGCCAACTAGAACAGAACTGGAAAAAATAGAATAAGGATAATTGTATAAAATTTTCTTACTTTTTCATATTTGTATAGAAAAGAGAGAGTTCTATTAATCTCTCATATTATCGCATATTTTAGACTAAAACTAGGTGGTAATAAACTAGAACTCTTATATATATATTTTTTATTTTTCACATTTTTTCTCCATTCTCTTCAAACCAGACGACGAGATCATATGGACTATGTTTTTACTCTCATTTTTATATGTTATTTTCTTTTTAATCAAATATTAGATTTTCATTCTTAGTTTAAACTTAAGAATCACAAGTTCATACATTATATAGAATTATTCGAAATTAGGAGATGACGCAGAGAAAAAAAGAAAGCACAAAAGCTTTGTTTTTTACATTTATATTATAATAAAAATTTCAAAAAAATAAAAAATAATTATTATTATAATAATGTCTTATAGTCTAACCAATAGTTATTCAAGATTACTTAATATTCATGGAAATAATTATTTATTAATAGTAATAAGTTTTAAAAAATATAAATAATGGTCTTATCATCAATATGCATAATGTATATACTTCAAGTGTCACAAATTATTCCAAACTAAATAAATAATTATCCCACTAAAATATCCAGCTATAAAAAATTACTACCAATTATCCCACTGACATATGTCACTTTCAAATAATTTTCTTAGACAAGCAATTGCCTCGGTGAAAATATTCCAATTAACTAACATCCCCTAGATTTTAATGAGAGTGACTCTATCTAGATCTAATCATTCCGGAAAAAAAAGACCATCAAAAAGAAAATTAACAATTAATTCTCATAAATAAACTACAAAAATAATTAGACATATAGTTTTTCGATATATGTGCTTTCTAAAAGAGTCAAACTTGAGACCTTAGTATACTACTCATCGGCAACTTGACTACCAATTCGGCTGGACTGTCTTAGACATTCGAATGATGAATGAGTTTCTTTCACTCTCATCTTTTCATTTATACAAGGAAATGCGATATAGAAAGAGACACTAGAGTTGAGATATATACTACTAGGCATAATCAGTATACATCTCATTCCGGCAGCTAGTGCAACAACTGTCTAGAAAATCAGCATTAATAACTCTTATCACAAAATGAAACAAAACTAGTACAAAGAATGAATATATATATATATATATATAATTTGGATTCTACTTAAAAAAATTCTCCTCCTAACCCTTAAAAAAATTATGGGGGTATATATTTCTAATTTTAACGGTGCTGAACACAGGTTCCATGTCCTGGCCGAGTTCGACCAAGGAAAACGCAGCTGCAGAAAAAGGCTTGCAGACCACAACAGGCGCAGGCGAAAATCTCAAGATCTATCAACAGCAATAGCAACAACACCAACACCAACCATCAACTCTCAAAACTCCAACAATAGCAGTACTGATCATAAACCCGTGATGATCACTGAAACAAAACCGGACACAATCTCTTCGTTGACGAATACTTCATCTCCACCGCAACCACCGAAAAATATCTCGGCACCACCGATGGTGCTTGGGCTCGGCTGTGGGCGATTACCGTCAGCGGCCACAGGCTCTCGCCTCTTCATCGACCGGATCATCGCACCACCAGAGTGTGTCATTTCTGCTCACTCGAGGAGTTTCGTGGGCATGAACACCGGTTGATGATCAGCTGGCCAGACGAGGGTGAAGGATAGGAGAACGTTAGAGGGGTGTCCGAGGACAAATAGTTGGAGAGTATTGAGAAGTGCTTCCGCCCCGCCCCCCCCCCCGCCCCCTATTTTTCTTTGCGTGCGGTGTCTCAGTTTTGTAAATTTTGAGTATGAGTTTTCCTGTGGTTTGGTTATTTTATGTTTTATTTTGAACTGATGAGAGTGATGAATTTGTGGATCACCCGTATAAGAGTTGAAGACTTGAAGTGATCTATTAGTATATGGGAAAAATAATTAGGCGAGGAATACTCATCTTGTGACAAAGGTAGATTAGACTAAAAATAAAGTACATTATATATGACATTTTGTTCGTAAGAATCTAAGCCTAGAGGTATAGCAATCAAGAAAAACAAAGCATATAAAAGAGACGTACGTAAAGCTATTTTAAAGCATAAAAGGTTCAAAACACCGAAAGAGTAAATTGCGAAGAGTCGAAGGATGAGTTAGAGCCTTAGAGGTAAGCAATCTTATATTTCTCTCCTTCCACACAAAAAAAAAAAAAAAAAAAAAAAAAAACCCAAACGCTCAGAAGCAATATATAATGCACATCTACTCCCAATAGCGTCTCGTTGATGGCCTTTCTTACAAATAACCTCCAACTCCACATGTATGGACTGAAACGGCATATGCGGCCAACGACAATTGAGAGCATGTCAACTCTATCGAATTCTTGAATTTGCATGATGCATGTCGCAAATTCCACCCATGATGCTCTAAGAGCATGTAAAATCAATCAGCCTTACGTTGCACTAGTAATTCTCTTTTCATAGAATTTTTTTTAACCAGAAAAATAGGGCTATCATATATATAGAGAGGCATCGAGATTGGATACGTATTCCATTTTTTTTAATGTTTTGAGCAGCTAAATTCTTGCGGATATTCATACGATGTACCAAGAACATAGTCTAAAAAGCATCCAAGTTTTACTCCTCTTTTTTATAAGCCCTGAAATTTCTATTGTTAACAAGAAGCCCCTAAGTTTTACCCTTCTCTTCTATGAAGCCTTCAATTTCCTTTTTCTTTTATTCTTTTCTTTGGGGAAAATAAGCTCTTAACTTTTACCCCTCTTTTCTAAGAAGCTCTCATCTTTTTTTTCTTACGATATGAAATATTTAAGCTACCAAGAATGGTAGGACAAAGTCCGTACGTTAGCTCTTGTTTAAGGAATAGCAAACTTTCATTTGATATTAATATTTGTTTGAGCTAATATAGTAGATGTAAATACAAGTATAAAACGTGTATGATGCGAAATGATATAAAGTCAGCACAAATATTGATTTTATTCTTCGTATCATTGATGATCGTCAAGGACTCATCGATGGTTATGAGGTCACTGATGGCCAATAGGAATAAATTGAAGAATTCTAAAGATATGATTTTAGCTCATCAATGGATTATAGAACCTATCGATGATGCTTAGGGACCCATCAACGATAGTAAGCAACCATCAATGGTAAAGTAGACTGATTATAGATTTGAGGATTTGACCGTAGCAGATCATCATTCTTTTTGATCTCTAACTTCTGCCACATTCAGAATATCTCTTTCTTGGTTGATTAGATACTACATTTAATTGAAAGAGATAAATAGAGGAGAAGGTTCTAGGATTTTCATTAGAGAAGATATTGGATTGAAATTTTTTGACCCCCTGAGCCTCAACAAACTCTTTCTCCTCGCGTTCAATATCTTTGATCTTCTTAGTGATGAGAGTTGCTCTCAATTTTATCATCTACACTGTTCTTCGTCAAGCTTCACTTTGATCCATTGAAGGATAGTTTGTTCATAAAAAAGAACTGTAAGATTTTTCTTATTTTCTATGCTTAAACTATGTTTGGCGGTTTTATTTCAAACTTGTTTTTATGGTGTGTTCAAGATGGTGTTAATTGAGGGTTGGGACTAGTGGGACTAACTAGGGCTAGGTGCTGCTTATTGTGGAGAGTTAGATTAGACGATTGTTTTAGATATATTCTAGGATGTTGTCTTCATTTTCAAGGTGCGGTCTTTATAAGCCAACTGAATCGGGTTGTAATTCAGGAGACTCTTGGCATATGAGGAAGCCCATTCGTGAGAAGGAAGAACGGATGTAGGATTGTTATTCGAACAACTATAAAATCTTGCATGTCCTTGGTTGGCTATTTTTTTATTTTATTTTATATATTCTGCTGCATATTTTATGTTTTTAGTGAAATGCGATAGCAACCCCATTCAGGCCCTCTCTAGGCATGCATCTCTATCCAACGAAAAAGACTTAGAGCTTCTTAGAAGAGAGGAATAAAGTCTAGGGGTTTCATTGCCCAAAAAAAAGTTAAATAGTTTTTTAAAGAGAGGCGCAAAACTCAAGGACTTCTTTATCATATTTGATTCAACAGTTCATTTAATAGTAAACAAATATTTTTAATATTCAACTCATAAATGAAAGAATTCAACCAAAGGTATATTCAATTTGGTTAATTATTAATATTCATGTATGCTTTATATTTTATTCCTCCAAATTTAATTTATCATAACTATTTATCCTTTAAAGTTGCACTCGAGATATTCATCATGCTAACATATATCATAAAAAAATATCTATAAAAAATAAATTCTTATTCTAATTTTAATTAATTACAATTATATTCTTAAGTTGCTAAGACAAGTTTGCTAGAAAATGAATTTATAAAGATCTAAAATCTATTATGAGATGTTGTTCTACTTCTACAATACAGCACTATACTAATTTTTTATGTTATATAACATTATAAAGATTACTATCGGTAATTATGTAAATTAGCCGTTTATAAATATATTAATTTAATAATCTTAGCTTTGACAAATCATAGTAATCATCTGATAGAATTAGTTGTTATTTGTTATTATCAGTTTGTTTAATTAGTCGTTATTTGTTATTATCAGTTTGTTTACTGTTTTGATTCGTATCACCACATTATAGGGTTGTTAGATGTGGTTAGCTATTTAGTTTCTTAGTTATTTTGTACTGGCTATATATAGCCTTCGTTTGCTATCAATAAATAAACCCCTTCCAGTATTCCTTTGAATCAATTCTTGAGTTCTAACACTTCCACCTTTCATTATTTATCGTCATAAGTTACATGTTCTTCTCTTGTTGTCTTTTCACATTGTGTTGCCTTCACGGCTTCACCCAACAACGTATAAAAATTGAGTCATGATCATTTAAGGCAAAAAATATTATACACTTATATTACTTTTGATAAAGATAACAAATGTGCTAGTGATGGATCCAAATTTTTTTTGTTATGAGAGTACATATACAAGTATATATAAATTAATAATTTATACAAATAAATTTTAACAATAAAAATCTTATTTATAAATAATCACGAAGACACATAATGTTTGTCATTACAATGTTCATATCAATACATGATAATTTTCTCACAAAAAAATAACAAAATTCGAGTAAGTTCTAATATCACTTTTTTTAATTGGTCCCTTCGTGGTCTCTGTTTTTGATACCTCTACTATATGATTTTCTCATTTTGGGTGCATATGTATTTTTTATCCTCATCCATCTTTATATATATATAACTATATATATACAAGGAAACCAATATAATTGCCGTAGGCAATCAACACTGTAGCGGGACCATATGCGGTAGGTGGTAGCGATTATCCAAATCTTTTTTACATGTCAAAATCAAGCAGTTTTGGCTTGAGTATTCATTAAAAGTAAGCGGTGATGTGAATCAAAACGAGTATATCTATTTTTTTCACTCATTATGTAATTTGGAGGGGACACCTCACATGTCCCCTCCTTTGGTCCCATATTTTGGGTCACCGTAGCAGCACTCTTTTTTTTATAAACAATTAAGACAGCAAAGATGACTAAGTTAATTTGTATCTTTTCTCTAAACATCACAAGCCAAAAGTGACAGATATCTTAGTCAATATCGGAACAATATTTTTTGATGATTTTTCATTTAAAGCCCTTTTTAATGATTCTTCAATCAAAATCTGTAGAGTTTGCTGCTCCGAACCAGCGTCGCTTTGAAGTCCGAGATCCTGCGCGTTTTTGGTTTTCACGAGGGAGGATTGCATTTCAGGGAATGAGCAGCTTGAAACTTTTGGCATTTACGGACAGTGATTATGCTGGAGACTTGGATGATCGAAGAAGTACATCTGGATCTGTATTTATGTTGGGAGCTGGAGCTGTTTCGTGGTCATCAAAGAAGCAACCTGTTGTTGCTCTCTCTACTACGGAGGCAGAGTATATAGCTGCAGCGGTGTGTAGCTGTCAGTGTGTTTGGCTCAGAAGGATCTTGGAGAAGCTTGGAATTGAAGAGAAGACGAGTACAATGATTATGTGTGATAACAGCTCTACCATACAGTTATCAAAGAATCCGGTGTTCCATGGCAAGAGCAAGCATATTGATGTACGATTTCACTTTCTTAGAGACCTGGTGAATGATGGAGTCATCAAACTAAGCTACTGTAACACTCAGGAACAAATTGCAGATATTATGACGAAGCCATTGAAGTTAGAGCAGTTTGAGAAGCTTCGCAACATGCTGGGAGTGACTGAAGTTACAGAAGAAAGCTAAGATGCATTAGTTTAAGGGAGGGAATGATAGAATTAGTTGTTATTTGTTATTATCAGTTTGTTTAATTAGTCGTTATTTGTTATTATCAGTTTGTTTACTGTTTTGATTCGTATCACCACATTATAGGGTTGTTAGATGTGGTTAGCTATTTACTTTCTTAGTTATTTTGTACTGGCTATATATAGCCTTCGTTTGCTATCAATAAATAAACCCCTTCCAGTATTCCTTTGAATCAATTCTTGAGTTCTAACATCATCATGTAGTTATGCAAAATGAAAAAATAAAATAAAACAAATAAATTATCAACATGGGATTCAAACCCATGACCTCAAGCCAAAAAGCCAAATGCCTCAATCAAGTGTGCTAGTAAGTATTCATTAATATTTATCAAATATTTATTTAATTAATCAAATTGAATTTGAACACTTCTACCTATTCAACACAGATTCGACGACAGCGCAAATAGAATTCCAATTTGAATTTGAATGTAAAGATAATCAATCAGATTCGATTTGTTTTCAACCCTACTTTTTAGAAAAGAGCGATGAACCTTAAAGGCTCTTTAGATTATGTTCTCTCTGGATGTACTGTTGTTGTGACGCCAAACGTTGGCGATGGGTTATTGTTCTGTCGCCAATGCTTTGTCTCTCATCTCTGATGACCCATCGCCAATAGTGACTTTTTTACGAGAGAATTCTGGAACATGTATAAATACATGCTGATTGGTTTTGTTTTTTTAATATGATTTGTATTGATAGTATAATTAGTTTTCTAGTATGGACTATGAATTTATTTGTGAGTGTATAATAATATATTCATAAATGTCTTATATTTATTATTATTTTTACAATACAGAAAAAAATTATTTGACTGGCGTAACATAAAGAATTTGTATGTTTGATTTTTTTTTAAATCTTTATATGCCGCAATATCATCCTTTATCCTATATTTATATATGTTCATGATTTCGTTGGCATAGATAAGTTCTGTAACACTTGAGCAATTCGTAGAGTTGTGCTTAAGCCCAATGGCCCATAAACTGCATCGAGTCTTGAAGCCCAACAACAAAATGGCGTTTCAGAATTAACACCCAAACTCCATATACAAGCTTGCGTTACTGTTTTTTTTTTTTTTTTTTGGTAAATGAAAGATTTTTATTCATCACCAAATGTAAAAATGAATGTACATCATGAATCTCATCATATGTATGAGATATCTAAACTGACATCAAGAGTTCAAAGGAAATAGAACTCAATCAAAAAAAAAAAAAAACACTCCATATAGAAATCTCAGCAACTAACAGCAGCTGAAAACCTGCTAATTGCTCTCCTCAGTGACTGTCATAGTGAAATGATCAATTCTCTGTCTTCTGCCTTGAATGATCCATTGAGAACAAAAGAGTAAATGCAAAGTTTGATATCTTTAGAAAGCTGATCAGCTGACCTTGCTTTCTGCTTGAAAATCCTGAAATTCCTCTCTCTCCATATACTATAAATTGTTGTAGTTAAAGCCATCCTTTTAATCCTTTGATTGAAACCATCCCCCTTCAGTCTCTCACTGTACCAAATCACAAGCTGATTCCAATTACAGGACTGCCATTTGAATCTGAGCCAACCCATAATTTTAAGCCACACTTCTCTTGAATAGCAGCACTCAAAGAAAAGATGGTTTCTGTTTTCAGAACCAGTACACAGACAACAATTGTTAGTGTTCATTAATCCCCTCTTAATCAGTCTGTCAATAGTGAGTAACCTATCTTGGATTGCTAACCAACAGATAAAAGAGTGACTAGGGAAGTTTGTAGTCTCCCAAATTGTTCTATGCCATGGCACAACTGAAGAATTAGGGGAGAGAACATTGTACAATGCTGAAATCTAGATTCTAGAATTGTCTGAGCAAGATTGGATGAGCAGCAACAAGTTATTTACACCTCCACAAAAGTTAACAGCTTTATCTCTGACTTTCAGAATTTTCTTCCATATCCATGAGTCCCAGTTTTTAGCCTGAACATGCCATATATCATCATTTCTTAAGTATGCATTGTGTATCCATTTGATCCACAGACTCTCCTTATTGACATGGATATGCCACATTAATCTCAGCATAGTTGCCATATTCTAATTTGTTGCAGAGTAGATGCCAAGACCCCCATGCTTTTTACTCAAACAGGCTTTTTCCCAAGAAACAAGAGGAATTTTATGCTTTTGGTCTGTTTTGCCCCATAGAAAGTTTCTGCACATTTGATCAATCTTCTGCAATACTCTAACAGGTAGAATATAATTTGAAGTCCAATATATCTGGATGCCAAGTATAGCACTCTTAATAATTTGTAATCTGCCAGCAAAAGACAGAGCTTTGTTTTTCAAACAAGCTTGTAACTGATCAGAGATTCTGTTTAAAAGAGGAGAACAATCAGCATATGATAATCTTTTGGATATCAAAGGAACCCCCAGGTAGTTTATGGGCAGTGTACCCTCTGTGAAGTTCAGAAGATTCCTAATCAAACCTTTGGCATGTTCATCAACACCACTGTAAAAGATCTTACATTTTTTTGGATTTGCTACCAGTCCTGATACTTCACTAAACTCTTTGAAGCAATTGTAAAGAAGCTTAACAGAATGAATGTCACCCTTTGAAAGGAGGAGGAGATCATCCGCAAATATTAGATGAGTGATTTTTAGCTCCCTACACCTAGGATGAAATTTAAAAGATCTATCCTCTTTAAGCATGTCTAATTTTCTTGACAGGAACTCCATACCCAGTGTAAACAAATAGGGAGAGATAGGATCACCTTGTCTCAAACCCCTTTCTCCTTTGAAATATCCATGTAGTGTGCCATTTAAAGAAATAGAGTATTTTGGGGATGTAATGCACACCATGATCCAATTTGTAAAGGTGTCAGGAAACCCCAGTCCAGTAAGCATATCTCTAAGAAAATCCCAACTTATAGTATCGAAAGCCTTCTTGATATCTATACTCATCATGATCCTGGGTGAATTGTGTTTCCTGCCATAGCTCCTCACAATCTCATGAGCCATCAAGATATAACTTGATATTTGCCTTCCTTTAACAAAGGCGCTTTGGGCCTCATTTATCAAAAAACCCATCACTATCTTAATTCTGTTAGCTAGAATTTTTGAAATGATCTTATATAGGCAGTTACAACAAGCAATAGGTCTGAAATCAGAAGGGGTCTTTGGACATTTCACTTTAGGAATTAAAGATAAGGAAGTTGAGTTTATCATACCAAGGAGCTTCCCAGTTCTGAAAAAATCCAGAATTGCCTGTGAAACTTCATCACCTATAATACTCCATGCAGACTTGTAAAAGGACATATTAAATCCATCAGGACCTGGAGCTTTATTATCATCCATGGAAAAAACAGCTTTTTTGATTTCATCCCTAGTCACAGCAGAGGAGAGTGCAATTGCTTGAGCTTCATTTAAACAGACCACTTTGCTAATGACATTATAGTCAGGCTTTGAGGTAACAGTTTTTGATCCCATAAGACTCTTATAAAAAGAGATAATTTCTTGAATGATTCCCTCACCATCAGTAATCTTGTCACCAGCACCATTATACAGTAGATTTACTCTATTGAGATGCCTCTTAGCTTTGATTGAAGAATGAAAGTAACTTGTACTTCTGTCACCTTGTACTATCCATTGTATCCTTGATTTTTGATGATAGAAAGACAATTCACACTCCAACAATCTGTTATAAGTGACTATGCATTCTTTCTCCTGTGCAAACTAAATTGAGAGGATCATCTTGTAGATTGCTTTGAGTTTTGTACAAATTTATCTTTGCCCTATTTACTTGTTCACTTATATTATGAAAATTTTTCCTGTTGAGGTCTTTCAGAGCAACCTTCAGAAGTTTCAGTTTGCTAGCAACAGAGAACATCTTACAGCCAGTAATAGATGTTTTCCAGATAGAAGAGACAGTGGGAATGTAATCTTCATGCTTAATCCACATCTTGAAAAATTTCAAAGGCTTTTTACCTTGAACACAATCATCATAAACTGAAACCAAAGCTGGAGAATGATCTAAACAATTAGGTTGTAAAAATTCCACATGACTGGAATTATAAAGATTTAACCAAGCATCATTTACCAAGGCTCTGTCCAACCTACTCCAAACTCTTGAGTTTGCTTCTTACCTGTTATTCCAAGTAAAATGACAGCCTTCTGTTTTCATGTGAGATAGTTGGCAATCATCAATGAAATCCCTGAAATCCATAGTTTCAGCCTCAATTACCACTGCACCACCCAGTTTATCATCACTACCAGTAATAGTATTAAAGTCACCATAAAGAATCCAAGGCTTATTTCCAGCAGATAACCTGACTTGTTTTAGCTCCTGCCAAAGGTCTCTTCTATTTTCCAGATGATTATGACCATAAATTGAAGTTATAAGATAATCAATCCTGCCATCAAAAGATCTAACCATACAAGTGATATGTTGAGATGATTGACTGTCAATTTGAACTTCCAGACTATTAGGATCCCAAAGAAGAAGAATTCTAGCTTTGCTAGAGTTAAGATCATTTGAATACCACTTCCATGTGTTAGCAATTTTCCTAGTTACAATAGGGAGCTTACTAGTCTTGATTTTTATTTCAAAGAGAGCCATAAAAGAAATAGAATTCTGTTGCATATGAAGCTTGACAAGATGCTGCTTAGAAGACTTATTTAGTCCTCTAATATTCCAAAAAGAAAGATTCATAAACTTGCAAAACCCCCCTGTCCACTGTAGAGGGATTATCATCCATATCTTTAAGATAATCAAAAGAATTTCCCAAACCTCTAAGCCCAGGCTTCTGCATAATGAGTCTTGATTTTATATATAGGTTGAGAGCTTATGGAAACACCCACAAATTTATCCTGACTATGCCTTGCCAGAGAAGATAATGAGTATTTCTCAGAAGTCTGCCCAACAGGCTTGCGTTACTGTTGTATCGTACTAAAACTGGAAACTTATAAATGAGTTGAGGCAGGCAAGTCTATAGCTTAAGATAACTGGATCATAGATTTCATTTTAAATGTGGCATTCATTTTATGATCTGTCAAATTTTATTTTTTATTTTTATTTTTTGGTTTGGAAATCTGAGGTTAATTTTGCAAATGTGTGAGATCTGTACTTTTAACCAAGCTTGTAAATGGTACAGTCATTAGTCTGTCTTTGTTTGTTCATCTTTGTTTATGTTCCTATCTTTGCATGTAAATTAATTTTAGACTACTTGCATGTTTGTAAATGTATATTACTGATTGTTTGTAATTTAGGCTGAATCTTATAGTTCATTTGTTTGTAATGAAACTCTATATGATAATGTAAAGGGTTAAAATTTTGTTCTCTGTCTTCATTTCCTCTTACCAAGGTAGTGAGTTCCTTTTTATGTTAATACTTGCTTTAGGGAAATATAGGCTTGCCAAAAATGACTGAAAATATAAAATGATATACTTGGCTGCTCTAGATTATGCTTATCTAAGAAGGGATTAAACAAATATGTTGAAGTGAGAAAATCAGAGTTCCACTTGTTCCATTCATCAACATGAATTTATATAGGGTTACATATGGGAAATAGGCTAATGGATTAATGGGCCCTGACCCGATAACCCAAATACTAATTCTAACACTCCCCCTCAAGCTGGAGCATATATATCAACTACGTCCAGCTTGTTACATAAAATAGAAAACACCTTAGGAGATGTAGCTTTAGTGAGAATGTCAGCTAACTGTTCTGAAGATGGAGTGAACTGAAGGGAGATCACTTTCTTTTCCCAAGCATCTCTAACAAAATTACAATCAACTTCAATGTGCTTAGTTCTCTTATGAAATACTGGATTCTTTGCAATATAGATAGCGGACTGGTTATCACAATGCATAGGTATAGGACCAGGCTGAGTAAAACCAAGCTCTGTCAACAACTTCTGCAACCATATCATCTCACATGTAGTGTGAGTCATAGCCCTGTATTCTGCCTCTGCACTAGATCGAGAAATAACATCTTGTTTCTTGCTCCTCCAAGTAACAAGATTTCCTCCAATAAATGTGAAAAATCCAGAAGTAGACTTCCTATCTCCTATGTCTCCCGCATACCCAGCATCAGAAAAGGTAAAGATGTGTAAATGTCCATGCTTCTTATACAATAATCCTTTTTCAGGACAGCTTTTGACATAAGCTAAAATCCTCAGAGCAGCAGTCCAATGAACCTCTCTAGGTTTATGCATAAACCTGCTCAATACTCCCACTACAAATGTAATATTAGGTCTAGTCACAGTAAGATAGATCAACTTACCAATTAATCTCCTATATCGGCCTGCATTATCTAGGATAGGACTATTATCACGCCACAAATCCACATTCATCTCCATGGGAGTGTTTGCTAGCTTACACCCTAAAAAACTCATTTCTTCTAATAAGTCCAATTCATATTTCCTTTGAGATAGAAGCAAACAGTCCTTTTGATATGCAATCTCAATTCTAAGAAAGTATTTGGGTTTTCCCATATCTTTGATCACAAAGTGACGTGAAAGGTACTCTTTAGTCTTAGCTAAGGCAGCAAGGTCACTCCCAGTTAGCAGGATGTCATCAACATATACTGTCAGAATCACCAGACCAGTTGTAGTGTGTCAGATAAAGACGGAGTGATCAGATTGACATCGTTTGAAACCGACACCAGATATAGCAGTACTAAATTTCTCAAACCATGCCCGTGGACTCTGTTTGAGACCATAATCGCTTTTTTAAGCTTGCAGACAGTATTCTCCCCCTGAGCAACATGCCCTGGAGGTTGCTCCATATAGACTTTCTCCTGCAAGTCACCATACAAAAAGGCAATTTTAACATCCAGCTGAAATATTGTCCAGTTCAGATTAACGGCCATAGAAAAAAGTAGGCGAATGGAATTGAGACGGGCTACGGGAGAGAATGTCTCAAGATAGTCGACCCCATAGGTTTGAGTATATCCCTTCGCAACAAGACGAGCTATATAACGATCAATCGAACCATCTGTTCGATACTTCAAGGTATAAACCCACCGACAGCCAACGACAGTAGCGCCCGTAGGATTAGATACAAGATCCCAAGTCCTTCTAGAAACAAGGGCATCTATTTCCTCATCCATGACATATTTCCAAGCAGGAACTA
This sequence comes from Asparagus officinalis, assembly GCF_001876935.1. NCBI lineage: Eukaryota > Viridiplantae > Streptophyta > Magnoliopsida > Asparagales > Asparagaceae > Asparagus > Asparagus officinalis. Next base: position 20,358,270 of record NC_033796.1, read on the forward strand.
ACACGGCCTCCTCATATGACCTGGGTAGAGATATAGAGGATAAGGACAAAGCAAACTAACGAGAAGTGGGAGTAAGACGGTCATAAGAAATGAAATCAAATATAGGATGATTAGTACAAGACCGTTTACCTTTCTGATAAGCAATTAGAATATCCAGATCAGAGGAAATACAAATATTAGAAGGAGACAGACCTTTAACGGGAGATAATTGTTCGGCTGGAGCAGAGAGAGGGTCAGAAACTTTTGGACGACGACAATACGTCAGTAGTGGTGGTGGTGCAGATGGCACAGTGGAGGTATTTTGTAGTCCTGGAGAAGACCCATCAGCAGAAGGAACGGAAGCAAGTAATGGAACAGTAGTAGGAGCAATAGACAGAGGAGGCACAGATGGATTGACAGTTGGGGGGTGAACCAGTCAAGGAGAAGTATGGAACTGACTCAAAAAAGGTTACATCTGCAGACACAAAATATCTCCTGGTGGATGGATTATAACACCGATAACCTTTTTGAGTTCGCGAGTAACACCGATAACCTTGCTTTGATACCATGTTGAAGTGAGAAAATCAGAGTTCCACTTGTTCCATTCATCACCATGAGTTTATATAGGGTTACATATGGGTAATAGGCTAATGGGTTGATGGACCCTGACCCGATAACCCAAATACTAATTCTAACAATATACATAATCACAATAGAGAGAAATAAGTGAGCAAAATTTGTATTTGTTATATCCCTTTCTCTTGAATTAAAAGCCCTAAAGATTATTTCTTTTTCTTATGAAATAGATTTTATTTTTTTATATAAAACTTAACCTAAATCCCCTAAAATTTACAGCTCGAATTTGATCATTCAAGCCCCTTTTCAATTTCTCGGGAATCCACGCCTTGGAGGAATGAAACAACATAGATTGCAACTTCTCCAGCTCATAGTCATGTATACCTCCTCTCTTGGATTCAAAGTCCTAAAGGTTGTTTCATTTTCTTATAAAATATATTTTATTTTATTATATATAAAACCCAGTTGACATTCTTTAAAAACTTGGTTATTTTTGAGTTTCTGGACATGGCTACAGAAGAAATAACATAGTTACTAGTTAGAATGGTTCAATATGAATCCATGAATATGAATTAGTAATTTTACCAACAATTAGTAGTAATTTTAAGATTACCAAGGCCTAACCACTCCCAATAGATAGCAAAGCACTTTTACCAACAATTAGTAGTAATTTTAAGATTACCAAGGCCTAACCACTCCCAATAGATAGCAAAGCACTAACAATTGGAACTGAAGCCATGCTTATGTTGGGTACTTGTGTTAAGACAATATATGGTTTTGTGTACCTTTTAAATCTGTTGTAGATCAATAGCACTGCAATAGCACAACAATTTTACTACTTTATATTGAGGATTTATTAAAACTTCGCCTTGGACTACCAGGTCCCCTTTTTTTTTTGGTAAATGAAAGCTTTATTCATCACCAATATGTAAAATTTTGTACATCAAGAATATCCTCACATATGTGAGTTAACAAAAATTACAGCTGAAACTATATACAAAGCATCTCAAAGAATTAACCTCAATAAGAGAAGAAAAAACCCCCAATGAAAAAACAAAACTGAGGGAAAAAAAACATGCACAGGTTTATACGTGCACATCCAGTGCTCAAAATCTCAGAAGCTGCAATAAAGAGAAGCCAAGACACAACTTGTACTCCTCATTTCAACCTTAGATTGAAGCCTCCACATCAAAGCAAAACCTCAACAAAAACAGGATCCTAATTCCACAGGGGCTCATAGTGTCAACACCAGATCTTTGTGTTCTTCCAGGAGCTTACTATTAAGGATGCTGGACAGGATATCAATTTTGATTTCCTTAATCAGTCGATCAGCACCCTTGCTAACTTGAGTGAAAATTCTTACATTCCTTTCCCTCCAAATACTGTAAACAGTAGCCGCCAAAGCCATTCTCTTGATTTTATTTTTGAAAACACTCCCTCTCAACCTGATATTATACCAGTCCAGGAGAAAATTCCAGTCACATGACCTCTAATTGAACCTTAGCCAGTCCATAATACCATTCCAAACTTCACTTGAGAAGCAACAAGCAAAGAATAGGTGATTTCTAGATTCAGTGGCATTTACAGAACACAGGATGCAACAATTTCGGTTGAACCAGGTCCCCTTTTATTAAGTTGTTGGCATCTTTTCTTAGTTGTGTGCAAGTCATTTTTGTAGTTACTTTTGTTTCTTTATATATCAATGACTCCTAAATTTATTTGATTATCCTTTTTTGCAAGGTGACTTTGTGGAAGCTGCTGAGTAGTGTATCGCAATCTATTAGTACTGATTACACTACTTGGTTTAATTTTTTTTTCCTTTTATATGACTTGCAAATGTATCACAATCTATTTGTACTATGATAGCATTTTTTGTATCCGGAAGCAAAGTTAATTGAAACTGTTTATGAATTTAAATCAAGCAATGGTAATGCAAAGTTTATGTCAATGTGATTTGTATCATGTTTTCATGTGATATATTGTTGTACTTGTTAGTATTTTATCACAAGCCTAGCACCAGGTCATGAGTGACAATTGTTAGTTTTAGTTTTTGAAGTTTGGATTAAACTCTACATTTTTGTTCCTTACCGTAAACATATATGTTACACATAGCCTAATATATTATGTATTACATCATATGTATATTTGTCAATAGAATTCTTTTGACTCATTTGTTGAATAAGAATTCTATTTCTAGTTTCTATTTCTCGAATGATTCTATTAGGGCAAAAAAACTCCTAAAAAGTTTGGACAAAAAACCCTCAAAAGGTTGTAAACCCCCCCTCCCCCCTAAAAAGTTTACAAAAAAATATTTAAAAAGTTTGCGAAAAGCCCCCAAAAATGTTTGCAAAAAGCCCTCAAAAACTTTGCAAAAAGCCTCAATAGTTTGCCAAAAAACCCAAAAGTTTACAACCCTAATAGTTTGCAAAAATCCCCCTAAAAATTTACAAAAAATACCCTAAAATATTATATACAAGCTACTATAGTTTCATGGGTAAATGGATGGCCCGTTTATTAAATGGGCGGGCAAAAACCCACCCATTTAGAAAATGTTAAATTAGTCATAAATGAGGTAAATTGGCAAAACATACCCGCTCATTTATGGCACGCCTATTTAATACCCAAACCCACTCACTTAGGGGCTGTTTGGTTCATGTTTTTTAGGTGGTAAAAGAGGGGAAAGCTGTCAAAAATGTCAGCTTTTTGGCAGCTTTCCCCCAAAATCAGCTCTTAAAAAGCAGATTTTGGGGGAAAGCTGCCAAAAAGCTGACATTTTTGGCAGCTTTCCCCTCTTTTACCAAAAAAGAAAACTAATCCAAACAGCCCCTTAACACTCCTGATACAATACAATGGCATTACCGTTCAAATAAGATTTCTAACTTCCTCCTCTCCATTTGAAAAGTCTAACTGCAGTTTATCTTAAAAATGCAATGGTGATGAGTATTATAATATATCAAACTCTCAACAATATAGCAAATGGTACGACCATCCGCCACGATACCTTCATATCAAATTAACTTTCATGGTTTCTGCATTTTTGAAATACTGCATACATGCTTGGTTTGTCTTCTTTGAAGGATAAATCTAGTAAAATACGTTGTATTAACGCCGGCAAGCTGTATATCTATACTTTATTCATGTAGAGGAGAATTAAACGCAAGGACTCTTTATAGAATGTTGCTTTGTTAGGAAAGAATTAAGATTTTCGAGGCTCCTCTTGACCTATCATGATCTTGAACTTTTGACATGGTTAGAGGCCGATATCAATCCTAGCAAACAGAGTGGGACGGATAGTACAATAAGGGCACGTTCGTAGCTCAAAGAGAAGGAGCCCAATCCATATATCACCAAATCAAACAATCAAACAGAAACTAACTCTGTACAATTCAGCCAAACTTGTGTTGGGAATTTAACGCCTAAACCCCTAATGCAACAGAAACACAGAATAGAGAACAGTACACAAGATTTACGAGGTTCGGCAACTGCCTACGTCCTCGGGAACCACACAGTCAATTTCTTATTTAATCTAACAAGAAATTACAAATCTAGAGCAAATCTCTAAACTGAGATTCCTCAAATGAACACTGTAGCTACAGTGTTAATACCCACAATAAAACCCCCTCTTCACTTTTCTCTCTCTTCTTAAATTCCCCTCAACCACTGTTGAAGGCTGGGAATTAAAATCGCTGCTGCGATTTGGGAGAAAGAACGCTGCTGCGTTTTTGGGAGAAAGAACGATGCTGCGTTTTGGGGTTTTCCGCCGCCACTCAGAGAAAAGTCGGAGAGAAGGAGCTGCAAAACCCTAGGGTTGGGGTTGGCTTTTATAGCTGAAGCATTGACAGGCTAGCGACAGCCTGTCGCCAGCGATCCGCTCGGACGCGATGGTGGGAGACGGAGACGCGGACGTCGTAGTTCCAAAACGCGATGGTCGGAGTGTTCGGACGCGAGGGTCGTCGAGCTTGGACGCGATGGTCGTCGAGCTTCTGGACGCGAGGATCGTCGAGCTGCTGGACGCGAGGGTTGGGATTTCTAGCCGCGAGGGTCGCGTTCGCCCCAAACGAAGGTCGCGTTCGCTCCAAACGAGGATCGCGTTCGCCTGCGATGGTTCGCCGTCGACTTCCCTGAGCTTGTCGGAGCTCCTCCGCCGTCGGAGATTGGTATCCACCCCCAACCTAACAATCTCCCACTTAAAGACCAAACCGACGCCAACATGCTATCCCATCGAGCTCCTCTTCTGTGTGGCTCCGCCTTCATCATCTATGCATGAAGGCCAACTGAAGTTGCGCACAACTCCAGTTTCTGAACTGTCACCGTCTTTGTTAACATATCTGCTAGATTCTTACTTCCTGGAATCTTTTCCAGTTTTAACATGTCATCTTCCAACAGGGATCTGATGAAGTGGTATCGAAGCGCAATATGCTTCGTTCTGGAATGAAATGCTGAATTCTTCGCCAAGTGTATCGCACTCTGGCTATCACTGTGCAAGACATTCTTCTCCTGTTTGAATTCCAACTCTGTCAACAAACCCTGAAGCCATATCATTCTTTACTGGCTTCAGTCACTGCAACGTACTCAGCTTCTATAGTGGATAGGGTAACGATCTTCTGTACCTGTGACATCCAGCTAACAGCTGTAGTTCCAATGGTGAATACATAGCCGGTAGTGCTTCTTCGGTGATCAACTTCACCACCGAAGTCTGCATCTATGTACCCTTGCACTTCTACCTCTCCCTTACCAAAGTGCAAACAATTCTGTGCGGTGCCTCGCAGATACCTCAGAATCCACTTGACCGCTTCCCAATGAGCTTTTCCTGGATTCGACATGAACCGGCTGACCACTCCCACTGCATGGCCAATGTCTGGTCTTGTACAGACCATTGCGTACATCAAACTTCCGATGGCTGAGGCGTAAGGAACCTGAGCCATACTCTCTTTCTCTTCTTCTGACTGAGGAGACTGATCCTTCGACAGACGAAAATGGCTAGCCAAGGGTGTGCTCACAGGCTTGACGTCGCCCATGTTGAATCTTTGCAAAACACGGTTGATGTACTCCGTCTGAGATAACTGCAAGAGACCTCTCTTCTTATCTCTCGTGATTTGCATTCCAAGGATCTTCTTCGCTGGACCCAAGTCCTTCATGTCAAACTCCTTTGACAGTTGCTGCTTCAAACTCTTGATATCTTTCATATATGTTCCTGCAACCAACATATCATCAACATACAGCAGTAGGATGATATAACTGGACTGATGTCTTTTGAAGTAGCAACAGTGGTCGGCGTTGCACTTCTGGAAACCTTCCTTGTGCATGAAGCCGTCAAACTTCTTATACCACTGCCTTGGGGCTTGTTTCAGGCCATACAAGCTCCTCTTGAGTCTGCACACCAGGTTCTTCTTCTTTTCTTCTGAGAAACCTTCTGGCTGGTGCATGTATATCTCCTCTTCTAGATCTCCGTGAAGAAACGCCGTCTTCACGTCTAACTGCTCGAGATGAAGATCTTCAATTGCTACAATACTCATCACGGTCCTGATAGTATTTAGCTTCACCACGGGAGCGAAAATATCGGTGTAGTCAATTCCTTCCTTCTGCTGGAAACCTTTGACAACTAGCCGGGCTTTATATCTTCTGGAACCATCCTGCTCCTCTTTCACCCGGTACACCCATTTGTTGTGGAGTGCCTTCTTACCCGTGGGCAACTCAGCTAGTTCCCACGTCTGGTTTGATATGAGAGACTTCATCTCATCTTTCATTGCAAGCTCCCACTTGCTCGCATCTCCACACTGACAAGCTTCATCAAAGCTTTCAGGCTCCCCACCATCTGTCAACAACAGATAGTTCATGTATCTCCTGTTGGGTACAGGAGGACGAGAAGATCTTCTTAATATCGGAGCTGGTGCGTCGGGCTCCTGCGCACCATCTTGTCCAACAGGCTCTTCTGGCTGAGGACCCTCTGCATTGGGTTCTTCCGAGAGGTTACTCGGGACATCATCTGCATCTATAAATGTGGACTCGCTCTCTGAGTCGTCAGTCTTGTGCATGTCCTTGTACATCACCTTCTCGTTGAATATCACATCTCTGCTCCTGATCACCTTCTTGTTTTCGTTGTCCCAAATGCGGTAGCCGAACTCATCTTCACCATAGCCGATGAAAGTGCATTTCTTTGACTTGGGATCAAGCTTATTCCTGCCTTGATCTTTGAAAAACCAGAGAGCTTTTTCTGTTTCCTGAGTAAATTTTCAAAACTCTGTTTTTCTCTCTGTTTCAAGTGTGATTCACCTCCCAGCTTCAATATACCTTCTCTTTGCTATAAGGGCTGTGTAAAGAGAGCTTCTTGCATTTCTTTCTTATGTTGTGTGAGTGAGATCTGTGGAGATCTACTGTGAGGGAGTGTGATCTGTGAGATCA
>NC_033796.1:20366226-20366951 GCF_001876935.1 Asparagus officinalis
CGCGGCCTAAAATCACATGATTGAGCTACATTGTGGATGATCCGCTCCGTTGAACTTGATCTATATATTATAAAACCCCAACACATCAAGTTTGGGGTGAATCTATAGCCGTTTGACCCTCTGTCGAGCCATGTGAAAAGTTCTATTCATTCGAAACCGTTAAAATTGATACGAGTGGATAAAGGGTCAAACAACGACGAATCCACCCTAAACTTAGTGTCTTGGGGTTTTAGAATATGTAGATCAAGTTCAATAGAGCGGATCATCCATAATATAGCTCAATCATGTGATTTTAGGCCGCGTCCTTAGATGATTATCTAAGGCGTCACAAGGAAAAAATGTTTCTAAGGTGACGCCTTAGATAATCATCTAAGGACGCGGTCTAAAATCACACCATTGAGCTACAGTGTGGATGATCCTCTCCGTTGAACTTGATTTACATATTCTAAAACCCCAACACATCAAGTTTGGGGTAAATCCATAGCCGTTTGACCCTCCGTCGAGCCATATGAAAAGTTATATTCATTCGAAATCGAAAAAATTGATATGAGTGGATGAAGGGTCAAACAACGACGAATCCACCCCAAACTTGGTGTGTTGGGGTTTCAGAATATGTAGATCAAGTTCAATGGAGCAGATCATCCATAATGTAGCTCAATCATATGATTTTAGGTCGCGCCCTTAGATGATTATCTAAGGCGTCACCTTAGGAACACTTCTCCCAT
>NC_033796.1:20367951-20370640 GCF_001876935.1 Asparagus officinalis
AAAGAGAGAGATAATGTAGGTTAGGATGGTGTTTAAGTTCTCTAGGTTTTATTCAGAACCTCTTCGCCTATAATATATATATATATATATATATATTATATAGTATATATATATATATATATATATATATATATATATATATTATATATATATATATATATATATATACTATATGTGTGTGTGTGTGTGTCTGTGTGTGTGTGTGTGTGTGTGTGTGTGGTGTGAGCAAACTCCTATCAACTTAAGTGGATAGAAAATAGTTATCCACAAACTTTTTTATCCATGGATTTGTCTAGGGATCATTTGCATGATAATGAAGAGTATTTATATAAATAAATGAGTGGGCTTAAACAAAGTTTGGTGGACAACTATTCCGCTATCCGACTTACAGTTGATAGGTCTTGCTCTACTGCTCTCTCTCGTCTCTATATATATATATATATATATATATATATATATAATATCATATACTATATATATATATATATATATATATATATAATATATATATAGAGAGGAAGAGAGAGACACAGACACACACACACACACACACACACACTAGTATTTAGACCCGTGCAAAGCACGGTTTTTAAAAAGATTTTCTGTAAATATTGAACATGTTACGAATACAAAAGTATTCTGCTTTAGATATAAAGTATAGTGTTGGATGTGAATCGAACAATTAGAATCCTTTTATCAGTAAAATACTAATTAGAAATTAAAAAATGAGCAAAAAATAATATCAAGTTTTAATATTAGTCCCTTAAATATTTAATATTTTGAATCTAGTTTCTCAAATCTTTTAAAAGTACAATGAAATTTCTCTCCCCTCCAACATGAAATCCTCCCTACTTTTTTTTTATAATATAATTTAGGAACACAAACCACATTGTTACATTTTTATAACTACCAATTTTATTTTTTCAAATATAGATTAAGAGCATGCAGTCAAATAAATAAACCCGTAATTTTTGCACAGATAAGTTTCGTAGGGGACACATTAATCTTAGCGTGTCCATTGCTTTGAGGCTAATCGATGCAGACAATCTTAAAAGAAGAGCTTTCCTTTAGCCAAGAAATGAAAATAATCACATAGGCTCATATGGTGCATTATATAACAATGTAAAGTGTATTTCTACCTATGATGTGGTAACGCCACATTCGAGCTCCTATATACACTGTAACTTTTGCGCCCTACAAAAATATTTACATAGTCCCTACAAAAATAAGAATAAACCAAAAGAAAAATATAAGTTTAGAAATTCAAATTATTTATTTTTCTATAGAAAATGCAATAAATTACAAATTTTAATGATAATAATACGACCAAGACACATATTAGCCAAAAATATTAGTAAATCTCATGACTTGGGTCTGCAATAATAAGGATTTTACCATGAAACTCTATATGAATTCATGGAACTGGGTCGAGAATTAATTATCTTAAAGCTGAAATTTTCTGAAAGCTTCTAGGGAGAGTACGAAATGAGAATGGTTATTTTAGAGAGAAAACTAATCTATGATAAATAGATTCAATAAGCAGTAACCTCGCTATTCATGTATGTAGAAATAACCAATTCGTCAATCTATTATGTATTTAGATTCTATTGGATGAAACAACAATATTGTCAACTAAAATTTCAAAATTAAACGATATAGCAAGTTTAGACATCATCAACAGACTATCAAGAAAAAACCAAGAAATTGAGATTTTGTAAGAAAATGAAATAAAATAAGTTTAGTAAATAAATATATAAATATCACGATTGAGGACTTCAACATCAGAACAATAAATTTGTTGATATTTGCATCAGATTTGCTTGGTGACTCTAGTTATAGCCCCAGACAATCAATTACCTATTAAAAACCTAGAGTTACCATCAGAAATTCATTCTTCATAACCTCCATATATTCCACCGAGAGAATTGGTAAGGGAGGTGTCTTCATTGGGTTCCATTCAACCAAGGCATCTAAAAAAATCAAAGGAAAAAAAATCAAATACTTGAAAGAAAATTTGAAAATTTACAACTTTAAAGAGAGAGAGAGAGAGAGAGATTGAAAAGCATATAAAGAGATAAACCGAGATGGGAGCACTCATTGAGTGGCTTCACGTTGTCTTATTCTTAATCTACATTGCCCTAATGCAAATGCCAGCACCGGTACCGGCTTTTCATTAGTCGGATTTGAAGAAGATGAACTCATTGTTCTTTCTTATTTTTTACTGACAAAAGCCAAAGACAAAATTTAGAGGGTTTTAAAGTGAGAGATTAGTGGGAATAATTAATGATTAAGAGGGCGGTGCAGTTACAATTTTGTTTTTAAAATTTCAAATACAAATATGATAATTTGTTAATAGAAACCTTTTGCCTAATTTACAGTAACTACCTAATTAGAATGATGTAGATGAGCGGTGTAATCTTGATTGAAATTTTTTTGAGCGGTTTTCTAGGGCTAAAAAGACGTGGGAGTAATTATAGGAGGTGGAAGTTATTATAATGGGATATTAGAGAGGAGAGTAGTGGGTGTAGGTATGAGGTGGCTCCTTGTGATTAGGCCACTTAGGATTTACTGTTCATAGATGCTTTTCATTGTTCTCCTTTAGTAATAAAGAAGTATATATATATATATATATGTGTGTGTGTGTGTGTGTGTGTGTGTGTGTGTGTGTGTGTGTGTGTGTGTGTATATA
>NC_033796.1:20371230-20371706 GCF_001876935.1 Asparagus officinalis
TATATATATATATATAGATCATATACTTCTTTTAAAAGCATGAGTTCAGAAAAAAATCTCTTGGCCAACATTAACCTTCATAATTTAAAATATATTATTTAAATCTTAATCTATCATAATCATAATTATATCCTATCTTAATCCCATGTGAATGACCTATAGCTCAATTTAAAAAAATAAGATACATGAAATATTACAACAATAACAGCAAAAACCCAAAAAGTTTTAAAAATTACACAAAATACTCTCAAATATTCAAAAGTACACAAAACACCATTACATCAAAACTTAAAATAACAAACATGAAATTTAGAAATTAACAAAATATCCTCTAAAGAATTTAAAATTTATAATCACCATTAACATTTTAAAATTTATAGAAACACCTTTAAAAGTTTAAATTATAAAAAAACATTCAAAACTTACGAACAACATAGATGAATTCTAGGAATTACCATCGGACTTGAACATAAATC
>NC_033796.1:20371716-20391974 GCF_001876935.1 Asparagus officinalis
AAAGAGCTCTTTGTCGCACTAATTAAGTCTCAAAGATGATAGAGAAATATAATACCATGTAAACACCAATGAATTTAAACGATAATAAAAAGATAAAGAAATAATAAGTAATTAACATGCTATAATACATGAATTATTGTCAAAAAACTAAAAATTTCAAAAAAATTGTGCAAAACACTCTCAATAGTTTAAAATTACACAAAACATCCTGACTTTTTAAAACTTAAACTAACAAACATAAAATCTAAAAATTTGTAGTAGCCCCCTAAAATCACATGATTGAGTTACATTATGGATGATCCGCTCCGTTAAACTTGATCTACATATTCTAAAATCCCAACACACCAAGTTTGGGGTGAACCCATTGTCGTTTGACCCTCCGTCAAACCATGTGAAAAGTTCTATTCATTCGAAACCGTTAAAATTAATATGAATGAATTAAGGGTCAAACGACGACGGGTTCACCCCAAACTTAGTGTGTTGGGGTTTTAGAATATGTAGATCAAGTTTAACGGAGCGGATCATCCACACGGTCGCTCACTATAAATTTTTATGAAGATATATACATTACTTTCTATGCCTATCTGCACTACTCATGTATATTTTATATACTAGTTGTTAATTTAATATATTAAATTATATTTCTTTTGTAGAAATTTTTTCTTTGGCTTTTGGATTATGTAATCATTAAATCACCATTCTACCATAGAAAGGACCTCACTCTAAATGGCTTCAAGCTAATATTTGAGTTGAACTGAAGTATATACTATTGCTACTATGTGTATATATTTTTTAAGAAAATCATGTCAACACTTAACCTCTGATATTATAAAAACTAATTATAGTCAATTGAGTGATTAGTGAAAGAGAACTTACATAAAAAAAACATGAATAATAAGATAAAAAGGAAAGGTAATGACATTGGTAACATACTACCAATAACAAAACCACAATGTAAAGTTAATCTATTTTATAGAGCACAACTACTGGCTATAAGCATTGAGGTTTCTATATATATACTTTATAATTTATTAAAAATGTCATATAATATTATATAAAAAAATTGATTTAATACTAAATAGTAATATCGTTGTAATAATATTGTTAAAAAGGGTCATATAATTATATAATAAAATTGGGTTAATACTAAATAGTAATATCGTTGTAATAATATCGTTATTAGAGAAATTTTTTCATGAACCAATATGTTCTTTACGATATATAAGCTATGTACTCTAAATTCTAGTGTCTTTTATATAGCAAAAAAGTTTGAGCGAGCCTCTAACATTTTGCTCTCACAACAGCAAAATACTACTTAACAGGTGTAAATATTCTAAATAAGTTATATGTCTAGGCAAGTGAGTTATAATAGTATTTTTTTATTTACATCATTTTGGACAAGATTTGATAAGAACATTGCATCAAAGAACAAAGAAAAAAGAATTTTTTATATTTAGAACACATGGCGAAATATATCATTATTTCACTGCTCTAATTTCGTAAGAAAATAATTCTTCATACTATCAGTTTTACTTCTATGATGTGAAGAATGAGTTATAAAATTGAATTAGAATATTAGATAATGTAAATATAGTGAAATCACAACTAAAAGTTAATGTGAATATGAGTCAAACCACAACTAAAAATTTAATAGACATGTTGTAAGTAAATTCATTTGCAAAATTCCTTTGCAAATTGAATGATCACCCATCTTTTGAAGACTTTAAGATACTAATAAATAGAGATGTTGTATTAGATCAATGTGATTATAACTCAAAAATAGTAGATAATGTGGCCACAGTCTAGGTTGAAGGAAACAATGATAATATTTTATTTGAGAGAGATGATTGAGTTGATAATAAATCCCACAAAAAAAATTATTTTATTTTTTATTTTTATTGTATTTTTATTAATTTAAATAATCATAATATTTAATCACGTGTATTGCCGGTGCATCTGAACTAGTAGACTAATAAAACTATGAGTGGGCACACTATAGTCAAAATCAAAAAAACTGACCGAACGGGCCAAATTTCGACAATTCATTGCGGCGTATACTCTAATTCGGGTCGGTTCGGGTTAAGAAAATCTCAACCCGGTCTGACCAAACTGACTAAACTAGAACTTAAAACTGGAACTGGGATAATTTGTGGGATAAATTTTTAAGGTGTTAGTCACATAGAACTAGGAAATGGGATATTTTTTTATAGTGTTAGTCAAGTAGAACTTTTGTAGAACTAGAACTGTATTATTTTTTTGGTGCGTTAATCAAGTAGAATTCTACTAGAATTAGAATTGAGATAATTGATCATAATTATCCCATAAATTATACTACCTATATATATAACCATAAGTTCTCCTCTCTCAAATTATCCCACACATTGGAAAGAATACAATTGGAAAAAAAATGAAACGCCGCCTCCCTCCCTCTTGGTTAGTTTCTCCACCTAGAAAATTTCTCTGTCATGAAGTCAATCATCTGTTCATTTTTCTGTCTTTACTTTGTTTTTATGATGATTAGATCTTTTATTATTATCTTTAAGATGTATTACTTTATTGATAGCTTTTTGACGTTAAATTACTTTAATATTATTTGTTTGATCTAAGTTTTCTCTCCACAACAGTGGTTTAGGTTAAGAATATAGTGTTGGTGGGTTAGTGCTAAAGTTATGCGGGCTATTTATGTTTTTTTTATAAGTTAGAAAGCAACTTTGCGATCACATTGATGATTAGATGTTGAATGGTTAATGATGATATCTATTATTATTAAATCGGCTCAGTAAATTGATTGAGATATTTATAGTTCATCTGTCGATCATCTGTTTAGTGGCCATGGATGATTCATGTGTACATTTCATTTATTTGCTGATTTGGTTTCAGCGATCATGATGAGATTGGTCCAAAGGGTTAATGACTGAAAAATGCTTATTTTTCTTTCTTTATGATGTTATGAGATTTGAACTTCGACATTTATGATCCTCCACTAGAAGCTCCACGAAATGTTGCTGATGCAGACGATGACTCCGATAAAGAAGATGAGTTATAGACTCAACGAGCACCTGTAGGAGCTTAGAGAAATTCTATGGCAGATGCCATGTGGGATGATAGAAACCATGTAGGATGATGGAAGTCGAGTCACTCTAGGGATTTAGATTTTTATTTATTTGTAAATTATTTTATTATTTGAGATGAATAGTGATGCTTTATTGCATTATATTTTATAGTTATTACTAGAATTTGTTTATCAATATTATATAGATGAATAGTGATGCTTTATTGCATTATATTTTATAGTTATTACTAGAATTTGTTTATCAATATTATACTATTTTTAATATACAATTATTAACAATAGTAATTATACCCACCATTACCTCCACCAAATTATCCTACCAAATTATGCAACTTCATAATATTATCCATCATTATCCCACCAAATTATCCTACCAAATTATCCCACTTTAAGAATTACTCATCAATGTTCCACTAAATTATCCCAGTGTCAAAAAATTATCCCACTTTACCAATTATCTCAGTTCTACTTAAAAAGTTCTAGGTGACTAACCCCCCCCCCCCCTAGATTTTTGGGTATAAGGTTTCATAATGTTAGGTTCCAGATAGCACCTTATCTAATCAGTAATCACATTAATAGTAAGTTTTACATTTCCTTTAATTACACGATTTTCCAAATTAGGTGACTCCAACTTCAAAATTTAAATGATAAACTCATTAATCAAGCAATTTTTAATTTCAAAACTTATTTAATTTTCCTCAAACTTTTAAGGGGTTATTTGGTTCAACAAAATTTTTAGCAATTGAGGTGGATTTGAAATTCTTAGAGTAAAAATGTCTTATTGTCATTTATGAGATTCCATATATAGTATTTGTTTCAAAAAAATTGGCATTAGGTATGCATAAAATGGGAAAAAAGTGGGAACTTTTAGGATTTGCCAAATCCTACAATTTGAAGAGGATTTGTCAAATGCTAAAAATTTAAAGTTTTGACATTAGATATCCATACAAGTTTTTTTTATATATTTTAGAGTTTGAATCAAATAATAAATTATAACTTCTAGAATTTACTTTCCTCTAATCAAGTTGAACCAAACATAAAATTAGGAATTCCAAAAATATGTTAAAAGCACATGAATTTGAAATTTTTTATGATATTTCAAATCCTATAATTTTAGGATTTGAATCACACAACTCCTTACCATAATTTTTGCTGTAGAAAAGGAAAGTACCCATATGTAAGTTGACAAGATTATTTGTTGCGAAAAAGGAAAAGTAACCGCCTGCCTTTCCTGCAAAGTAAACTTCATTAAATTTATAGTAGTAATATGTTTTGGAAATTAAGTGATTAGAAGATGTAGGACGGAAATGAGAATGCTTCATGGCCTTTTTTGCATCATTGGATTAAGAAAATATAACCCCACAAGTTAAAAATTATGGAATTTTAGCAAATACATTGCTTATATGTCATTTATATATATGAATTTGAGGTTGCCACATAGAATAAATGCATCAGATATAATTCCATAAATTATGCTAATCTCAACTGGTTTTGCAAATTTAGTCACATATCCTCAACAAAACTCATACACATCAAAACAAAATTTAGTTAATGTTTATCCCTCATGCAAATCCTCTTTAATATTCATCCATTACAAACAAAAAGAAGTTTAAATATGGATTTTTAAATCTATTAAATGCATTAAGATTAATCCATAAACAAAACAGTCATAGCTAATATTCCAATTATATATTCAGCTTAAAAACAAAGGAAAATTATGTCAATGCCCCAAAAGTAATAACTCCATGTGATCTGGCCCCTCTAACCTTTTCCATTATTGTTCAGCCCCAAAAAATATCACATCATATGATTCAGCCCTTTTTATGTGATTCAGCTCTTTACTCTATGCCAACTAAGCACAAAAAGATAGAAACAAACATAAAAGCCAAAAAAACCCCATTTCCTCTTCTATCTACCTTCTCTCCAGATCTCGGTCTAATCCTCCTTCCTCTTCTCCTCTCCTCCTCTCTCGTAACACATTTCCTTTCTCCTCTCTCCCTTCCTCATTTTCTCTCAGACACTGACATCGCCCTCCGCCACCACCGACCTTGCGTGCACACTCCGGCCATATTATTCGCTCATTTTCTCCCACTAATTTCTCCCGATCTCTCTTTTTTTTCCTCCTAAAATTAAAAAAGCCCTAATTTTTTTCGACACTAAAGTCGAAGACGTGGTGAAGAACAAGGCAGAGGAGACGGTGTCGGAGGAGGACGATGAGGAGCTCGAGGCCATCGCAAGTTCCAATTTTCATTTTAAGTCTAATTTAATTCATTTTAAGTCTAATTTAATTCATTTTAAGTCCAATTTAAATCATGTTAAGTCTAATTCAAATTATTTTAAGTCTAAAGACAAGTTAAATTAGACTTAACATGAATCATGTTAAGTCTAATTTAACTTGTTTTAAGTCTAAAAATAAGTTAAATTAGACTTAACATGAATCATTTTAAGTCTAATTTAATTCATTTTAAGTCTAATTTAATTCATTTTAAGTCCAATTTAAATCATGTTAAGTCTAATTCAAATTATTTTAAGTCTAAAGATAATTTAAATTAGACTTAACATGAATCATGTTAAGTCTAATTTAACTTGTTTTAAGTCTAAAAATAAGTTAAATTAGACTTAACATGAATCATGTTAAGTTTAATTCATGTCATGTTAAGTCCAATTTGATTTATGTTAAGTTCAATTTGATTTATGATAAGTCTAATTTAATTCCTTTTAAGTCTAATTTAAATAATGTTAAGTCTAATTCAACTTATTTTAAGTATAATTTCTAGTTAAATCCAACTTGATTCATGTTAAGTTCAATTTAATTCGTATTAAGTCTAGTGTGGTTCGTGTTAATTCCAGTTTGTTTCGTGTTAAGTCCAATTTGATTCGTGTTAAGTTCAATTTGGTTCCTGTTAAGTCCAGTTTGGTTCGTGATAAGTTCACTTTGGTTCGTGTTAAGTCCAGTTTGGTTCGTGTTAAGTCTAATTTAATTTATTTTAAGTCTAATTTAATTTATTTTAAGTCAAATTTAAATCATGTTAAGTCTAATTTAACTTGTTTTAAGTCTAAAAACAAGTTAAATTAGACTTAATATGAATCACGTTAAGTCTAATTCAATCTATTTTAAGTCTAATTTCTAGTTAAGTCCAATTTAATTCATGTTGAGTTTTGATTCATGTCGTGTTAAGTCTAATTTGATTTATAATAAGTCTAATTTAATTCCTTTTAAGTTTAATTTAAATCATGTTAAGTCTAATTTAACTTATTTTAAGTCTAAAAATAAGTTAAATTAGACTGAACATGAATCATGTTAAATTAGACTTAAGATAAAACATGTTAAGTCTAATCCAACTTATTTAAGTCTAATTTCTAGTTAAGTCCAATTTGATTCATATCAAGTCTAGTTTTGTTTGTGTTAAGTCCAGTTTGATTCATGTTAAAACCAGTTTGGTTCGTGTTAAGTTTAATTTAATTCATTTTAAGTCTATTTAACTCATTTTAAGTCTAATTCAACTTGTTTTAAGTCTAAAAATAAGTTAAATTAGACTTAATATGAATCACTCTAAGTCTAATTTAATTTATTTTAAGTCTATTTTTTAGTTAAATCCAATTTAATTCATGTTAAGTCTAATTTGATTCATGCCGTGTTAAGTCCAATTGGATTTATGTTAAGTCTAATTTAATTCCTTTTAAATTTAATTTAAATCATGTTAAGTCTAATTCAACTTGTTTTAAGTCTAAAAATAAGTTAAATTAGACTTAACATGAATCACTCTAAGTCTAATTTAATTTATTTTAAGTCTATTTTTTAGTTAAATCCAATTTAATTCATGTTAAGTCTAATTTGATTCATGCCGTGTTAAGTCCAATTGGATTTATGTTAAGTCTAATTTAATTCCTTTTAAATTTAATTTAAATCATGTTAAGTCTAATTCAACTTGTTTTAAGTCTAAAAATAAGTTAAATTAGACTTAACATGAATCATGTTAAGTCTAATTCAACTTGTTTTAAGTCTAAAAATAAGTTAAATTAGACTTAACATGAATCATGTTAAGTCTAATTCAACTTATTTTAAGTCTACTTTCTAGTTAAGTCCAATTTAATTCATGTTAAGTCCAATTTGATTCATATTAAGTCTAATTTGGTTTGTGTTAACTCCAGTTTGATTCCTATTAAGTCAAATTTTAGCTCGTGTTAAGTCTAGTTTTATTCGTGTTAAGTCCAGTTTGGTTTGTGTTAAGTCCAATTTGATTTATGTTAAGTCCAATTTAATTTATGTTAAGTCTAATTTAATTCTTTTTAAGTCCAATTTAAATCATGTTAAGTCTAATTCAACTTGTTTTAAGTCTAAAAACAGGTTAAATTAGATTTAACATGAATAAAATTAGACTTAATATGAATCAAATTGGACTTAACATAAAATTAGACTTAAAATAATTTGAATTAGACTTAACATAGTTCATGTTAAGTCTAATTTAACTTATTTTTAGACTTAAAATAAGTTGAATTAGACTTAACATGATTTAAATTGGATTTAAAATGAATTAAATTAGACTTAAAATTAATTAAATAAGACTTAACACGAACAAAATTAGACTTAACACGAACCAAATAGGACTTAACAAGAACCAAACTTGACTTAACACGAACTAAACTGGACTTAACATGAACAAAATTGGACTTAACGCGAACCAAACTGGACTTAACACAAATCAAACTGGACTTAACATGGACTAAACTAGACTTAACACGAACAAAAAGTTCATTACATCTAATATTCAACAAATTAGATTTATTATTCAACCCAATAGACTTCACATACAAGCTATTGGACTTATTATTCAACCAAATAGGCTTAACAGACAAGTCCTTGGACTTTGCTTCTATCTCATTTAGACTTAATATTCCACCTTGGACTTGTACAAAATTGTCAAAAATAATAATAATAACATTTAGCTAGTATATCTTTAAATCTTTCATCTTTTCACAATATTCAAATAGAAATTACAAATTTCACAAAACATCCAAGCTATCTGTTTTTTTTTAAATTAGAATTAAAATGAATTAAATTAGACTTAACATAAATCAAATTGGACTTAACATAAATCAAATTGGATTTAACACGACTAGAAATTAGACTTAAAATAACATGATTTATGTTAAGTCTATTTTTTTAAAAAAATAAGTTGAATTAAACTTTATATGTTTTAAATTGGACTTAAAATGAGTTTTTGTGGAACTTGCGACGACCTCGAGCTTCTCGTCCTCCTCCGACACCACCTCCTCCGCCTTGTTCTTTGCCACCTCTTCGCCTTTAGTGTCGAAAAAATTATGGGTTTTTTAAAGTTTTGGAGGGAAAGAAAGAGAGATCGGGAAAAATTAGTGAGAGAAAATGAGCGAACAATATGACCGGAGTGTGCACGCAAGGTCGACGGTGGCGAAGGGCGTTGTCGGTGTTTGAGAGAAAAAAGAGGAAGGGAGAGAGGAGGAAGGGAATGAGTTAGGAGAGAGGAGGAAAGGAGAAGAGGAAAGATGATCAGATTTAGATCTGGAGAGAAGGAAGTGAGAGAGAGAGGGTGGAGGAAATGATGATATTTTTAACTTTTATGCTTGTTTTTCTCTCTTTGTGTTTAGTTGACATAGAGTGAAGGGCTGGATCATATAAAAAATGGCTGAATCACATGATATGATATTTTTAGGGTTGAACCACAATAGAAAAGGTGGAAGGGCCATGTCACATAAAGTTATTACTTTTAGGGCATTGACATAATTTTCCCTTAAAAAAAATCAAGCCAACTAGAGATCAAACTGAACCGGACGAAACGGACCGACCGAATGCTCATCCCTTAAAACCCTCAAAATACTTTCCTCAATATCCTTACCACCCCCGAATCCCCATTTCTCCCTCCATTCTCTCTCTCTCTCTCTCTCTCTCTCTCTCTCTCTCTCTTCTTGCAACTCCAATGGCGACACTAACCTCCTCCTCCTCCGTCCATCTTAAAAATCGAATTCCCTCCTACTCCATTTCAAACGCTAAATCCCTCACGACTTCTTCCCTCATCTCCCCTCTTCGTTTAAACTCCTTAACTCCTCCTCCTATAAAGCAGCAGCAGCCATCCAGCCATGAGAGCAGATGATCGAGACTTATCTTAATACCCTTGCCATTGTCCTCGGAAGGTAAAAGAAATCTTGGGTTACCTGGCAATTTTACAATTTTATGTCTAATTATCTTCCTAATTTTAAGTGGGTATCCGTTAAACCGAAGTTTGTTCTCAAGACCTTCTGTCGATCCTAAAAGTATTGGAAACTTTACATATGATTGTTGTATGATGACCCTAGGGATGTAAACTACATAAAGCTATATCCTTTCCGACAAAAATTTGCTAACGCGATACACTTTGGAAGTGCATTTTCTTTAAAGCCTAATTGCTGCATGCTGACAGACTCTAATTGTCTTGCACTGGAAACAAAGCGAATGTGTAGTTCTAGGGTGTCAAGTATAGTGTGATATATATATATTTTTTCTATCTGTAATTTGCGTACATGGATGCATTGTTTTAGTTCTAATCTAAAATACGCGGAAGGGAACATTAAAGAATCACGTACGGGGGCCTCTGTGGTAAAAAATAAAGACAAGGGAGAAAAGAGAGCGTCTAATATGCTTAGCAAGTGGATTTATTCAATAGATTTGGTACATAATAAAACCAGCTTTTTTAGGGGGCATGGCATGTATACGGTTGTTTAAATGGTTTTAGGCACACTTTTATTTTGTTACTGCCTTAAATGGACCTTTTTATGAACTTGAACATAATAAGAGGTGCAAAGAAGAGTTTCATTTCGGGATTTCTGACATGTCGGATAGCATTCGATAGTAAAATTTGGTTTGAGCTTGGTGTACTATGCAGTTGATTTTATTTATTTATTAATTATTATTATTATGATGTTGTTGTTGTTGTTGTTAAACTAGAGTGAAATTCATCTTTCTGAGGGCATCTTTTGTTTTTGTGTTTCTGAGGTCTCCATTATTATTTTGATGCTGGACCTTACGCAGCCTTCTGTAATAGCTTTTGTTTCAACCTTTTTTTGTTCACTCTAATCAGTGGCTATTTGTTTTGATTATTTTTAAGAAATGTTGAGAACAGAGTGAGATTGGCTAACAGTGAGCATCCAAGCTACTTAGTTAGCGATCAAATTAACAGAGTGTTGTTAAATATTTTAGGAAAAAAAATATGGATAACTAAAATCTTTTTGGGTCTACATTTCAGAATGTTTTATGACAACTGTCATGCTTATATTTGATGCTAGCTTAGTGGTGTATTTCTTTCATTTAACTAAGTAAAACTGCAAGTGGACCTTAGTTCATAAGTTTCATTACTGATTTTATGCTGAACCTTCTCTTGTTTCGCTCTAAAATGTGTGTAGAATCTCTATGACTGTAACACTACTGTTCTACCCAGAGAAAGATTTTTTTAAAAGTGTGTTTTAACTTTTGCTTTAGTTAAATAGCTGCATTTTGGAGTGAATACTGAATAGTGAATTAACAGAAGTCAATAAATCAGCTGTGAAAAAGAATTATGCCATCTTTTCACATATAATATATTATAATAGCTTTTATTGAAGTTTTGCTAAAGATGGCGGTTTCTATGTAATGGAACTTTTTGACGGAACGCGTGGTGCGTATTCTGATATCCCTCCTGGGACGAAAATAGTAAAAGAATAAAATTTTGTCCCTCTTGTTTTGTTTATTGATTGATAGTATGGATGTTGACCTGAAATTTTGATGGTCTAAACATTATCTTTTTTTTTCATTTTCATTTTCATTTTAGTTTCTCTATATTGTCGCTTCCTTGGCTCTTTTTGGCGTACCTTGTGAATTTGATTGCTTAATATATTTTATATTATTTACTATTAATAAAAATTACTAATATATTTGATTAAATATAATATAATAAGCATGTTAATAATAAGTTATATAAATTATATTTAATATATTATGTTAGATATATATTAACACCCACGCAAATTCAAAATCAAACCACCAAACTGAAAACACATAAAAATATTTTGAAATAAGTGTTGTGTTTTTGGTTTGAGGATGTTTTTGCTCAACAAACACCATAGTTTCCAAACACATTGTGTTTTATTTTTGGCAAAAGCACCATGAAAATAAGGAAAACACCATGGCATGATACCTTGGTCTTTTCCTTGAGTTTTTTACTTTTTTGTTTTCCACTCCCCAGACCTGAGGAAGAGTTTTCTACTTAAAACTGAACTATTTACATTGAACACATCAAGAATGAGTGTTAGGCAAAATTAGGCAACCACTGGTCCACTGCAACTAGATTTCGGCATAGCGGGCAAAGGGCAAGGTAGGCCATGGCAGAGTCCACGTTAAACATAGGCCATAACCTTTGGCAAGGGGGAAGCACACGTTTAAGAGCTTTCTGCTTCTGAATTCCTTCATTCTGAACTGCTACACCATCCTTACTGATGTTCAATGATCTCCTTCTAGAAATTTATGTGAATCCTTAATATGCATACACATGGCACATAGTAGCTGCATGGGTATGAAGTGCGGTGTAGCTATATATTTAGATTAATTACAAGAAAATGCTGGCGAATAAATTGTGTGGCCAAGCTGCTACAAGATGAGGTATGCCTTGGTTTCACCTTTTACTTTCATTACAATGTCAAAGAGCCAAGTTTTACAAGTGAACCCCACATATTTGGATGTCTAACTCTTTCCATTCAGGACATTTGCAAAGTTCATCATTTAATCATCCCATCTTATATTGTAACATGAAAAAATTTCATTCTTGCTAAAACTGGTTCCTCACAACTATTTGTTTTGTGTACATGAGATTATCTATTATGTGCAGGGTTCATTTATCATTTGCTCTTTTCTTGAAATTTGTCCCACTATTTGCCTAGCAAAAATTGAGTTTAGCAGAGATGAGAATGTTATGATGGTCCTTTGGATATACACTAAGAGATATGATAATAAACGAGTGCATTTGTAGGCCATTAGAGGTTGATCTTATTCACGATAAAATGAGAAAATCAATTGAGATGGTTCGGTCATGTACAACAGAGGGCGGTAGAGACAGTAATTGTTGAATAACTGATTCAAAATTTGTTATTAGGTTGTTATTTTGTTAGTGGAGTTGTTGCTAATTAGTTTAGATTT
The DNA here is from genome assembly GCF_001876935.1 of Asparagus officinalis. NCBI lineage: Eukaryota > Viridiplantae > Streptophyta > Magnoliopsida > Asparagales > Asparagaceae > Asparagus > Asparagus officinalis. Next base: position 20,383,968 of record NC_033796.1, read on the forward strand.
TTATGGTGATTAAGTTGTTTTGTAAGCCTATATAAAGGCACTTTTAGTTGATGAATAATATAGAAAAATATTATCTCCTCATCTCCTCTCTAATTTCCAACATGGTATCAGAGCCTTATTTCTCGGATGCGCAGATTTTATGAAGGAGCAAGATCAGAAGATGAGGCTTCGTGGCCTCGACGCCCAGAAATCCAACATCGCCGCTGGCGTCGCCGAATCTCGTATCCTACGCACTCCGCTTGGCCCTAAGGACATGGACAAGATGAAGCAGAGCCCTGCCGACGACCTCATCATCACAAACGATGGGGCAACATTCTTGGAACACATGCACGTGGACAATCAGATTGCAAAGGTGATGGTGGCTAATCATCCAGATGCAGGAGGTAGCGATTACTTAGCTTCGAAGATTAACGAAGACAATGACATTATGCTTGGAAAGACCAAAGGCGGAGGCTCTGCCTTCTAACTCATTGTTATGTATCATTGCTTAAATTTTGGAGAATCATGGTGAGATGTGCACCATGGAGAGATTGGACAAATATTTGTGGAGAGATGTGCTCCTTTAAGAGAATGTTGGTGATTATGTGCATCAACAAGATTGAGATGAGAAGTGCATCACAAAGTGGAGAGAAGTGCTCTATGAAGATTCAAGAGGAATGACAAGAAATTTTGAATCAAGGGGGAATGTTGAATAACTGATTCAAAATTTGTTATTAGGTTGTTATTTTGTTAGTGGAGTTGTTGCTAATTAGTTTAGATTTTTATGGTGATTAAGTTGTTTTGTAAGCCTATATAAAGGCACTTTTAGTTGATGAATAATATAGAAAAATATTATCTCCTCATCTCCTCTCTAATTTCCAACAGTAATTAGAAGAATTGGTAAGATTGTTGTTAATGGAGCAAAGAGGACTAGAGCAGACCTCAAAGAACTTGGTTTGAAACAATTGATAAGATATGTTAACTGTTAACTTGATGGTGAAGATGACTCATAACAGAAATGAATGGAAGATTATGTAGTCGACCCTAAAATTTTGTGATAAAGGCTCAGTTGTTGTCAAAGCTGAGTGGCAGGTGGTTATAAGTAGTTCATTACTTAAAGCTCTATAGTAAGAATCAGACAGACCTTCTAGGACTTTAAAGGCTCAGGCATGTACGCACTTGCACGAAGTATATGTATTATGTACATAGAAGTATTGATTTTTCTTATTATAAATTTTGTTCCTTATTTGAGTGATTGATTTTTCATTGAGGGGAATAACCAGAGATGGGTTCTCTACAGTTATGTTCATCATTAGAATCCTTAACGTGCTGCCTTATGTAAGCATAGAGCATACCTAAAGCTCATAAATTTTGTAAACAAAAGCTTTTAGCTTTTTCGGAAGTGCCCATTTCTTATTGTATGATTGAAGTCTGATCCTCTTGTTTCTTTAGTTATGAAGTTCTCATTTTGTTTCCTTATCCTGTCTTCACGGCATGAAGGTAGCCAAGAAGAATATGTATGCCTTTAGTACCAATACTTACTCTGGCTTCCAATGCACTGTGTCTGATGAGTCATCAGAGAAATTCAAGGGTCAGCGTATGCTTCCAAGCAAGGGTTCTGATCACTTTCTATTGGTATCATTGCAAATTTCATTGTATATTTTGCATAGGTTTGCCAGGTGTTCAATGGGTACTCCTTGATTCCTACATTGATGTTAAAAACAAGGATTATGGAGGTTAGCCCAGTCTGCTTACAAGCATAGACTTCCTATCAGAATTTAATTTTAGTTAACGGCTATGTCTTTCTTGCCATTCAGGTGATAAGTATGTAAAGGGTGAGATAATTCCCTGCAAATACCGAACTTATCAACCGAAGCAACGGAACAGTTCAAAATATGAGAGCAGAAGGTATGATAGATGGAGAGATGGACCTCCTTCAGATCGCAGAAAACCAAAGCCATAGAATTTCCTCAGGCCGAATCAACTTCGTCATGAAGTAAAACTCATAAGATTTAACATTATTCATCTGGATTTTTTCGTTCCCTGGCTCATTGACTGTTTTAACTCCAATACTTCGTTTTGTATGGGCACTGCTTTCTTGGGCACTCAGCTAAGGGTGACATCATCGATTATGATAGAAGCAGCATAAGTTCTTTTTTCTTCTTTTTTTGTTGATGGTGTGACTATCAAGCATACAGCAAGCAGCATTTATGTTTCATCTTTGAGTTAATGGTATCAACTTACTGTTATATGGCTACCTAATCAAGTCAGTATGTTAGAAATTGTACTGATTACCTGATTGAGTAATTCTTCTACTATTATATTCTTGCCTATCTGTTTTCTTCTAGTTAATTTCCACTGACATTAGCTAAAATACGGAAGAAAATTTTCCCTGGTTTTATTCTGCAATATTGTAATTTTTGTGTTATTTCTGAGAAATTCTTCCCCTTGTGAATCCTGTAATCTCTGAGATGCGCTCCTTTGCATCCAAGTAGAAGCATAACTACCTCATAGAAAAAGATTAGTTTGCATCCTATGAATGGCCATATATTCTTGATATATACAGGTGGCTATTGCCTCTCCAATGCTTGTCTTTGTGAGTAAGCTTCTTCGTTTATATTCATGAGCTGTTGGCCTTTCAAAATTTTTGAAGATTTTAGCAGCACAGACACTTGTGATTGCAGTTTAATCTTTGCATCAACTTATTGATTTCATAATACACTTTGTGATGATTGCTGCAAAGCTCCTTAAGTCTTGGAGAAGATCCTTTAGAGTTTAGCTACCCTTTTGGAAAGTCAAATTTGAAGTCAAAGTCTATGCATCATCAGTTATTAGTAGCACCAAATATAGGCTGGACCATCAAAGCAACAACCATTATTTGTTTGAGCATGTTTTGGGACTTTGTTTACGTACATGATTTCTTATGTGAACTATTTAAATTCATTTAAAAATACTTAATTATGTTTCAAACGGTGGAATTATTGTGGGTACACAAAAGCATGTGACATAAGGGAACAAATTAGATTGATTACAGCTAGGGGCTGTTCCATGTGAGGGAGCAGGGTGCCCCCTGTGGCCTACTTCAAGAGCCTCAATGCCTGGCTGGCCCCTAACTTAAGGCCCCCATCACTCATTCATGCGGCTTGGTCCAAATTAATCTAGAGCTTGCAGGGCTTTTACCATATTAATTCGTACATACCTTGAGCTGTATGCATAATATACAGCACATCACACTTGAGTTTCTGCCTCTAAAAGACTCCACCATGGGAAAACGCAAGTTAAATGCTCGTCAGATCCTGCTGATTGAGGTGCAAGTCCAAGTGTTTGGAATTACTAATACATAAAATTTATTGACTTATTCTTTTTGACAGAAGTTTGTTCATAATTAAACTGTGACGCCCTGCGCATCCGTTCCCTCAGCGATTGGTTCTAGAACCAGTGCCTTTTCATGAAAGGTGTTGAATTTCCATGCATAGTGTTGGGATCTGAAGCCTCTTTTTGGGGTCCGAAGAAACACGGAGTCACCGAGAGAGAAGGTCACACAAACACAAAATTAACAGCACGAATACAAACAACGAATTTTACGTGGTTCGGCAAGTGGCCTACGTTCACGGGGCAAGAAGGAGATGTGTTTTCACTAGTAGAGAAGAGAGTACAAATAGAGATTACAAAATCTCTCAAACAAAGCTCTCAAATATCTCACACAAACCCCAAACAAATTGCTCAGAAAACTCTATTTTATGTGCACCAAATAACCCCTTTTCAACCTTACTTAACCCTAAAAACGTGTTTCAATAAATATCAAAACACAAACCCAATCAGAATAGGAAACGAAGCCCAGACCCATACCTGACAGGCGGTCGACCGCAGAAGACTTCGCGGTCGACCGGACAGAACACAGAAAATTCACTTTGAGTTTACAGGGTTTGTGGTCGACCGCCGAAGTCTTCACAGTCGACCGGACAGAAATTTAGAACCTACACTGTATTCGTGCACGTTTCTGGTCAACCGCACATGTTGCCGTGGTCGACTGGCCAGAGGTCAAAAACTGACCCTGCTTCAATTCTTATGAACTTCGTCGCCGTCGTTCCCAATTCTACAATTCTCCACCTCAGTGAAGTTTTCCCAAAACTGAGCTGGCACCAACCAAACCAAACATCCTACTTGTTACGTCCAGTACGAAGTGAAATCAATTCATGATAACGGACTCAATCCACAATAAGTCAGAAACCCAAATGAGAATGCGAACAAACTCTAAAATATCGGTATCAACTCATCAAACTAGCTACATCAAAATGACTGCCTACGTATCCTCTTGCCCAAGGAATCATGTCTCACGTAGTTCACCCAAATGACCGTAAACGACCTCAATCAACTAGAAGAATTTTCAACCCTTCACCAACTTCACGATCATCACCAACAAATCTGCAGCTGATAACACTCCTAATGGCCTAAAAGTTGGAAGAGAAACTCGCTTCCAAACTTGCATCTCTCTACACCAAATCTGTCTTGGAGCTTAACCCCTCAACCCTATATGTAAAAGAAACAAAATTACCAACACCTCCACCTGAGGTGAGCCAACGACCATAGCCAAATCTGAATTGTGTCCACCTCCCGCACTCGAATCCTGATCTTCAAACTCATCATCTGTATCCACACGAACATAATCCTCAATCTGTGTTACCTCAGCTGGAATCCCAAATGATATAGAATGATCTGGAGAACGTGGAGTAATCTCCACCAACGTGAAGTAGCATCACTCTCCACCTGCTGCGATACATCTCTGATCTGACCAATACTCTCCACCTGCTGAGAGTCAAACGTGACATTACTACTCAGAACAATCTTCTTGAAAACAGAGTCTCATAACATGTAGCCAAACACCCCTCTGAATTCCAAATATGTACACGGATCAATTTTCACATCCTCGATGTGATAATATGCTGGGAACCCAAATATCCGATGCAAACCAAAATCTAAAGCAGCTCTAACAGACCCAAATACTCTAGTTGTAGCAGATGACAACCTATGAATAAGATTCCTTGAATATGTCAAAGCCTCAGTACCAAAACTCTTCTTCAAACTATAATTGACACCAAACACTGATCCTTCTCCAGCAAGGAACAACTCATCAAATTTATCACATCATCTTGTTGCCCCAATATTTCCTTTCCAATGAAGCGTCTCAAACTGCCTTGAGCTTGACACAAATGCAAAAATGGATCCCTCTTGTACTTCCCACCAAAATCAAAATGGAGTAATTTGTCCTTTCTGTCTGTTTTGGTCTTTATATACTTCTTTCACCAGTTGTTGACTACTAGGACTTTACTCAAACAGGACTTAGTTGCAACCCAAACATGCTTAGAATAGTCATCAACAAAGAAAACTAAATACCTATTACCTCCCAATGATGCCTCCTTGGAAGGCCCCCAAACGCCCACATGAACATCATCTAGAAGACCCTTAACTCGATGAATAGAGATGTCAAACTTCACCCTGGTCTTCTTGCTCACATCACTATGTTCACAGGACTTCAAATTGTAGGTCAAAGCACCTCTCGCTAATCCTTGCATATCCGAAGCTTGCAAGGAACCAACACTAGAAAGTCTCAGCCTTAAACGCCATAGTCTAACCGAATCAATAGAAGTCGTCAGCGCTCCACCTGTCATCGTACTTCCAGTCAAGTAGTACAAATTATTCTTCCTGGCTCCCTTCATCACAATCATGAACCCCTTTATGACCTTCAGAAGTGTATTCTCTAAGATCACCCTACAGCCTATTGCCTCCAAAGTTCCAAATAAAATGATATTCTTCGTCAACTACAGAATGAATCTCACTTCCTTCAGCTCCATAGTCATCCTATCACACATCCTGATCTGAACTGTTCCAATACCACTGATAGGACATACATGATCATTACCCATGCGCACGACATCCACTCTTTCTAACTCCTCAAAGTTGAAGAACCAATCACTCCTAGGGCAAATGTGGTATGTACCACCCGAATCCAATATCCACTTCGTAGAATCGGTATAACAAACTGACGGTAATACTGGGTATGAGTAGTCCGAAGAATCTGAATCTGAATTGTCCCTCTGAAGCTTGTACGGTTTTTCCCTTATTCTTCCCGGCTCTATCCTTCAACTTTGAGCATTCAGACTTCCAATATCCATCTTCTTTGCAAAAAGCACATTGATTTCTACCAACTAAAGGATGTATTCCTCTAGACTACGACCTCCTATTTCGGTTTGGACCTTTCCCTCTTGCGGTCAATGCCTCTGCTATTGTATCATTTAAAGACTCCTTGTCCTTCTTTCTTAGCTGATAATTCACAAGAGTAACGGTAATCTCACTATACAAAAGAGATGCATTTTCATTAATTAGGGTAAGAACGAATGTCTCATATTCCTTATCGGGTAAGGAACTCAACAACAACAATGTCTTGTCCTCATCCTCGATCATGACATCCACATTCGCCAAATTCGCAAGAAGCTTCGTGTGGTTGTTCATGTGATCACTAATTGAGATCCCCTTCTTCAACTAGAAACAGTAAAGTCTCCTCTTCAAATGCAAGTGGTTCTCAACACTTTTCGTCAAATACTTGCCTTTAAGAATCTCCCAAATCTTCTTTGCATAAGTCTCATTGATCATATCATATTTTAGATCCTGCGTTAAATAAGACCTAATCACGCCACACGCCGTCCGATTCATCTTCTTCCAAATGTTTTTTTCAATGTCGTCCGACTTATCATCTAACTCCAAAGTATCTTCTAAATTTTGCGCGTTCAGCGCATACAAAACTTCACATCTCCATAAGCCAAAATTGTTCGTGCTATTAAACTTCTCCACATCTATCTTCATAGAGTGGATATTCAAACTTTAAATAGTCTTCACGCCAGAAGTATCACTCTCAACACCTTCTTTCTCAGCCATCTTCCTCAAAACACCAATAAATCAATGCAGAACAAACTGAAAAAATAGATCAAAACTGCGAGAAAGATAAATTTTTACCTCTAATTGAAACTCTAACAAGAGCCTTCAAAAGATCTCACCCTCACACGACGGAAGATAAGATCCACAATAGTAAAAATCCCACACTTGTCTCCAATTGAAACCCTAGACGAACTTCCAAAGCGATCTACTACTCCACCTAACCCAAGCGTAGCCTGGTGCTCTGATACCACTTGTTGGGATCTGAAGCCTTTTTTTAGGGTCCAAGGAAACATGAAGTCGCCGAGAGAGAAGGTTACACAAACACAAAATTAACAGCACGAACACAAACAACGAATTTTACGTGGTTCGGTAAGTTGCCTACGTCCATGGGGCAAGAAGGAGATGGGTTTTCACTAATAGAGAAGATAGTACAAATAGATATTACAAAATCACTCAAAATCTCTCAAACAAAGCTCTCAAATCTCTCACACAAACCCCAAATAAATTATTCAGAAAACTCACTTTTCTATGCACCAAATAACCCCTTTCCAACCTTACTCAACCCTGAAAACGTGTTCAATATATATCAAAACACAAATCCAATCAGAATAGGAAACGAAGCTCAGGCCTAAACCCGACAGACGGCCGACCGCAAAAGTCTTCGCGGTCGACCGGACAGAACACAAAAAATTTACTTTGAGTTTACAGGGTCTACGGTCGACCGCCGAAGTCTTCGCGATCGACCGGACAGAAATTCAGAACCTACCCTATACTCATGCACGTTTCCGATCGACCACACATGTTGCCGCGGTCCACCGACCAGAGGTCAAAACTGACCCTGCTTTAATTCTTCTGAACTCCGTCGCCGTCGTTCTCAATTCTACACATAGTAGCTTGTTTGTGATTATAGGACAGAAGCCAAGATATAGAGATTTTTTGGTTATTATTTTGCACTCAATTATGAATGTAATAAATGGCGACAGAGCACAAATAATTCGAATTATTGTTAAATTAGTTGGCAATTGAGTTTATTCTCCATTCAAATTCTAGGGATGCAGTTGCAGCCCTAAACATTTACAACATTTACGAGTTCGC
>NC_033796.1:20391984-20399582 GCF_001876935.1 Asparagus officinalis
AGAGTATACAAATTGCACCCAAAAGCCCAAAAAACTTAATGAATTAGTGATAATTCAAATTAATTCATTGGAAAGTATAATCTCATTTAAATTTCTAGCAAAAAATTCTATTAAATGCATTCCCATTATGTATTATAGTTTTATAATGTTATATTTTTATCTCTGGATAAATAGACGCTTGTTGTCTGCCAAACCCCCTCACCCGCCAAAGAAATATATATATATTTTCTGGATTCGCAACTGATGGGGCTTAACACCTAATAGGTTAGCCTTTTATGTGAATTTTAGTTTATAACATGCATTCTCTCAAGTATAGATTAAATTCATTTTCTCTTTCTACTAGGGAGAATATTCGTCTAATCATGTTGCCATACTAATTCGCACGCAACACAATCTATTGAAACATATGTCATGCAATTATAGTTCAGATGCCATAAATTTGGCTTTGGAGACAAATCTAGAGAATTTGCCTCTTTGGTCCATTAGACATTGCCATCTCTAGCTCAGTGTTTATTGTATTCTCAGTAATTGAAACTTGGTTCATTTTTGTAGGCAATCAACTTTTTCAACTCGCAATCGAGCTACCTATGCATGCATGTGTGCCTAGTATCGGCCATTCATCAATGCACATGATGTACCATTTAGTTTGTAGTTCAAGGGAAATCAATGGTGGTCCACTTAGGAGACGGTGGTCCTATAAACAATTAAAGTTTTCCTCCGTTAACCATGGGACTAGGAATTTAATACTTCAACGGGAGTACAAAGCAAGAAGAGAATAATCTAGCTCATTACTGAAAAACATAAGAAGACTGTTCCCAAGACTCAATGATTGAGAGAGCTTGAGGATATCATTAGGAAAAACTAAAGCCAAGAAAGAAGGATTAATTTTTCCTACGTGGGGTGTGGTGTGTATCTTAATAAACAATATCTCTGCCACTTCGTCTGCTTGGAGCTCCGAACTAAAGTAGGTTAATTATTGGACTAGTATTGTTAATTTGTCGTCCGAAACTGATCCAAAGTGCCCTTGCTTTATGTAAAAGAAGAATTTGGCGTTATTAATAACTCACAAAGAGAAAGAGTTCACGTGTTTAATAGTTATTATGCAATTAAGTGCTCAATTAGTAATTTTTTCAGACACAATCTCTTATTAGATTTTGTTGGATTGGTCTCTCAAGATAGCTGTATATAACTGCACCTAATTAATACAAGACCCCTAAGTCTAATCATATAGACTTGTAGAGTACCATTGCAACCTAGCGTTTGCATGTATCCCATGTGAAGCCAGCACTTTGTTTCTTAATGCCCATGTTCTAAAGACAAAATAATTTCTTCCTCTTGCTCATAATTAACTGACAACCACCAAGGAACACAAATCTGATAAAGAATATGCATTAGCTAGCTTCCACTTCAAATTTTTTAGCATATTTTAGGGTCCATATGCTATCATATTCGAACTTGACCTCTTAAACTCTGTTAATCTGAGATTAAACTAGCTTAAGAGGGTCATTATCAAGTCGGCCATGTTGTGGCTAAACATGTTTTGTTAAAACTTTGTGCCACACTAGCTACTCAATTAAATTAATTAAGTTTTCAAAAGATAATTGATTGGAATGGCTAGAACCCCTCCGCCCTCAATCTAATCAAAACTTTGTTTCTAATTCTCGCTACATTTATATTTAAGCTCAGCCAGATACAAAATTGCATTAGTGCCACCCTCAACTTTCAACAGAATCAGATTATAAATTAAGAGACGGTCTGTAGTTTTTTTTTATAATCATTTAGAGCGGAGTACAATCACAACCGGCTAATGCCGTCTCTTTCTGATGTTAATGATGCTAATTTTTATTCATTTACATTAAAGTTTTATACTGGTAATTAGTTTGACTTGAAACTGTCGGTAAAAAATGATGACATTGAGCGTGACGACTGACGGAGTTAGATTCACTCTAGCAAAACCAGACAACAAGAGAAATAGTCAAATTAGTAATTGAGCACGTTATTTTCGTAACCGATACATAATTACCTAATTCCATCAGTTTCTTAATTTGGGCCTATAGAAGTGTATAGGCACTCACCTACTAAAGTGTATATATCTGCATAGAGTTCAACTTAACAGATAATAAATCCTTGTTAGGAAAAATAAACCTTTAAACTTGATTAGGCTGCATTATTTATGCATCGTATCCGTTTCCACTTTTAAGTTTCATGTGGACAACCACTCCAAAATAGTAATTCTTCACAATTTATAATGGAAAGTAAACGAGATGAACTAGGATTTCTCTCTAGTAAAATTGATGATTAATTGCTGGTAGACCCCTTCTTATACTACCTAATTGCGGATAGATCCCCTCTAGTTCTATTGTCGGGGTAGACCTCCTTACTGTCTTGCCCTAGTGCAATAGACACCCTCCAAAAATTTTAACTCTAGTAGGAGTAAGAAATTGGCAATTGCGAGCCTATCCACATCGATAAGATTATAATATACTATCCGTCTCTATAAAACTTGTTTGGATCTTTTAAGAGCGAAAAACTTACACTCAAAGAATCTATTGGCATAATTAGAACTACCAAGGGATCTATCTCCAACTAGACAAATCTATTCATAATTAACTCTAACATTTAAGGTATAATATTTTCAGCAATTTCTTTCTAGATAAGTTTTAAGCACTCTTGGCTCTTGTTATTCCCAAAAAAAAAAAAAAGTAAGTAGCCATTATAAAAACGTTTATCATTATTAATTATGAATTATCATTACTATTATATTCTTTGGTGCTGCCCACAGAATTAGTAAGAGCGGAGGGAATGATTGAAGGCCCCTTGGTTGTGAGTGAAAAAGTTTGGACTTATACGCAGTTTTGTTTCTACTGAGCCACTCTGGCTTCGCCCTCCAACCCCTTTTAAGATTCTCTCCATGCACAGCCAAAACACCAGCCAAATTAGAAGTCCCCTCATCAAGCTCATTTATTCTTCTCCATTTAGTAACAGCAAAGTTTCTCCTGTTAGGAGCGCAGAGTGACAAAACTACCCCTTTCTGAATTCCTTTCCAACAAAATTAGCGTGAAGTAGAACTTGGTTTTTTGTAGTGTTTGCCCTATAGCTGGTTAAGCAAATTCGTTATGATTACATATATATTTCTTTTTTTATTTATAGATTTTTGGTTATTTCTTGCTAGTTTTTGCTCTTCGAGCGTCTCGTCTGATCCTCAGTTTAAGGAGAAAGTTCCTGTTGTCTAGAATATTTCTAACTATTTGTAGGATTTTTATATATATATAACATCCCTTCAATCATGAGTATTTGCATAACTACTTCTAAATCTTAGGATTTACAAAACTATCGTCTCAATTATTAACTTTAAAAAGTACCCCAATTTAGTAAACCATCAATCTCTAATCACAAAATAAAAATAAAAATAAAAATTCCTCAATCTAATAGGCTTGCAATGTAAAATTATCAACAAAAATATAGTCAGAATTGTACTTAGCATATCCAACAAAGTGGATGATTTTGTTGATTTGGAGGCATCTTATCAGAACTCATATTGCGAGGCAAGCTGAACCAAGATGGGGCATGGAAATTACCATAATGCCCATCACTTCACATGTTTAGGTTCAGAATGTCACATGATGTTGGACATTTTGATAGAATTTTCACTCCCATTAAACTACTCTTGTACAGCACAATGTGCTAGTGTGATTTTTTCATGTATGACTGAAAACTAGCGATGCATTCCTTGTATTATTTCATCAACTAGAGTAATGATATTTTCATGTATGATTGAAAACTAGTGTTATATGTTCCTTGTATTATTTCATCAACTAGGGTTATGATATGTCTTTTATGTCGACATAGGTTATTATTGATCAAACCACATCAAATATTGTTAATGTAAGATGACTGGAATTTGTCCTTTCAAGACGGTCCTATCTCTCCTGGATTGATTGCAAAACAGTATTCTCATTAGATTAAGAAAGTTATTCAAGTTATTAAAAAATTTTATATAAAAATTTGGGAAAATTGCTTCAAGGCCCCAAAACTCAATTTCTATTGTGCTGCAGTCCCCCTTACTTTCCCTAATGTGCTGCACCCCCTCTTTTTTTTAAAAATTACGTCCAGGCCCCTCCAGTCCAAAATCCTGATTTTGCCCTCCTTCACCTCCCTCCTCCTCCTCCTTTGTCGGTCCCCCTTTGCCCCTTCCCCCGCATCCGCCTCCCTCCACGCCGCCTCCGCCTCCCCTACCGTACGCCGGCTCCCTTGCCCTCCCTCCGCCCTCCCACACGCCGCGCTCCCTGCCCCTGCCCGTCCCTCCCCCCTTCGCCCCGAGCCCGCCACTCCTCCCAACGCCGCGTCCCTCCGCCTCCCTGCCCCACATGCTGGCCTGTCCCTCCACTCCCAGGTCACTGCCGCTCCCCACACGCCTCCCTCCCCTCACCGTCCACCTCCTCCCCACGCCGTCCTCCTTGTCCCCTCGCCAACACGTCGCCTTCCTCCGCCACAGGCCGCCACCATGCGCCACATTCCGCCGATCCTCCCCAACACGCGCCTGCCGCTCCCTTACGCCTCCCCCCTTCCCACAGCCCCCACCTCCCTCGCGCGATGCTGCCTGCCCTTCCCTCGCCTCCCCCCGCTTCCGCTAGCCCCCACCTCGCGCTACGCCCAGCGCCGCTCCCTCCCGGAGCTAAGCCCCGCACCTCCCTCACACGCCTCCGCTCGGCGCCTCCCCTCTCCGCCTGCCCCACCACGCCTGACCATCCGCCAGCCACACCGCCACCTCAGCTCGCCCTGCGTGCAACAGCTCCCCGCGCGCCTCTCGCCGCCGCGGCCTCGAGCTCGCCCTCGCCAGCCTCCGCCACGCATGCACCCGCTGCACGCTCCCATCACCTGCCCCTCTCCTCGCTGCCTGGTCCCGCCTTTGGCCGCCTTCCCTGTTCCGCCGCCTGCGTCGTCCCGAGGAACTTCGCATGGGCACATTAGTAAGAGTTAACATGTTAACTATTAGAGTTAACATATTAGCTGTAAGAGTTAACATCCGCTGGCATGAGAAAGAGGAGGGTAAATTTGGGATTTAAGCCAGCTGACATGTCTAATCATGAGCTGACATGTCTAATCAACTGCTGGCATGAGTTGGAATCATGATAGAGTGGCATTGGGCACATTTTTTTTTCAAAAAGGGGCTAAAGCACATAAAAAAAATAGGAGGGGTTAGAGCACATTGAAAGTTCAAATTTGGGGCCTAGAAGTAATTTTCCCTAAAAATTTACTTATACGTTGCATTTAATCCAAAATAATTCATTTTGTATGCATATATATCAAGAAATTGTAAGGCGTTATAGTGTAAATTATCATTATACTAACTTTTGTGAGAAATATTTTTACATTATATACAATGGTGATGTGATGATTATGACGTTTTGAAAAAAGAAGTGGTAGTTAAATTTTATTGCAAACCATTATTAAGTTAAGGGAGTGTTGTTTGCATGCAAGTGAAAAATAAAAGTGAGATAGTCAATTTCATTTAATAATTTTTAGGTGTTTGTTTGTATGCAAGTGGTTATATAAGGTAAGATGCAAGAAAGTTGCCATATAGGATTTAATGCAATTTTTACTTCCTCTAAAAAAGTGGTGAGGTCATATGAAAGTGACAAAAACGGTAACTAATTTTAATTAAATAATTTTAATTATATTTTCTAATTAGTCTTATTTTGCCACATCATCTTCATATTGTACTTTCAACAATAATTTAATTTTTCAAACAAACATTGTATTTCACTTATGTGCTAATACGGATGTAAAAGTCATTTGTAAAAAAAGTAACTTATATTTTTTTTTGTTTCTATTACTTTTTAACAAGAGTGGTGTTAGAGGCACACCACCCACCACAACCCCAACCACACTCCCCCCTCTCATTGCTACAGTAAACCGGGCCCCACATGTGATTTTAAAAAATTTTAAATCCCATGTGGGACCCGGTTTACTGTAGCAATAAGAGAGGGGAGTGTGGTTGGGGTTGTGGTGGGTGGTGTGCCTCTAACATTATTTTTTTAACAAATGATATTACCAAGCAAGAGAAGTTTAATAACCACCAAAATTTTACCAAAAGTAAGAGTTATCAAAGATTGCATAATTACACCTTGTATAAACTCTGTCGTACTATGAATTCGTCAAATTCTTTGAAGCTGTACAACCTTCCGTTGCATCCTAAATTGTCGCCCATATAAGGCGTAAATTCAATATTATTTTTATTTCCCGTAATACTTTTATTTCCACCTTTGAACGAGTATTTTCTCCATTTAAAAATGAATAAAATCTCAACAAAATATCCCGAAAAACCAATCGGTTCAATTAACAAGATTTTCTCCGCAACAAAAGAGGGGGCAATTACGTCATTTCCTAATTTCTCCATTGTATATGTAGCCCCCACCTGAAAACTCCGTTTTTTAGTAAGCTTGTCATCCTACCAGATGCCAGCCTCTCTTCCCTAAAAATCCACCATTACATTCTCTCTTCCTCTCTCTCTCTCTCTCTCTCTCTTTAAGCTCTCAACCCCCCTTAAACCTCTCTCTCTCTCTCATGGCGACTCCTTCTCTCTTATTCTTTTTCATCTTCCTCCTACCTATTCTCACCGGCGGTGACCCGATCCACGACCTCCTAAAAGCCCACGGCCTCCCCCCTGGCCTCCTCCCAAAATCGGTCGCCAACTTCACCTTCGACCCATCAACCTCTCTCCTCGAAGCCTACTTAGAAAAACCTTGTTACGCAAAGTACGATAGCCTCGCTTATTTTGACCGGGTGGTGACCGGAAACTTGAGCTACGGGGTTTTAAAAGGAGTCGATGGGTTCAAACAGGAGGAGCTCTTTGTTTGGTTGCCCGTTAAGGGGATTTTTAATAAGAATCCTGAGTCCGGAGTGATTTTGTTTGACATCGGCCTGGCTCATAAGCAGTTATCGATGAGCTTGTTTGAGACTCCGCCTGAGTGTAGGCCTGATGGAGTGCTGGGGGATAGCGTCGGCGGTGAGTTTTCCGATTGAACTCTATCGATGGGTATTTGCAAAATTTCATTTTTTTTTAAAAGGGTGATCAAAAGATGGAATTTTGCGTAGTCTTAGGATTTTTTATTAAATAGTTTGATTTGATTTAGATTGAATTGGGTTGAGAAGCTAAAAAGTTCGGGATTCTGATTGGAGTCTTTATTATTTGGGTTCTCTATCTCTCTTTCGGTTTAAATTTATTTACTGGCTTTTAACTCAATGTTGGGCATCTCTCTTTAATGAGGGGCTAGTGCTATTCAGGGTTGGATTGTTATATTCTCGGTCTTTTTATTTTCTGTCTTGATCTTGTAACTGAAATTGCACAGTATTGTTTTGCTTCTACATTTTCCTTTGTGCTTCGGTTTGGATTGAATTTATAAGGTTAATTGAGTATTTATGAATCTGTTAAATTCTCAATAAGCATGTCTCTATTAATTTTCTAAATGTTCAACTGCTGTTTCATAAATGCGATGAAGGTGATGAGCATATTACTGACTTGAGTGTAGGCTTCTGCTTTCTGGATTATTTTGTTTTAAATAATGTATTTATTTTATATTGTTCACAAAATTCTC
>NC_033796.1:20399592-20434402 GCF_001876935.1 Asparagus officinalis
TTGTTTAGTTTTGTTTGAATTTTTTAATTAATTTAAAAAAAATTAAAATTTTTGTATCACATGACTCTTGTTTGTCTGTGAACCCCCCTTTTTGCTTTGCCACCAACCTGTCTATAATTGTGCTGCTCTGGGGACTTCATCTTTTGGCTGCTTTAGGATTCTATGCCATTTTCTCCAGCTTGAGCCATTACTTGCCTTTTGTCCTTACCTCTGTCTTGCTTTTGTAACCCTTTTCCTTATTCCTAAGTTCATTTGCCAGTATCTTCAGAGACTACTGTCTTCTTGTCAGTTTCGATTTGTAACTGAACGTTGTTTTTGTTTGCAGGCTCTCTTGGCAGGAGAGGAGGAATCCATGAGCAAAGATGATGATAATATACAAAAATGTAAAACAAAGAGCTCTCAGTTTTTCCTATTTTGATCTTTATGTCTTCTGTTTTGTTTAGCTTTTTAGAGTTTTTTGGGAGAATTTCAAGGTTTGTTATGGACTCTGCTGTAAATGGAAATTTGATAATCAAATGTCTCTGGGGAGTTGAAGCATTACTTTGATGCATTTTTTTGTGGTGAACTGCTAATTGATGATCATTAAGTAGACTAATAATGTACCTTTTCTTATAAGATTAAACTAATTTCGTGTTTATATATAATTGGTCCACCTATATTTGATAACATCTGTGGGCAAGTGATAAGACAGTTTCTGTCCTTATAGGGATCGTAGAATCTCATATCAAGATGTTAGGTTGTCAATCTTTTTGTAGTTTTGCATTAATTGGCCTAATAATAATTGTTTCTTGTCAATTCGGTTAGCTCGTAACAACCATCTAATACCTATCATTTATCTGCTAATTTCACCAGTAATCATTGTTTATAGTATAGACGTCTTGCTTACTTGTCCAATATTATTGTACCTCTTGAGAGAAGGTCAGAAGTTAGGAGGGAAGAGGGGACTTGCCCATGTCACGGTCGTTCTTTGCTTGGTTGATAAACTTCGTTAGGTTGGTGATAAGATTTATATTACATCAAATGCATGCATGACGTACAAATATTAATGACGTATTTATTTTGTTTCTGTGTTTTAGTTGATTCTTTTTGCACTTTAGCTAATTGATTGTGTAGGCATTGCCATTCCAATTACCGTTAGTTCTATTCCTATCACTTTCAAAGTCTGTAGGTGTGGGATCAAAGTTCTCTCTAATTAGGTGGTAATTGAAGAGTGTCCAATTACCTTGATACGTATTTTTTGTTTCAAATTTGAAGGCTGAGATGAAGTCACATGGGAATTTAAATCTGAATCCATAAATGTTAGTCTATAACTCTTTTTGATGCAAATGTCAGTCTAGAACTTCTGCATCTTGTACTTGTATTTTTTTTAAAATTTGTGGTTCATCGTGCTATTTGATGTTGCTTATTAGTTGCTTTATATCTTTAGCTTTTAAAATGAGTATTTACTTAGTAATTTAATTATAGTATTTAGATGTACATATATAACTTATAGTAGTTTGAGATTGCCAAATACAAAGCCTGTCTTGCATTAGAGTTCCTATACTTTCAATTTGGGCAAATTTAAAAGGTTTTTCTTGATTATTGATTACCCATGCTTGAAATGTAGGAATATAAAGAGAATATATCAATATTATCATACTTGTATTTATTTCTTATTACAAATAGAAAAGCAGAAACAAAATATTGTTGGAATCCATGTCTGAAAGGGTGTTGGATTTAATTATGTACTGAATTAGGACTATATATATATAGTATATATATATATATATATTATATATATATATTATATATATATATATATATATATATATATATATATAGAGAGAGAGAAGAGAGAGAGAGAGAGAGAGAGAGAGAGAGAGAAACGTATTGTCAACTTAAGTGGACCATCCATTAAAGTTTCATCCATTGATGAAAAGTCTCTTCATATAATGCATAAATCTCTAGGTATCATCAATCGGATAGACTTTGGTGGATGGTCCACTTAAGTTGACATAAGGCACCCCCCCCAATCAAAATTCTAATCATTGTTTACATTTTTATTTATATTTCAAATGGAGTAGATAAATATCCATCCATATCAATTATTTACGATTATATGAATTAATTTGGATGAGATTATTTGTATTCATTTGAGAGCAAACTTGTTGTTTAATTTGCTTTGGCTGAATTATGGGAGCATCATTCCTCATGCTCAAGAAGATTATGCATCTCACTTTTCACATTGAAATTGTCCACAAAAAAAAAAATTCTAAGGAAGAAATTTTCAGCTACATAAAAACAAACACACATTATATACACACGCGCATGCACACACACCCACTTACAAAATGTAGGCTCCACAAAAAAAAATTAATCTAGAGAAAAGAAATTTTCAGCTACTGATAAAAACAAAAACACACATTATAATACACACTTGCCGCACGCACACACACCACTTCACAAATGTCAGGATTTGTGGCCAAATTATATATATATATATACTATATATATATAGAGTATACATATATATATATATATATATATATATATATATATATATAATATATATATGCTTAGTTTTTAGGACAAATGCAAAAAGACAAAATTATAATAATTTGGCACAAATCCTGCATTTGTAAGGCTCATGCACAATATTGCCGGACCATTTCCAAAATAGCTCTTTGAATTTCTCCAAACTCAGAAAACAGCAAAAAGATTCAAAAGAAGTTTAGCAAAATTGATTTCCTGATTGAAGTTTTTAATCAGAAACTTGTACATCATAAATCAGCTGAAACATGCTTAAACATTCGGGGGGAAATTTTGTTAGTTGACAAAAATCAAGAGAATTTCGCTGGAGAGGTATACTCCTAATGTCTGAAGGTAGAACGAATTGAAGTTCCGTGCTAATATATAGCTTCTAAAACTATGCAACCTCCCAGAAAGTGGGAGTAACCAAGGTTAATTTTTCGCACCAATCTCCAAACAGTTCAAAGCCTGAGAGCAAAAGCGTTTGCTGCTAGAAATAGTAGGCCAGTTGGACTAAAAAATAATTTATTTTGTTTGGCTACCAAACTGTTTTTGTTGTCGTGTTTTTCTAGAAAAACATATTGATGTTTTGTTTTGCTCCCAAAGTGTTTTGAAAACACCGTTGTGGTTTTGAAATACTAGTTGCAATGCTTATCAACACCGATATCATAATTAACACATCATCAACCCAAAAAGTTCTCAAAAAATTCTCGTAGAGAGAATTTAATGCAACTCATCCTACCCAAAAAACATTCTACACAATAATAAGAAAATAATGCAAGAACAACAATTACTTTATACATTATTTTTTCAAGAACAACAATTTTTTGGACTTATATTATTATTAGCAAATTTATAAGGTATTGTAATTTACAACAGAACCAAGCAAAAATGTACATCACGAACTGGATATTTTTCATGAACTGAACTAAACATGTACAACAGAACCAAACAACAATTATCTCTTGATTTTTTTTCAATGAACTGGATTTTTTTCATGAACTGAACTAAGCAAAAAAATGGTTACAGTACGTTAATCAAGGGGATATGAGTGAATCAATTATCAGAAATTAGAAGGGGTTTAGTGGGAGTTAATCAAGGGGAGAGAAGTGAATCAATTATCAAAACAAGTCATATATTCAAAAAAAAAATTTAACCAGATCAAGAGTTGATAATGGTTACAGTGCATTGAGAACGGAGGTGACGGGATCTACGGGAGACGGCGACGGGATCTAGAAGCGACGACAACGACCAAAGGGTTCAGATCTGAAGCTTGGGGATCTGGGGGACGGCGACGACCACGACGGGGACTGCAACTGGGACTGGGGATTTGAAGCAAGGCGGAAGGGTTCGGATCTGGGGATCTTAGGGACTGGGGACTGGGGGATGACGAAAGGTGCTCCGATCTGGGGATCTTGGGAATCTGAAGCAAGACGGAGATAGCGACGGGGGCTGGGAGATCTGGGCGACGACGACTACGCTTGGGGATCTGGAGGCGACGGCGACGACCACGATGACAGGCGACAGCGATGGCGATGGTCACGACCACGACAACGTCGACGACGATTTGGGCGAGCGATGGCGACTCTCAGATCTGAGAGTTTGGGTCGATATTTTAGGGAAAATGAAAACAACGGCCTTTAAACACCTATTTGTTGTTTTGAGTAGGGGTGTGCAACGGTCTGTTCGGCTCGATTTTTACCAAAATTTGAACAACCGAACCGAACCGCCTATAATTCAAAACCGAACCGAACTGTTGCAAGTCTGTTCGGTGCGGTTCGGTTCGGTTTGTTCGGTTCTAACTTCATAAAACTTCTTATCAAACAACAAACTGTGTTAAAAAAAAAGATATCAACAAAGTAGGAGATTATAAAACATTAAACACTGATATAATGATATTGTTTCCAACCTATAATGATTCAGAAAACAAGTTTAGGGTTTGAGTCTTTGACTCTTTGGGGACGGGTCGGGTAGGGTTTGAGATCAGAATGAGTAGTATTGTACTATATTCGGTCGGTTCGGGTCAGTTCGGGTTGAAAAGTTTTCAAACCAACCCGAACCACCCTACTCATAAAATCGATTTTTCTGGATCGGTTCGGGTCGGTTCGGTCGGTTTTATCGGTTTGGACCGAACCATGCTCAGCCCTAGTTTTGAGAAACACGTTGAAAGTTTGGGTTTGTTGTAGTTTTGGGTTGAAAAACGGAGCGGTTCCCAAACACGTTTTGTATTTTTTTTAAATAAAACGAAAACACCACAAACCGCAGCGGTTACCAAACGGAGCCTAGTTATAAAACTTTATATTTCTTTATTTTTGATGGGAGGAACCTTGGCTGGGACTATCTATCAGGCGTGAGAGAGGACTCCGAGAGACCCTCCTCCTTCCATAGTCTGAATATATATGACAGACATGTCATGCACACGTGTCTTGCACACGTGTCGATCATCGACCCTAGGAGTCAAGGCTCTAGCCCCGACCACTAGGCCACGTCATGTGCGGAGAGTATAGAACTGCGTATTTTAGCCTTTCTCAAAATATTTGCACCTATGGACTTTTCAATTGGGCTGAAACCAAAGACCAATTTGGCAGCCCACGCGTTACGGGGCCATTTACGACCATTCTCTCTCAAGCCAAACCGCGTCCGTGCAGTTCTCTTCTCCCTCATACGCTCAAACGCCTTTCATCTCCAACAGTTTCTCTAAAATTTTCTCTAAAATGGGGAAGCAAAAGTCATATTCTCTAAATTATTTTTACACCAACTCCAACAGCTTCCCCATTTTGAAGAATCACTTTTTTCCTCTAAAAATTTGGAGAATGTTAAAGATTTGGGGAAGCTTCCCCATTTTTTCTCCTCCATCCCTATTTTGGGGAATGAGATGGTGAATCTGTTGGACCAAAAACTTAACTAAACTCTGCAAAAGTGGGACTGAAACGATTCAAAACCCTAATTAAAGCCCAACACAAGACAACCGCGTCTGTTGGGAACCTCTACCAAAAGAATTTCTGCTGGAAAATCTAATCGAGATTATCGACTGGCGAAAATCAATTAATTTCCGTTAGTCAAGTAACATAGTTATTTCCCTTAAATTATCTTCCATAGGGTTATAAAAGCTATGACAATGTTTCTTCAACACCTGCATGTTCATATTTGCTTAGTTTGATTTTCTAGTTCTGGATTCTTGTCATTCCAACAGTACTATATATAGTCAGCAGGACAAATTTTCAAAACCAACCCATTTGATAAACTATTCCCAAAAAAAGACCCATTTCAGTTTTATTTGCAAAAACCGACCTGGTTTCAGCCTCAGCGTTGAAACCAGGTCGGTTTTTGAAAAAAAAATTCCGAAACTTCACGGGAGTTCAACTCCCGTGAAGTTTTGTTATGAGAAAAAACTTCACGGGAGTTCCCGTGAAGTTTCGTAAAGTTTTTTAGAAAAACCGACCTGGTTTCAGCGACAGTGCTGAAACCAGGTCGGTTTCTCTAAATAAATACCCGAACCACCCTACTCATAAAATCGATTTTTCTGGATCGGTTCGGGTCGGTTCGGTCGGTTTTATCGGTTTGGACCGAACCATGCTCAGCCCTAGTTTTGAGAAACACGTTGAAAGTTTGGGTTTGTTGTAGTTTTGGGTTGAAAAACGGAGCGGTTCCCAAACACGTTTTGTATTTTTTTTAAATAAAACGAAAACACCACAAACCGCAGCGGTTACCAAACGGAGCCTAGTTATAAAACTTTATATTTCTTTATTTTTGATGGGAGGAACCTTGGCTGGGACTATCTATCAGGCGTGAGAGAGGACTCCGAGAGACCCTCCTCCTTCCATAGTCTGAATATATATGACAGACATGTCATGCACACGTGTCTTGCACACGTGTCGATCATCGACCCTAGGAGTCAAGGCTCTAGCCCCGACCACTAGGCCACGTCATGTGCGGAGAGTATAGAACTGCGTATTTTAGCCTTTCTCAAAATATTTGCACCTATGGACTTTTCAATTGGGCTGAAACCAAAGACCAATTTGGCAGCCCACGCGTTACGGGGCCATTTACGACCATTCTCTCTCAAGCCAAACCGCGTCCGTGCAGTTCTCTTCTCCCTCATACGCTCAAACGCCTTTCATCTCCAACAGTTTCTCTAAAATTTTCTCTAAAATGGGGAAGCAAAAGTCATATTCTCTAAATTATTTTTACACCAACTCCAACAGCTTCCCCATTTTGAAGAATCACTTTTTTCCTCTAAAAATTTGGAGAATGTTAAAGATTTGGGGAAGCTTCCCCATTTTTTCTCCTCCATCCCTATTTTGGGGAATGAGATGGTGAATCTGTTGGACCAAAAACTTAACTAAACTCTGCAAAAGTGGGACTGAAACGATTCAAAACCCTAATTAAAGCCCAACACAAGACAACCGCGTCTGTTGGGAACCTCTACCAAAAGAATTTCTGCTGGAAAATCTAATCGAGATTATCGACTGGCGAAAATCAATTAATTTCCGTTAGTCAAGTAACATAGTTATTTCCCTTAAATTATCTTCCATAGGGTTATAAAAGCTATGACAATGTTTCTTCAACACCTGCATGTTCATATTTGCTTAGTTTGATTTTCTAGTTCTGGATTCTTGTCATTCCAACAGTACTATATATAGTCAGCAGGACAAATTTTCAAAACCAACCCATTTGATAAACTATTCCCAAAAAAAGACCCATTTCAGTTTTATTTGCAAAAACCGACCTGGTTTCAGCCTCAGCGTTGAAACCAGGTCGGTTTTTGAAAAAAAAATTCCGAAACTTCACGGGAGTTCAACTCCCGTGAAGTTTTGTTATGAGAAAAAACTTCACGGGAGTTCCCGTGAAGTTTCGTAAAGTTTTTTAGAAAAACCGACCTGGTTTCAGCGACAGTGCTGAAACCAGGTCGGTTTCTCTAAATAAATCTGAAACGGGTCGTTTTTTGCAATTAGTTTATCAAATGGGTTGGTTTTGAAAATTTGTCCGTTAGCATTGTCTTTCTCCATGAAATCGTGTGATACATGACTTAAATCCAACAGTACGTGTCCTGATCAGTTCGATGTTTTGACATCATTATTCGACCGTTGTTATTTATTTTGCTTTGGGTCGACTCTCCAGAGAGTATCTCAAGAAGCTTGTATCTTTTGCAGGTGCCCTGGCCTCAAGTTCGTTCACTTTGTGGAAAATTGAAAAGAACTTAGGAAAAAAAAAAGTTTGCTGTTTTGCTGACTATCGTGTCTGTTTTTGTTTCTGGGACACCACGATGGCTTTTTATTCTCACCTGCTGCTCGAAATATTGACTGCTATAATTATTCTCACGATAGAGGAAATTTTCCCTTTTCCTTTTTTTTTTTTTTTTTTTTTTTTTTTTTTTTTTTTTTTTGGCTTGGCCCTTTGCTGATCTGATCGTATCCGTCAACATTCATCATATAGTTTCTAAGCTTTAAGATGATGTCAGATTAATCATAATGACTGAAACAAGAATTCAAGCAGAAGATAAATATCCAGTGTTAGTTCAGCGTCCGCCCGTTCTATTCCAGTATTTGCAGTGCCAATATTTCTTATTCTTCACCCTATCACAGATATGCCCTCTTCTACCTTTTTTTTTTCCTCCCCTTCTTTTCCTTTGACAACATTTTGAAGTGATTACTACAACAAATAACAACATTGTCGACGAAACAAAAACGTCGACAAAAGTTTAAAAAACGTCGGGAAAAATCTTTCCCGACGCAAAATGCAGCGTCGCTAACACGTTACCAAAAGTGCGTCAAAGAAAATATTTGACGATGCAAACACACTATGTCGGTAAAAGTCAACACGTTTGGCGACGCTTCATGCGTCGGGAAAAGTACATCTTTTAGCAACGCATAATATTTTACGTCGGCAAAAATATGCAGAATTTTTTCATATGCAAAAGTGCGTCGGCAAAACTTGTACTTTTGGCGACGCATGTAGGGTCGCCAAAAGCCAATATGTCGGCTAAAGTATAGCTTTTAGCGACGCAAAACTGTTCATAGCTAAAAATTATACTTTTGACGACGCAAGTTAACGTCGGTAAAAGTGTAGCTTTTAGCGACGCAGAATGAAGCGTCGTTAAAAACTATATCTTTGGCGACGCAAGATAGCGTCGCTAAAAAGTATACTTTTGTCGACACTAATTTGCATCGCCAAAAGTAATATCTTTTCTGTCAACTACAAGCCTACATTGAACCTGAACATTCACAAAAAATTTGCTCCCATTCACATCAACAAAGAAACCAAACATTAAATTATACTCCAAACAAGTTGCATATTATGATAAACAAAGAATTTGTTCCCATTGCAAAATAGTTACATTCATTTCCATTTCCAAGTCAACGCTCAAAAGCCTGTTTAAATATTCCAGTTTGCTTGTAATCCATGAAGGAAAAAAAGAAACACAATGGAAAGAGAGGAAAATGTGAAAGAAAAGAAAGAATGGAACAACTGTTTAAATATTCCAGTTTGCTTGTAGCCTCATGGCAAGCTGCTCTTTGCTTCCAAGATAATCAAATCCAAGTTCCTGCATAACAAGAATAAAGCAAACATAAATTTTTGTTAAAATTATTTGAGAAATGCTACACATTCTATAAAAAGTTTTGGGTGTACATATATCATATTCATTAAACCAAAAACATACACATGCCAAAAATAAATTTTGTGCAGCTTTTGTGAATTGTGCATTTCTTCGTATTTAGAACTTCCGATTTGCAAATAATTGTGCATTTCTTCGTATTTAGAACTTCCGATTTGCAAATCATAAATCATATATGGTTTGATCAGATAATTTAGAATCCTATTGTCATAAATCATATATGGTTTGATCAGATAATTTAGAATCCTATTGATTGTATTCTAGTTTTTTTTGGCTGACAGATGTATTAATTCTAGTTAATATACATGATCACAATCTTCAGTCATGATTTCTAGATTTTAAGAAATTTCAGTTTACAACAGATTTTAGTGCACATGTATCAGACCCGTGACTAGATGTGTTCCTGAATTCTATCGGTCATATCCTAGGTAAAAACCGAAACACCTGTTCATCTATCTCCAATCCTAATATCCTGAATAAACAACAATGTGTTTTAAAAGTTCTTCTCTTTAAAAGAGTCATCATGGTGATTTTCCATTTCCATCGATTCGAATTAAAGATAAAGAGCATCTAAGCATAAAAACCCAATCTAGCACACATGCCTCATCAAATCATGCATTTAACTTGCCATATTCAGTGTCTTCCCAAACTCCAATGACAAACTTGTTATTTCACAACATGAGTCTACGGTCAACTTTACTAATTTCATAAATTTAATTGAATAATGATATAAAGAAAAGGTGAATCTGATATGTAAATAATGATATATTATTACCTACGCTGCTCCCGATCGTATGAGGGCTTTCTAGTTGGTCGGGCTAGGCAATGGATGATGGCTCAGGGTGGGGTTGCGCATTTGCCTGTGTAAACAAGTTGCTTGTATAATGCCCCTAGGCCTTTCTTATACACAATGCATCTCTTTTTTTCCCATCCACTTTTGTCATCATAGTTTGACCTTTGAAGAAACTTAGTTCTCAAGGATTCCATCAAGGTCCAATGAAGAAATTTCGAACATTGTTCTTATTTCATGCACAAGTCTGAAGATATGGCTGTTTCCAAAGCAAAATTCTATGAATTATTTTATTTACATTTTTAGGTTAATCTAAAATGACATATATTATCCACAGGGCTAACTACATATTATCCTTGCTAATAAAATAATAAATCTCAATTTAGTAATGCATGTATAAAACCCTGACCAACCATTTTGGCAATAATATGCTTAACTTAAGCAAAATGCAAAGTAAAAGCTATATGATTGGGTAGATTAAAATCCACTAATGCATATTAATGAAAAAACTCATCTGTTATGTTATGATTTTATAAGTCATCTAAAAGCTCAAAAAATAGACGACAACATACCCTCAAGGTACCGCATGCCTGCAGCTTGTCCATAAGCTGCAAAACTAAGTGTATTACTTCCAATAAATCGACAAGGTAACTGAAAGTTGAAAAACAATTTCCCAATAAGATAATCAGTTGTAAGAATAAAAAATGTAAATTCAACTAAGCAACCAACAATACTCAGACGCACGCATGCAACTCTAAAATAAAGTGAAGTAAAATGATAATGAAATAAAAACCTTTATCAAAAGAATACAATTCAAGCATTTCTTTAACTAGATTAACTCCAAGTATTTATCTTTTTACCACTGGGGTACGTTGTAACAGTTTATTAGCATATGCAACTTTATTTTCACGCCGAAGCCTTTATGAAGCACATTGACAACATAATAAATATTTGACAACACAGATGGAGACAAGCTTCGCAATACGTATATTAGTTAGAAAGAGATTTTGACAACGAGGAACACAAGAAAAGAAATTATCTAGTTCCTAGTCCTCTGGTTTTTTTCAAATGGTCAGGTTTGTAACAATTCGCTGCAGATAACTTGGCAATTAACATCCATCCAACTCATTCCTCATATGCTTGCTCAAACAGCCTCGCCTAGTACAATTAACAAGGAAGTGATATCCCTAAGAACTAAAAAAATCCATGGAATAATCTTCAAGAGAACAACAACATCAGTCTCTGAACATTCACACTGAAGGCGTAATTTTACTTCAAGATACCTAACTAAGAGATCAAATAACTATAATGTATGGGTAACAATTCACAACAAAGAGATTATATTTCACACACCTTCTTTCCATGATCTCACAAGCCTCAGGGCAACCTCTGCAGCAGTGTTAGCTGCTGCAATCATATCCGCTGCTCTTCCAATCACAGGTCCTTCTTGAAGTACATGTGTGCAACAACCGCAATAAAACCATCTATATGACACCCTCATGTCACTGCAATCGAAAAGAAGCTATAAATATTCTTACAATCCTTATAAACTTTTCAAATTAAGGAATTTTAGACCACTAAGCCTTACATTTTCACAACATCATTCTCTTCCAAGATAGTCTCATCACTGGCCAATGGTGAGTAATGACATGCAGTGTTGTTGACCGAAATACAAGTTGGGAAAGCAATGCCCCTCTCAATCTTTTTCTTTACATTCTTGTACATGCTTCCAGCTTGCCTAAAGACACCATTACAGTACATGATATAAATTTATTATTGCACAAATAAAGGTAGAATGAAGCAAATTTTGAAGCATACTAAAACGAGATAAATTTTCTTGTGCAATCATACCATCTCTAGGTCATAACATTCAGAATATATAAACAAGTAAAATGCTTCAACAATTTTACATATCAAATCTACAAACATGCATCAGAAATAGCAAAAAGGTATAGTGTAATTACAGTGTAGGTTACGTTCACATTTACAAAACTATATTGCCAAACAATAATCTACACATAAACAGAGAAAGTACAAAAGCAAGTATAAACAATATACAAAAGCAATAATCATAGTGTAGGTTACCTCATCAAAAATTGTACCAAATTGAAAAGCTACAACCATTAAAAATTATGCAACAACTTAAAAAAAATTCATGAAGGCCACAAAATTAACCAAAAAAAATTGGAGAGGAAATTCTCACTAAGTATAGAAATAGAAAGTGCGGAGTAGGAGGTGAAGTTGGTGGTGACGACGTTCCCGCAGACGGAGCAGAAGGCGAGGAGTCCTCGTCGCCGACGGAGTCACGGCTGTAGCGGCAGAAGGTGTTGATCGCCGTCGGAGTAGTTCTTGAAGGAGGAGGAGAAGCCGGTGCCGGACACATGTAGTTAGTGAAGTCCGAGTACTGCAGGTAGGACTTGAAGTCCGATGGGCCATCGTGGGCCTCATTGGCCCGAAGCGAAGGGCTTAATGGGGTGGTGGTGGAATTGGAGGAGCAGAGCAATCCATTAAGACGGGGAAGGAGAAGGTGGCGGAGTCAAGGGGGGAGAGGGAGGCGAAGAAAGCGAGCACTTGGCGGACGCTAGAGACCCTACGGGACCACTAGCGGAGGAGGGAGGCCGAGGGGGATAGCGGACTCGGGCGGCGGCTAGGCCTGGTCACAGAGAAGGAGGTGAGAGGGGAGGAGAGGGAGTTTGAGCGGAGGAGGATGAGAGGCAAAAGGGGGAATTGGGGATCTGAATAGATTTCTAGGGTTTTTTATAGAGCGGTAAAATGAAAATTTAGGGGGGGGGAGTTGTGGGCTTTTTTTGGCGACGCAGATGAATAAAAAAGCATCTTTAAAAAATAGACCTTTTAGCCACACAAAGCAGGGACGTTGTGAAAAAGAGATTTTTAGCGACGTTAACTTAACACGTCGCGATAAATGCACACATACTATTAGCGACGTCAATCCTAAAAAGTCGCTAAAAATATATATTTTTACCGATGAAAATGAAAAACGTCGTGAAATCCATATACTTTTAACGACGCTAAGTTAAACCATCACAAATAATAAACACTTTTAGCGACGCTAATTATAAACACGGGGAAAAATATATGTTTTGCCGACGCTAACTAAAATCGTCGGGAAAAACATAATTTTTGGTAACGTATTTAACCATGTGTCGGGAATAATCGTTGGAAAAAGTACAATTTGTAATATGTCGTATGTCCTGCTCATTTGACTTCAGTGCATGTGGGGTGACTTTAAAACTTTGAATTATAAGATATTAAGATGTTCTCACGACCAAGTGAATAGGTTTAACTTATTGATGTTCCTTGAATAACAAGGTTCTCAATCCAAACGTCAGCATCCAATATTTCTCTTGTTTAACACAAAATCCTGATAGTTGAAAAATGAACTGTTTCTGTAATTTTCTATTTCCTTTTTACCAATCCAGTCCAAACACAAAATATTGTAGGATATTGGTACTTAGAAGAAAGTGTTTTATTTAACTAATTATTTGTGCGTGTCAGTTTTAATTGGTCCTTAATATTGTAAGATATTGGTACTTAGAAGAAAATTTACTGTGCCTTTGAGCAAAACTGTTTTAAGTAGATGTTTCGTTGTATAGTTATACTTCTGAAAATTTATAAATTGCATATAAATCCTTGCAATATTTTCAATATGCCTTCCATGAATTAAAAACATTGCACCTCAATATGTCTAAGAATACTAAAGAAGTTAGTAACAAATTAAATAGCCCATTGGAAAGTAAAACTCATTTAACTTTTCAACAATTAAAGTGAGATAAGGCTAATAGAGTTGAAAAAATGCGCTGAATGTATTTATATTAGGTACTATAATTTTATAATATAATATTTTTATTTTTAGATAAATAAATACTAGTTGTCCACAATGGGAAAAAATTCTGGATCTGCCTTGACCTCGAGACTAGTTCTCCATTTGGTTGTTACATCACCTAATACAAGTATTATGCTTGTGCTCGGGCAAGTTGATTTAGTTTTTTTCATTTGTATATCTACTTTTTTGTTCTCTATGATTTTCTTTTTTTGGGTTTGGTTTCGCTTCTAAAAATTAAAATTGCTTCCATTAAAAAAATTTAAATTATGTTGAATTTTGTTTGGACTGTTACTTCTTCTTCAAAAGTAAATAACTTGAGTCGAAGCATTGTTTCCTTATAACAGAAATACAAAATAAGGAAATGGAATTTTTCATTTTCTTATTTAACCCTCAATAACTTTTGGTAGAAAACCCCTAATAATAGTTGTTTATTATTTTTTGGGGTTCTATATAATTTTTAAATATTGAAGGAGGTTGTTCGTATTTTTTTAGATTTTAAAATGGGCTGTTTATAATTTTTTTTGATGGGAACTATTCACATTATTCAAAATTTTATGGTAGTTCTTTTTGTTTTTTTTTAAACTGTATGCTTTTGCAATTTTTTGATTTTACAGAGACCTTTTTATAGTTTTAGAATTTTATGAGAGGTGTTTTATAATTTTCATATTTTTAAGAGATTTTTTTTGTAGTATTTGTAGTTTTAAAGGGGTCATCTATACTTTTAGAGTTTTAAGGGGATGGTTTATAGTTTATAGTTTTTAGATTTTTTTAGAGCGTTCTTTGTAATTTTTAGAATTTAAAGGAATTTTTTGTAATATGAGATTTTTCAAGGAGTCATTTGTATTGTCATATTTATCAGATTGTTGTTTGTAATTTTTTAATAGTTGTTTGTAATTTTATGGATTAATCTGCAAATTGGAATAACTTGAGAGGTATATATTGGACTTAAGGGGTAATGTTTATTAGAGTAAAATTATGGGATAATACTTTTACAGGGTTAAGTGAAAAAAATTAAAAATGTTTTGGTGATTTTCTAAAGTTCTAAAAGTTATCGTGGGTTTCAGAAAGTTTGTAGGCTTAGTGTCAAATGGCTAAAGTTATTGAAGCTTTGTGAAATTTATCTTTTAAGAAATTAAAGATTCGTGTGAAAGTTTTTTTTTAAGGGGCTGCTTGGTTCGTTTCCTAGATATAGGGAAATGTATTTCCATGTACAAAAACACAAGTTTTGAGTTTTCCAAACTTTTCCAAGAAATAGATTGTTTCGCTTTGGTTCGTACAAAAAAAATGATGGGAAACCAATGTATTTATTTTTCTTGTGTTTGGTTCGCATGGAAAAAAATGGAAAACTTTTGTTGATATGACATTTCTCACTTTTCTTGTGTTTGGTTGGTTTTAAAGTTTTTAGTGAAAAGTGTTTATAGTCACCATGGTAAGATTACCCCCACATCGTATAAGCCATCAATGCCAATACTCATAAATATTCAAGTAGGGACTTAAAACTAAAGATATTCTTACTGAAACATCAAACCTTGATTATAAATATTCACAATAGACAACTCACAGGATTCTATAAGTCTTTTGTAGCTTTTACGGATGGGTTTGAGCTTACCCTTTCTCGTGTTCGTGATTTCTTTAGTAATGCATGACGGTATTCCTTTGTTTTCATCCTCTTTAACTGCAAATTCATTTTTATCATTCTATTTCTCTGCTCACGCCTTGTGTTGAAGTGTGATATGAAAAGAAACATAACTGATTAAATCAATATGCTTATACATCAGGTCAACAATTAGTAAACAATCTTCAGATTAATCAATATGCTTATACATCAGGTCAACAATTTACAAAGTTTAAGTAGATGTTTAGAGCCTGCTCATGTCATAGTATCCTGTAATACAAGCATTTCTTGGCCTCATAATTGGCTTAGTATATTGATCAGAGAGCAGTTACAAAAGTATTTCTCAAGTACTCTTGCTGATAGAGATAAACTTATGATCTTCGGCAACAAATTTTTGGCATGACACAACATATATTTACTACCCCAGCTTCATGGGTATCGGACAAAAATGTTAATAGCTGGCAGTTCTTAGGCTAGATGCTCTAGACAGTTATATCCACAATAATCATCTTTGAGAGGATTCTCGGGGGAGCAGCCTCTCAGTCGGTCAAAACTCAAAAGCCTGTATCAGCAAAAACAAAGTATCAAGTAATATGAATTGCAAATAGTCAATGAATCATAGAGGGAGAAAATAAGTACCTTAGCTTAGAGAGAAAATAGTGTGGTTCAAGAATTACAAGATGACGACATAAAGTAGTCGCGAATGGTTCTCCTTTTCAAAGAGGGAGGGGGATATAAGACAGAAGAGGGACTATCTGATTCAGACGCTGGACTCTTTAGAAACATATCAATTTTTCTTTTCTTTCCGGATTCTGGTGTAGTGAACTTAACTGCCTCAGTTTGAATAGGTAAGGGTGAGTTTATTTTCATTTCGTTTTAATGGCAGAGGTGCTTGTCTATATCTCCTGATCCTGAATGAGAATCATCCATCATTAGCTTTCTGCATTCAATGCTTGAATGTGCAATTACTCTCTTTCGAACTGCAGTTGGCGATCTAGTGCTAATGGAGCTTCCTTTTTTTATATTCCAGACTCGAACCTAACGTAAAAGATATTTGGTACAAGATTAATAATTAAGAGCATTTTTTAAGTAATGAAGTTAACTTCTAGGAAACTATTGGAGACATCACTCACCATGAAGTCATCTGATGAAGTTGCTATTTTCCCATAGTCAGAAGAGCACCTGAAGGGATATAAAATAAAAGGGCACAAGGAAAATGTCAGCCAAAAGACCTTAAGCTGTAGAAGAACCAGATGCATTTGCTTTTCTAGAATGCATACCAGTCTACAGCAATAACTTCTGCTTCATGTCCCTTCAACATGATTGGATTACTTTCAGGCCTACGTACCTAAGTTCAACAATGACAATACGGAGTCCAAAGCGAGAAACTGAGAATTTAGAGATGCAAACATGTTAAAAGTTAAAACATACCTGCCATATGTAAGCATTTCCATCACTAGAGCCACCAAGAATGTGAACCCCATCAGGGCTAATTGCTAACTGTAGACAAGAAATAAACGTGAAACAAAAAGCCTAATTCCACATGATTGAAGTAAAATATAATATACAGAAAAGTTTTTTACCTGCAAGACAACGGCCGTAGAGGACAAAGCCAACACGTACCAAAACCTGAACATGCTCACAACACTTACATAACGTGGCTCACAACCAGTCTACTAAACTAGCAAACCAACCTGGCTCACAACCAGGCTACACACATAAATAACCAACACCATCAAGTACACCAAACTGAACACACTCAATTAACAACATGCGGCTACACAACTAGCCACAAAATGGCTACACAAACCTGATGTGGCGCACAACACTTGCACAACATGGCTCACAACCAGTCTACTAAACCAGCAAACCAACCTAGCTCACAACCAGGCTACACACATAAATAACCAACACCATCAAGTACACCAAACTGAACACACGAAAGTAACAACATGCAGCTACACAACCAGCCACAAAATGGCTACACAAAACCTGATGTGGGGCACAACATTTACACAACATGGCTTACAACCAGTCTACAAAACATTGCAAACCAACCTGAACACAACCAACATACACAAAATAACCAAACTAAACACAAAACCAGCAAACCAACAACAGCTCGCTCGCTCCACAATACTTTTAAACCGAACTGATTATGCTATTAAATGCATTTCCCTATATCTGCGCAGTGCAGTTGGATGAGATGATGCATTTAAATCTGTGCCCAAACTAAACACAAAACCAGCAAACCCACAACAACAAGTCCACCAAACGGAACACAAAACCATCAAACCAGCATGTGCCCAAACTGAACACAAAATCAGCAAACCCACAACAGCAAGTACACCAAACTGAACACAAAACAAGCAAACCAACCAGTGCCCAAACAGAACACAAAACCAGCAAACCCACAACAGCAAGTAATGGTCACAAAGCCAACAAGAGTTGCATGACTGATTATGGCTGAAGGCTCAGAATTTAGTCAATATCATCATTGTTAGCCATCCAGTACAATATCAATAGATATTGCAGGTTGCTAATCTCAGAAAATCTGACAATCATCATAGCCTAAATTGATGATGCAAACCAAACTGAATAGGGCTGAGGGCTGAGAGCTCATTATATGATAAATATCATCATTGTTAGCCATCCAGTACAATATCAATAGATATTGCAGGTTGCTAATCTCAGATATTATGCCAATAATCATAACCTAAAAGTAAAAAAGTCACCAACGTAAACACGTGTCATGAAAACTTACTACACAAAATACCCAGAGGAATAGCCATCCAGTACAATGTGTGCACATTGTAGGTTGCTTGCATCTTAAAAAATTGTATGGTGACTTATAAATATCCTGCAGTCACAAGTTTAATTTAAAGGTTAGTACACCACAATATTCACAGTATGAAAGATAATATTATAAAATGAAAGCAAATAACTACTTACTACAATATAAATATAATATTAGTCATTGTCATACAATTCGACAACCACAAAACTAAACATCATTTAAAAAAAGTATTGTCTCTAAACCAAACGATATTAGTCTTCAACCATAATTAAAAAAGTTTTCAAACAAAAAAGTGCTTAAATGAGAATCATAAACTAACACACACACCCATGATCTATATGTCTTCAATCCTCTTTGTTGAGAAATGCCTCTATCATCTCCTTCTGACCATCCGAAGATATGCCCATAAATAGTCTAGATTCATGCTCATTCATAAACAGGTGACGGTAGTATGTATCTAACTTAGCAACACTAAATTCATGTGAATGAGCATATAGGACCGTGGATAACTTCTCGGTCCAATGCATATTCACACACTTCATGTTTGTGCTAAATACATCTATCTTATCCACCATCTTTAGCATGATCTCACTATCTAGGTTGGTCTTACGAGCCTTTACCTTGGCGGATGATGACTTAACTTTAGAACTTGATGTGTTGTGTGCTTCATTAGGCGAAGGAGTGTCCTCGTCATCTAAAATGTGTACTTGAGTAGATTGGGGAGAATGCATTGGTGAGTTCATCTCATCTCCAAGATTTATTGTCTCACTACGGCTAAACTTTTTCCAAGCATCACTAGCAAATTGTCCTGTAGCTTGATCATCACCGATGATAAGGGCGAGATCATCATAATGCCTCAGGGGTTTATTGACATATTGTCTAAGCTTAGCATTCTTAAAGCTCTTGTCCTGAAAAAACATATTTTAATTAATTCAATGAAAATAAGTAAAAAATAGAAAAAATCATCATCGTTTTACCAGAGTTTATTTACCTCAATCCACCTATCCAAATATTCGGGCTCCATGATGACAGTCTTCGTACTTTCATCCCATCCAGCACCACTGAGATTACGACAAGTTTCCATATCACGAAATCTTGTTCGTAGAGTTTTGATGCGGTGCATGACATTATCCCACTTAAAAACTGTGTTAAACTTCTCATTAATGTGTTGAGAAGCCATATGAAAAGCAGTTCTCTTAAAGCTTTTGTCGGGTTTATAACCCTTCCTTACCAAGTCGGCAAGAAATGGAATGAGCTCATCATCATAACGGGAATCCCAGAACAAATGTTTGGTTCCTTGAGAACCACCTGCTTCATCGTTTTTTTTAGATGTGTTTTTTTCCTCTTCTTCTTTGGATTTGGCGATGTTTCTACCCCTTCTTCTACGAGGTCCAGTTTGGAACCTGATTCGGGAGTAGATCCATTACCACTAGTGTGAGAAAGCTGCACCCCACTAAGATTAGGACTGTGAAATTGTGGAGGTAAAGTTGAAGAATTCAGCATATTCGTATATGACCCAAGAGTATGGTGCATCGGAAAGTAGCTGCTATCATGAAATGGCATGTTCGGATATGCTTGAGGTGGTGGTACAAAATATGACTGCTGAAATGGAAAATACCCACCATCGCCATGATGTACAGACTGCGGGGGTTGAGGTGGTGGGGAAGGTGATGGAACTACCCCCTTGCCTTTTGGATTATCTCTCCCACTTAATGATGTATTATCAGCCATTACTAATTAAATAGAGAAAGTTAGATAACTGAAAGAAGTAAAACATTAAAAACGATAATTAAAAACAGAACGTCATTAATGGAAATAGAGTTATTGAGTACATATATGAGCATAAATAAAACAAAAAAAAATCAAGTCTCTGTGGTTACACCATGATTATACTTATCACAATAGTCCACCCACATCGCCCAAGCAATGTTATCCCTAAGAGTTTTCCACTCATTTCTTGATTCAGTTTGCTCTCTTTGAGATTGATTTTGAGTAAAATCAACTAAATTAGTGTCATTCTCGAAGGCCACCTCACCATCAATGTCTTCATTAAATTCATCAACGTTGAGTAGTTCATCTCTTGGATCCACAGTTGCAATGAAATTATGGAGTACCGTGCATGCCAATACAATATCTACTTGTATAGGAAAAGGATAATGCGGCTTAGCACACAAAATCTTGAAACGATTCTTCAATGTGCCAAATGTAGATTCAATCTTAGACCTCAATGAAGAATGTCTTAGATTGAATAATTCTCTTCTATTCTTAGGTGTTTTACCCGAATGTTCTTTCAAATGATATCGAACACCTCGGTATGGAGAGATGAAACCTGGCATGGTTGGGTACCCAGCATCACATAGATAGTATTTGCCTACAATTTCATTAAGATAATTGTTAAGTCAAGTTTGAATATTAAACTTAATAAATTTTAAGTTAAGTCTTTATTTAATTACCATCATAGACTCTTAATCCATGTGGTTGTGGTCTAGACAATGCATCCTGAAGAATCCTATAATCATTTGCAAACCCCTCCCAACCTGCTAGAATATATGTGAATAGCTTGTTTGGGGTGCAAGCTGCAAGCACATTTTGTGTAATACCTTTGCGGCCTCGAAAGCGTGCAACAAGATTAATCGGAAGCATTGCATCAACATGAGTCCCATCAATCATTCCAATGCAATCCTATAATACATGTATCACACAACTAAATTACAATTTACTTCCATTGATTATACACTTAAATGTGCTTAAAGTGTAGATATACCTTGAAATAAGGGTAGTATAGCGGGTTGTTAACGATCTCTTGGGGGATGTCATTGGGGGCTTGTCTCATGTATCGTCCTCGCAGGCAAATAATTGCTTGTAATACCTTTTTGAAATATCTACTAACTGTCTCCCCTGATCTTGTAAAATGAGATCTAACAATCCGATTTTTAGATTTATGACCCAGAATGTTCAGTGTCATGATAAGTTGTTCTTCCACTGTTACATTTCTTGAGTCTGTTAGCATGCAATTGTTCCTCATTATACTCGCTAGTTTAACAAAAGCACCACTCCGCATTCTAATATAATTCACACAACTATCACTAAAACCATTATAAATTCGCTCTATGTGCTCAATTCTAGCTCTCTCTTGTCTTTTTTTTCCTTACTTGGACCACTACGAATTGATTTACGCCTTGCTTGCATTCTCCTTATAACAGTAATTATTATAATTAAAACGGATAGGGCAGCACCTTGAACCATATTAACAACACTTTGTTCATCAGAATAATCACCATCATTATCCATCTACGATGCAAAAAATTATTACCCAGTTAGAAACGAAGTTGAATTCTTAGAAAATCTGAACAAATTATAAATTACAAATGACCCACATAGATTACTGCTTATCTGAAATATGTAGCATTTAAAAATATCAAAGACATGCACTTTTAGCTCCTAAATTGAAAAAAACTACATTAACATGAAACTATTTTTTCTCAAAATAAGAAGCCACAAAAAAAACTACAAATAGTTTGCACAAAAGCAATTTTCTTTGACTTCCTGGTTTTGATTCTTAGATATCCATAAAATAGTTTGCACAAATTAGACGACGAGTTCCATGGACGAAGTCTCCTAGAGTTCAATAGGAATGCAAATGAGTGAGATAACAGTTCTACGGCATTACTCCACAAAAAAACTACATTAACATGAAACTTAGTAAAATGATATTAGACTAAGATACTCCTAATATCACCTTTTTTACAAAAACAAATTAAAATTAAACTTAGTAAAATGATATTAGACTAAGATACTCCTAATATCACCTTTTTTACAAAAACAAATTAAAATTAGGTTAAACTTGTAGCAGTGCATTTTTGATACTCCTAATATCACCTTTTTTACAAAAACAAATTAAAATTAGGTTAAACTTGTAGCAGTGCATTTTTTATTTAAAAAATATCTTGAAATTCGGCTTTCAATTCCACGTGACCCGTAAAAAACTTATATAAAGGAAATATTAGGAATCAATGTAAGGTTAATAATCCCTCCTTTATCTATAAAAGAAGAGAGAATTAAAAATATGATTATCAGTTTTTTAATTATGAATAATTAAAGAGAATTAAAAATGTAATTATTTTTTAATTATGGGTAATTATGATTTTATTAAGATTACTAATTATTTAGTTTAAGATTACCAAATATTTGATTATTATTAGAATTTTCTAATTTTAAGTTGATGGGGATTCTAATTATGGATAGAAAATACTCATCATATAAGAATTATAATTTAATATTAAAATAAAGTATGTCACTTATCATTGATTAAGATTAACAAGTATTTAATTATAATTAGATTTTTTTAATTTTGGATACATTTATTTTCATGAGGACTGTAATTATGGTAAAAAATACCCATCATATAAGAATTCTTTCAATTTAATGTCAAAATAAAATTAACATGTGTCATTGTTTTGTGCGTTTAGGTGGCATTGTTGGGTGCCTTTAAGAGTACCATCAATTTCTCATTACATATAAAAAAGGGATTTGAGAAAAATATTACCTGTTCAACAACCATGTATAGCTAAAGAGTTAAAAATCTCATATCATGTAAAGAATTGTGATCTAAATGTTCATAATCCAAGCATAATTAGCAAATGACACAAACTAAATTTCTAGACGGTAGATATTCGTTCATCACTAAATTCAGACTTTTGGTGTGGCCTTTAGATTTTCCAACCAATTGAAAGGCACATCTCATGAAAAAGCTATCATTTATTTAATTTAAAAGTTTAATTTGGAAATCCAAAATATGAGCAAAGTTAACTTTTTGACATTATACACCTAATAATGCAAAAAAAAAAACATGATTGCACAATATCCTTATCAAAGCAGAATCTAATCCAATCCAACACCATACTTAAATACCCAAAGGGTTATTTTGATATTACCACCTCCCCCCCCCCCCCCTGCCAAAAAAAAAAAAAAATCTTCTATATTTCTACATTAGCCCCCCAAATCTTTGAAATTGATGTCAGCTTCCCAAAATCTTATTAGTATGTTGAGACGAGCCACTCCGTTTATTTTACAATAATGGCCTGTTTGTTTCACCATTTTTATGGAAAAAGAATAGGATTTAGGTCTGATAATGATAAAATTATTAATAAATGATTCTTTATGAATCATATTCTTGAGTTTGGTTCCCCAAAATTTTATAAATTTCAGAATCTATAAAGTTGAAAAATTATATTGATTTTAGAGCTTTGCTACAGGGACCCAAAATATGGGACCAATAGGGGGACAAGTGAGGTGTCCCCCTCCTATTGGATAATGAGTTGGCCATCATTAATGATGGCCAACTCATTATTCAATAGGAGGGGGACACCTCACTTGTCCCCCTATTGGTCCCATATTTTGGGTCCCTGTAGCAAAGCTCTTTTATAGAAATCCAAATCTTAATGATTTGGACGGATTTGGGGCAGAAATCTGAAGCATTTGTACTATTCTCCCTCTCTCTTTTTTCGGATTTCGTTTCTTCACAAACTCTATATTATTATGAGACCAAATCCTATTCTCATACCAAACCAAACTAAAGAATAGGAATTTGAGGGTTTCTATAAAGTTGGATTTTATTTTTTCATGTTATGAAACAAACATAGAAAAAAAAAAAAAGATTTTATGACAACATAAAATTATCTTAATTTTTTTTATAAATTAACTAGGAATCCATAAAAAAATATGGGATTAGTAATCCAAATCTTGCCAGCTATTGAAGCGAACACCCCATAAAAATCGTAACCATGGTTGGTTCATACTAACCATAATTACATCGTAAAATAAGATAAAACCCCAAAACCCTTCGGTTCCCTCTCTCTTTTCTAACCAAAATCTAAGAAAGGCGAGAGTTTTCCTCTCACTTCACCCCCAACCAAATTGATGACTTCAAGCTTGATCAAAACCCTAACCCGCACTCAAAAATGGCAATCGAAGCTGGGGATTGTGTAGTCTCTCAAGATTTGGCATTTAGGTTGAGCATTGTGCCTTAGTTTGAACGCATGCTGGAGAGCTGAGTTTATTTTCGATGACGAGGGTTTTAATTCTCACTTCACCGGTTTCGAGGCTGCAAGATTTCAAGAGGAAGGTAATGAATCCATATTTCAGTTTTTAGAGGGAATTTATGGGTTTTTTTTTATGAATCTTGAGAAAATTGGAATCTTTAGGCAAAAATACTTGTTAATTTTGTGGATAATTTGTTCTAGGTTGATATTATTGTTCTCAAATTAGAGTCCTTTTTGGGAAGTTATGATGAAGTTTGATTAATATGGAGTCTGTGGGGGTAGACAGATGTAAAACACTGAAAATTTGGATAGTTTGTTTCATGAATAATTTCAGAATTTACTCTTGTATTCCAGTTTTTGCATGTAATTCACAAAGATTTAGGGCTTTTGAAAAAAATGCTTCATATTATGTGGATAAATTTTTTCATTCTCTATACTATCAATTGAAGTATTTTTATTAGGATATTCACTCTTAACAACGGAGAGGGGTTTTGAAATAAATGTTTGGTATTATGTTAATAATTTATTCTAGCTTGATGTTAGCTTGGATTTGTGAATTTTCACTTAGGGATTGTGGTCGAGCATTATGATTTTCACTTTTATTGTTTGTGACTTTCAATTTTCCTTTTTTTAACTACAAGTGAAGTAGTTTATTGAGCCTTCAATAAAAAACTACTTTTGTTATTGTTTGTGATTTTTGTTATAACTTTTCATGATTTTGGTTTGTGAATGAGCTTTATGTGACTTTTTCTGTTTATTGTTGCATATAGTATTAATTTGGGCATTTACTGATGGATGATGGTGTTGTGGAGGTTGTTTTGAGGTATAATGGGTACTGGAGAAATATCGTTAGGACTGGGAGAAGGAAGTATGAATGTGGACATCAAAAAACACTTAGGATTGACATAAGAACACATCACTGAAGAAGCTTGAAGAACAAATTTTCTGAGTTTCTTCTTACTACTATGGAAAATGTAATGAAGTTGGTGTACACAATCCCTGAAACCAACCCTAGGAGATTTGCTATACAATTAAATCCAATAGAATATTCATCGGTGTGTTAAAAAATCTGAAAAAGAAGAAGGTGGAAATGTTCTATACTTTAAAATCCATTCCAAGAATTAATGAAATGTATGATGGGGATAATGATCAGAATGGATATGACTGGGATGGGGGATATAACTGGGGACTAGCTGATGAACAAAACAACAAGATGCGAATAAATGATGAACAAAATTTTGAGATAGGAGATGTAAATGAAGGATGCAGTCATGAAGGTGATGTAGACATACAAGTGGATAATGTAGAGAGTTGTAGTGATGATGCTGATGATTGTCATTCCATAAATGAGTACCATTCAGTTCATAGCTCTGAGATGGAAGAATCAAGTGAAGATGAAGTGGATCAAGTTAGGAGTATGGAAGAGTTTGTCTACAAAACAAATGTTGAAGATCCTAAGTTTGCACTTGGAAAGAAATTCAAAGATGTTAAATATTTGAGATTTTGTTTGCAACAACATAGCATCAAATGGACTTTAACTATCAACTTGTAAAAAATGTGCCTAAAAGATCTGCAGTTAAATGCAAAAAAGAGAGATGTCCTTGGCGTCTTAGAGCAAAAAGACTTCTAGATGGAAGAACAATAGGGATTTTTGTATTCAAGGGCTTGCATACATGTACTGGTGTAAATAAGTGTGGTAATTTTCAAGCTATTGTAGATTGGGTTGCTCAAAATATACTAGGAGATGTTAAGTCAAATCCTAATATAACCCCTAAAGATATTATAAGTTTGATGCAGTCAAAATTCAAAATGACACTCAATTACAATAGAGCTTGGAGAGGAGAGAGAAAGCCAGAGAGATCATCTTTGACAGCATAGAAGCTACCTATGATTTGGTGTTATCTTTAAAGCATGAGCTTTTAAAAAGAAATCCTGGTAGTCATGTTAAAGTGCAATTGGAATCTGATTATGCATTTCAAAGAATGTCTGTTTGCCTTGATGCAAGTATTGAACGGTTCAAACACGGTATTAGGTCATTCATGGGGCTTGATGGATGTCATGTGAGGTCAAAATATTTTGGCACATTATTGGCTGCTAATGCTCTAAATGTGAATAATGGTTCATTTCCTATTGCTTTTGCTATTGTGGAAGGCGAAAGTGGTGATAGTTGGTATTGGTTCTTGCAAAACTTGTTGCAAGCTTTTCTTGGTGATATTGGCCACATATCAGTAATTAGTGATCAAGAGAAAGGCCTTTTGGAGGTAGTGTCTATATTATTACCTTAAGTGGAGCATAGGGTTTGTATTAGACATCTTTGGAAGAATTTTAAAAAGGACTTTCAAGGATACTTTTTTGAGCAAGCAGTATGGGATGAGCAAGGGCTTACACAAGCGAGGAGTTCAATGATCATATGAAGGCTTGGGATAATGTTTTGCATCAAGCTTACATCAAGTTGGCATCTAAGGATAGATTTGTGTGGTCTAGAAGTCAGTTTACACATCCATCTAGAAACAAACAACACCAATAACAATCTATCCGAGTCTTTAAATTCTTGGATCTTGGATCCTAGATGCTAGATTTCTCCCCATTGTTGACCTTATAGTTAAGCTGAGGAGAAATCTAATGGAGAAATTCAATAAAAGAAGAAGACTTGGACATAAGTGGAAGGGCAAACTAGTTCCAGTAGCTGACAGATATTGTCAAGATATTAGCAAAAGGCTAGAAGGATACAAGGTATTTTGCACAAATGATAAAGAGGCTAAAGTGGAATATCAGTTTGAAAGGAGAACTATCAACTTAAGGGAAAGAAATTGTAGCTGTAGGTGGTGGCAAATTACAGGTTTGCCATGTACTTATGTGGCTAACTTTGTGGGTCTATTAGGAATGCAGACTGGTCACAATTTTGTGACTCGTATTACTCTATTCAAAGGTATATGACATTTAGATTTGATCTATTTCCTTTGATGTACATTATTAGCTTCTATAACTAATAGAATATTGTTTGTTTTTGCAGTTACATGATGGCCTATGCTAAGTCTATTGATGTTATGCCATCAAGAGATCAATGGGAGCCATATGACAAGGATTTCACAATTAGAACCTCACATGCAAAGAGGCCTGTAGGAAGGCCAAAAAAGAAGAGAATGAGGGGAAGGGATGAAACTGAACCTAAGCAAGTTGATAAAAGAAAGCACACGTGCACAAGATGTGGAGCTTTGGGTCATCATAAGAGCACTTGCAGGCAACCTCTAAAAAGAAACCAAATTCCTCAATAGCAATCTCAAGCTTCAGGAAGAGGACATGCACAAGAACAACCATCAAAAGCTAGTACGATAAGGTGATGTATAATGCTGAATGCAACAACATAAGGTTATATGAATTACATTTATTTACATTAACTTGTTGTAAGCTTGGTGAGTCAAGCTCAAGAATGAACAAGTTACAAGCTATTAGAAGTAGAGGAAGAGCTCTAGCATCAGGTAAAGGAACAAGACCTCCAACATCAGATCCAACAACAGCTCATATTGCATCAGCTTATCATGCAATACCACCACCATCACCACTACCAGTAGCTTACCACTTCAAGATTATCATGCATTAGGTCCACCTATAGCAGCTGCAGCTCAAGCATCAACTCAAGCATCAACTCAAGCATCATCAAATCAATTATCGGTGAACCAGCCTACTCAATCATCAACAACATCAGGGCTTAGCAAAGTCATATGGAAATAGTTTGATGAGATATTGTGTGACATTTTGCAAACATTGTCATCTTCTTGTGAATTATACGTGTTATCAAACAAAGAAAATTTCACTTGGTACTTAGTTATGTAAGCAAACAATGGCTTGTGGTCGTATATGTTGTTATAGCCATTTTAGTGATGAAAGATAATCACCAATCAATGGCGGACAAATGTCCCACATTACGCATAATCAAGTCAGCGCTTCAAGATAATGTAAGGTCCAATTCGATTGACTCGATATGCCGACATCTTGCGAGGACGACTCACGACTCTCGACTCAAAAGACGTTACGAGCTGACATCTCGAATGGTGTTACGTGTCGACCTCTGACTAAGTCGACTGTTAATCACTCCACTCCACCGACTAATTGACCGATACCTTGCGAGGGTGACTCAAAAGACAGTACTCTCGCCACCGGACGAGTAGAAAGGCGACGAAATGCCTCGATCCTCGATCCCCCTCCCGTGCATTGGTGACCAATCGCCTCGCAATAAATGACATTAAATGCATTATGAGCGCCATCGTACCTCTGCCCCCAATAGTCTTTATGACACATCGGAGCAGCGATGGCACCACACACCCCCAATCAGCCTAACTTACCATTCTACCATTCTACCACCATTATAAATAGTGGTACTATTTTC
The DNA here is from genome assembly GCF_001876935.1 of Asparagus officinalis. Taxonomy (NCBI): domain Eukaryota; kingdom Viridiplantae; phylum Streptophyta; class Magnoliopsida; order Asparagales; family Asparagaceae; genus Asparagus; species Asparagus officinalis. The sequence continues at coordinate 20,428,191 of NC_033796.1, forward strand.
AATAATAAGGTAAGATCTTTACCTCTATCCATCGTGCTTAAGAAATAATGTAGTTTATTTTACTTCTCCACTTAAGCAAATCACTGACTTGATCGTCGGAGGAACAACCGGGGAGCCCAACCCCGCCCCTCTTATGATTTGTTACTTGTCCACAGAAGAATAGCTTACTCTAGAACCAGACATTCGGAGGTTTAGGGGACCACCGTTAACTTAATCACTCCTTTTATTTGACTGTTTGATATCAAACATCAACATATGGGACAAATTTTGAAAACAGACCCCTTTGCAAAAATATTCCCAAAAAAAGACCCGTTTTCACTTTATTTTTAAAAAACGACCTATTTTCAGCATCAGGACTGAAACTGAGTCGTTTTTTGCGAAAAATGTTCCAAAACTTTACGGGAGTTGAACTCCCGTGAAGTTTTGTTTTGAAAAAACTTCACGGGAGTTCAACTCCCGTGAAGTTTGGAAATATTTTTCGTAAAAAACGACCCAGTTTCAGCCCTGAGACTAAAACTAGGTCGTTTTTTGCGAATATTTTCAAAACATGTTTTTTTTGAGAATATTTTTGCAAAGGGGTCTGTTTTAAAATTTTACCCTCAACATATGTGTATGACATTTTGTGTATGGCATTTTGAGAATAGAAAGTCTAATCATTTTAGCCATGTAAAAGCAAGTTTCTAACTGTACTTCTATCAATGGAATCTTGTTTTCCTTGAAATATGCAATTGCTAATTATGTACATGCATGAAGCTGTTATTAGTTTTTATCTTGTTTCATGAGTGATTATGGACACTTGAGTTCTGTTTGACCAAGATTTATCTTTTGGGTTTAATTTATATTTCATTTTGTCAGAGGATTAGGGCTGAAGAGAGCCCTTAGGGGGCTTGAAATAATTTCAAAGATCTTGAGGGCTAATGTCAAAATATTGAAGATATGGGGGGTTAATATCGAAATAATTAACTGGGGGCTTATTTCTACATACTATTAGTATTTGGGGCGGGGCGGGGCGGAGATCCATTTTAAAGATGTGGGGGCTAATATCCAAATATTGAAGACGTGGGGTCCAATATCGAAATAACCCATGCCCAAATCTAATCCAACCTTTGGGCTTAGGGCCTTGATTGAGATTTGGACGCCAACGGTTCAACGATAAAAATCGAAGCGAAGAAGCGGTCCACTTATAGTTCTCACCGCCGGGTACTCATACCTCCCTCACCGCGGTCAATACTCACACGTTAGCCAGCAGCTGGGTTTTTTCTCCCTTCTTTGCTCTTGATTCAATTCTCTCTGTCTCCTCCCCTCTCTCTCTAACCCTAGAATCTCAGAAATTCCCCCATCCCAAAAATCAAAAGTTTCTTTCGCTGATTCGCTGATCTCTTGAATTCTTGATCCGTCGACGGAGGAATCAGGCTAGGACGTGGAGAGTGTCAAATTTGGCGGTGGAATTGAAGAGAAACGGTATGTTACTTTTAGAATTTCAATTTGGATGCACTTTTGAAATTAAAGTGATGGTTGATTGAAAATTTTAGGCAATTTAGGGTTAACTTCGTTTGATTTAGTCAATCGCGCTGATTTGAGAAATTAGGCTAATTTTGTTGAACGTTTATGATTCCTGCAACTTTTGCCTTATAAATTGGAAAAATGATGGATTTGATTTGTTTTTGTTCATTGATGCAAGATTATCAGTAATTAAGATGGTTTTTGATTCGTTTTCTGCGTAAGTTGATAGATCTCATTTTTTTAAATTTATTTATTTTGAGAACTCGATTTTCCCATGCGTATGGTTCTTAATATTTGGTTTGTATTAAACACATTAGGGAAAAAAATTGTATTAAACAGATTAGGAAAAAGTTTTGTATTAGGCATATTAGGATTGTAAGCTGCATGTAAGCCACCACAGTGCTGGACTTTTGTATTTCATATGGGGAAAAAAACTTAAAATGAGAACCAGCTTAGCTGTTTGTTGAAATCTCTAGTTTCTGTATACATTTAAAATCTTTGTATCTTCAGAATACCTTCTTTGAGATTTACAGATCTGCTATATATTGAACCTTGGATATTGAGAAGTTCTCTAACAAGTCATGACAAAGGACTCTGCGAGATTATTTGTTGAGGATAGTTGTAGAAGATTACATTCCCAGATGATTACCTAGATTTGGATATAGAAAAGTGTCTCACAAGTCACAACAAATATCTTGAAAACAGAACTGTTTTTTCAAGGATAGTGGAAGGTTCAGCTTCTGGACGACAACCTAGATTAAAATATTGAAAAGTTTGCTCCGTAGTCCTGAATTGTCTTAAGATATAATAGGAAACAAAGGAGAATTCTATCACATTGAAGAGTCTTTCGACCTTGGTTAGATTAGCAGATGACGAAGATAGTATACAGGTGGAATATTAAAACAGCAGAGATGATGATGGCCTATGGAGGAAGTAAGAAGAAGAAGCTAGAAAGAAGAGAGAGGATGATTCTAAGAGAATCTTTTCCGAAGAAATCTTTTCATATCCATTAACTGCTAAAATGCATTCCACATATTAGACTATCATCTTATCATTTGTATCGACCATTCAATCTATGTTGTTTTACATCGTAATTGGGCTCTTTTGATTTTACATTATTGTTTAAGGGTCCGTATGATGCCACCTTACCGAAATTTAATAAATTGATCCTTTAAATTCAAGGTTAAACCTCTATCTGGAGTACAAACAACTCTTTATGCAGAACCGCAGAAACCTATAACTCTTTGGGACCACAACTCTTTGGGACCACCAAAAGATCAACCTTAAGTTTGAATTTAGGACTTCCTAAGATATTCATAACCAATGAGCTTTTGACCGGGTTTAAAATGGTTAACTCTTTGCTTATTTGACTTCTCAGCGTGATTGAAATTGATTGTATGTAAAGTACATATCATAGTTGCATGGAATCTGTTTTGTTCTGGTTCACGGGACAAGTATGGGAGCTTGGCACGCCACTTATTAGGAATCAGTATGAGGGTGTAAGTCTTATATTTTATGCTAGGGAACATGGTACGTAATAAATTCGGTTCTTAAATGTAGGAATAGGAGGTTTTGCAATAGTCAAATTTAAGAAATATGCTTAGTTGATATCGATAACGGTAAAAGAATATTGAGAACTATGTTGCAATTAAAGTATGCATACTCTATTTGCTTGATTTTTCATGTTTTTTGTTATTTTATTCTATTGAAAAAGAGTTATTGTTTGCTAAATTTTAACTGGTTTGAATTCTAAATCAAGTCACTGGAGTTAGTCAATTTGGTCGTGTTTCACCATGAATCTGGGACGATGGAACCTGAGTCGTGGTTCACTATAGCGTCCCATGAGCCTGACTTCTATGGTACAGATGTACTTTTTTAGTTCTGCTTATGCCTGTCGAAGTCATTTTGATCTTGCCCAATTCAATCCGTCGAAAGGCAGTAAACTCTAATTTCCTTTTGGGAAAAACTCTAGTAACCACTAAGAGTTAAGATCTCAAACCTAGAAAGTTCAATCATGCTAGATATTTCCAATTTAACTCTAAATTTGAACATCTATTTTTAGTAAAAGACCATCATCTTCTATTGTTCAATTGGACATCCTTTCTCAAAAATTCGTTGATCAAACTTGACCTGATATATTCATAGCCAGTGAGCTTCTGACCAGGTTGAAAAAGACTAACTCTTTGCCTATTTGACTTCTTAGCGTAATTGAAAACTATTGGCTAAATTACCAGATTGGTATACATAATTGCCACCTTTTACCAATAATGTACATTTAGTTGCTTCAGCAACAATAAGGTATTAAAATGTGTTTAGTTTTGCCATTAAGGTCAAATCTTTCATCGCTGATGTGATTTAGGTGCCAAAGCTTCACATATGCACACATGATCTTATTTAAATGAATAAAAAGATTGATGTGGCGGAGTTTTGATGATGTGTCAGAGGGTTAGGCATAATTCATAACTAACTCTAGAAACCAAAATTGAACCCAAAATTTCCCCTACCAACCAAGAATCCTAATCCACACAAAAAGCCTCAATTTTATTCCTGTTTTAGTTTAAATGAATCCCAACTACCTTATACACATCATCTGCACTTTGCTAACTCAGTAGCTAAAAAGAATTACGTGAGGATTTTCGGCAGTCAATTTCACTGCCATCCAACTTTTCTACCTTAATGAAACTTAAACACATTTTAATACCTTATTGTTGCCGGAGCAACTAAATATACCTTATTGGTAAAGGCCTAAATGGAGAAACTAAATATTCCAATCTGGTAATTTAGCTGAAAACTATTGTATGTAAAGTACAAATGTACTTCTTTAGTTCTGCTTATGCCCATCGGATTCTCTTTGACACAGTCTTACCCAATTCAATCCATTGAAAGACAGTAAACTCTAATTCCTGTTTGAAAAAACTCTACTAACTACTAAGAGTTAAGATCCCAAACCTAGAAAGTTCGATCATGCTAATTTACTTTAAGTTTGAAAATCTGTTTTTAGCGAGCCCATCATCTTCTATCGTTCAATTATACATCCTTTCTCAAAAATTCGTGCTCAACAATAAGCTTTCTTAGCTGAGACAAGAAGATAAAAATTCTCTAGGTTTTAGTTTCCAGCTTGTGATTTATTTTATAATTTTTTTTGTTATTGTTAATCTCTTGATTTAGCTACTTACAAAATTTCTTAGGTAATCTAGTGCTCTTGGAATAACATTGTCTACATTTGGTGTCGTAATATGTTTACTTCTCACTTATGTGTCAGTAATGCCTTTTTGTTTTCTTGAAGATATATCACCTTGTCAGGTTTCCTTTTATTCACCTTAGTCATGTGATTTGATACCTAGTTGTTACATATCTCTTTTACATATGTTGGCTGGTCATTAACTTTGATTGTTTTATGCACTCTACAGTGTTAAAGGAACACTGTTAGAAGTAACTCATGGCAAGAATAAAACCTCAAGCACTGCTAGTTCAGAGCAAAAAGAAGAAGGCTCCATCACGAATCAGTCTTACTACTATCATTGCATTCAACCTCATAATATTCTTGATCATATTCTCTTTGTATGCTACATACAAATATTGGTATCGAAGGTTAGCATTTTCTCAGAGTTGGAGCAAGAATCTGTTCTTACTTTTGTTAGTTAATTTGAGTGTCACATTAGTTCCTGTGGTTACTGTTTCACCATTATTTGATAATCAGTAAGTATGGAGGTCTCTTGTTATCTAAAACTAATATTCAACTCCTTTTCAGGCCAAGCAATCAACCTGACTTGCACTTAAACAACCTTGAGGTATGTTTTATTAGTTTTGATATTCTTCATGTTTTTCATTTCTTTTTCTTGTTTGACTTTTGCCAGATTCTACATTCTAGTTCTTTTAATAATACTCCTCATTATTCTTTTCCTAAAGCACTCCGAAGTCTTTGGAGAGCGGAAGAAATTCGATCTTCCTAGTTATGCTGTAAGTTGTGCTTTGCCTCTACATTTTCATGTCATGTTTTCTTTTGTTTTGAGCCTACTCAATTTACATCTTGATGTGGTTGGAATTTATTGCAAGTTTCCATCTCTGTTATTTCTGTATTTGTCCCAAGACATTGAATGATTGGAAGTGTTAATTGATGATTTGTTCTTTGTTTCTCATTCATGAAGGGATAGTTATTCTTCTGGGTCATTCAAATCATGGGATTAACCTGTGTTGTGAGGGTGATTCTGTTATTTCTTCTGGAATTTATTGCAAGTTTCCATCTCTGTTACTTCTGTCTTTGTCCCAAGATATTGAATGAATAGAAGTGTTAGTTTAGGATTGGACCTTTGTTTCTCGCTCACAAAGGGATAGTTGTTCTTCTGGGTCATTCAAATAATGGGATAACCTGTGTTGTGAGGGTGATTCTGTATCTTATGTTTGTGGGCGAGAATGGTGGACAGGTGGAGGGGATTTGTATATTTCTATTTTGGTTTCTCGTGTTGATTGCTTCTTGATGGGGATAGGTTTGAGCCCTATTGCTCTGGCCCTTGGCCTAATTATTCTTTACTTCCAAATATGTCATGACTGATCTACATGAGATGGGGATGGGTTTGACCATATTGTTATTAAACCCCTAAAGTTTTGGACGAGCCTTATTCTGGAAGCAATCCTTATTAACTATTCTTCTTTCTTTTGCTCATGTTTTTTTGGGTGGGCTTTTTTTTTTGAAGGGGGGGGGGGGGGGG
>NC_033796.1:20434412-20466826 GCF_001876935.1 Asparagus officinalis
GAGGGTAGAGTGGGATATTCCTGTGCTATTAATTTCACATCTACACTGTTTAGTTGTTAACTAAAAAAGCATGGACATGATAATAGTTTTGATTACAACAATGATGTTGTTATGATGATAGCGAGGCTGTTGGTAAAGAGAGGAAAAAGAAATTGCACAGAGATCACATGCATGTAATGTGAGCAGACTCATTTCTAATAATATGATAGCCTATAGTGGTTATATATATTACATGACTGATCTGCATGTTTATGGGGGCCATGGTTGCTATTTTGACTTCAATAGTTTGGGATAAAATTTGATGCAATTTTATGGTGTTATTAATTATTTTTTGTTCTTATTATTCAAAGACTATAAGCGCGAGGATTGAATTGAATGTTCCATTTCCTTCTATTACCTTTTTTTCATATGACTGGCAAAAAACTTGATACCTGGTTTATCAGATGCCCACTTAGTCTGTAAGCTAAAGAAAAGCACGAAATTCACATGACAAATAGGGACAGTAATATATGGTATTGATGATGCCATTTATGAAAAAGAGAGCAGACAAAGAGATACATGATACATAGGCAGTTCGTGTATGTAAATGTGTTCTGAATTTATTGCTGAAACTAGCATCTGTCATCTGATTACTTTTATTTGCTTTTTATTTTTTCTAATGTTTTAGACTAGGTTTGTTGATAAGTATCATTGGAATTTACTTGGATATGCATCCTTCAGTGGGAGAGACATACGTACCTAGCAACATCCAGTAAACATTTGTTTAGCTTGTCATGACTTCTGGTTAAGGATGAAAACGGATGCTTGAATGATGAATTCACTCATACACTTCATGTATCCAAAACTATGTAACATGTATAATACATCTCTTTGTCGGTGCTTTTCATACCTGATCTGCAATGGGAACAAACAGAGCTTGATGTAAGGTATCCTATTTCTTTATAAGAATTACTTATTGATATTTCTAGTAGTATCCTATTGTATTACTGTATCACTATTGATGCTTTACAGAATAGCAAGCTTTCTCTATAAGGCTGTAGTAGATTTTAACAAGAGAAATGGCTTTATAAGAATTACATATTGTTACATCTACAGGTCTGTTAATATTAAGGAAGAGAGCACACCTACGTGAACATTACTTGAATGTTCTTCGCTTACCTTTATAACATGTAGTGCTCTATAATTGATAGCCAACTCTTAACGTTAACTATGTATTTAGCCAGGAATTGCTTCTTTTTGTCTTTGTAAAGAGCTAGAGGCCCATAATTGTTAATTTGTTATTAAGAGAAATTTTATTTCAGCAGAATTTTTTCCGTCTGTGTACGTATTTAGAGCACATTATGATTATTTTATGCACTTAGTCTCATTATTTAATTTAACATTGTTGGAATCTAAAATATTATTCTCCACTTAGTTCTAATTGTTTGAATGTTGTAATAGATCTTAAACACTGCAAAAGGTTCAATAACTGCGGAGCTGTATAAGGATGCTTCTCCTGAGGTTGTGGATAAGTTCCTTGACTTGTGGTGAGCATTCAGTAAACTTATTCTCGTGATTTCATCAATATTCAATGTGCAGCCGTGCACAGTGAAATCTATTATACATTTTGTTATTAAGCTTGCTATACACCTGCTATATCAGTTTAGAAACATGTGAAATATGTTGTAATGGGGCTGGGAATTTAATCGATTACCTGTCTAACGGGAACAGAATGAACCCAGATTCCCAAACAAGCCCCAATATTCAGGGTCGTAGTATAGAAAGAATCTAACATGATTAGATTTTTGGGTAGGCTATGGACCAAATGGATTTGATCCCAACCTGACCTAATTTTGTAAAAAAAAAACTTGCGTCAGTCAGGGCATACGAAAACCGACCCTGTTTGGACCTAGGGGGTGTCATCTCCTTTTGTTTTTAAGCCACATGGAATCTATGTCCCAGTACCTAGATTTAAATAAGGGATATCACATCATCGCAAGGTAGGGTATGGGGAAATGGCTATATTTGTATATTACGTGTATTTATGTCTTAAAATTAATAACTTATGTAAGATCAATATTATTTTTCATTTACATAAGATCGTTATATAAGAAATAAATGTGAAGTGTATAATATACGTCCAAAAAGCCTATGAGAATTGTTTTAAATTAAAATATGTATTATATAATTGAGCGTATGCTTGAATAATCATATGCATATATTCAAAAAGTGTCCAAGAAGTATCGGTACGGGTACGGGTATGTGTCAGGTATGGATACAGCTTCTGATTTGAAGTACCCACGTAACATAGATTATGACCATAAGCTTCACAGGAGGGGCTGTGTGGTATTTGACAAGGGAGGATTATGCCATTTATACTGGAAAAGAAGGTGAAAATGGAGCAAAATACGAGCACTTCTCCTGATGCAGGGTTTGTTACTAACTTTATAATTTGGAGATGTGCTTGCTAATGTTGTGTTACGTGTTTGTTTGTCTTTTCCTGCTATAGCCTGTTAGCTTTGCTAGTATAACTGTTTCCTTTGCTAGTATAACTGTTTCCTGATAGAATAAAATTGCCTGTGAAGAGCAAGTTTGTGGGGAGAAAGGTCTTAAGAAGATATGAATAAATGTATGCATTATACCGTACTATTAACATGATATCGAACCTCTCAATTTAGTACCAAATTCGGGCCTAAGAAAATTTTGTAAAAAAGAGTGGCTTGCCAAGGGGACTAGAAGGTTAGTTGGCTTGTAATTGTTTTATGTGGTTTATGCATATACGGTCAAAGAGAGTTCTCAAAGATATCCTAGAGTTCATAAACAAATGTCTTAAGGCAAACAATGTGCATAACATCTAAGATTATGTGGCTTGTAGCTGATTATTTGGTAAAAGGAATCACATTCATCTTTTGGCACTGATATAAGCCAACTAATGAAGCAATTCCACAAAATATCTTATTTAAGCGGTACTTATTTTTCATCTCTTTCATGTCTTTTTCCATCATTAGCATTTTGATGAATGTTTCATTTGGCAGTCAAAAAGGACATTTCAAAGGGATGCCTTTTCATCGAGTAATCAAACACTATGTAATTCAAGGAGGTGACTTCCAAGATCTTGGGGCTGCAGAGGATTGGACTCTGAAAGGAAAAGCCCACAGTAAATTTGCTATGAGGTTTATCATCTGTACCCTATTTTGTTAATTTCTTACTTCTAACAGTTATATGTTCCTTCTAATGGAACTCCAAACTGTGTTAGCATGCTTAGTAGTTTTCATCCAGTTATTATATTTTTCACTAATGCATTAACATTCTTGTGTGGCATCAGCCCAAAGCACGAGGCATTTATGCTTGGAACCACAAAGGCTAAATCAGAAAGCAAGGGTTTTGAGCTCTTTATTACAACTGCTCCAATTCCAGACTTAAATGACAAACTTGTTGTGTTTGGGAGAGTAATCAAGGGGGAAGATGTCGTCCAGGTAATCAACTAGTTGCCTTTGCTTTACTTTTTCTTTTCCTTTATGTCAAAATGAGTATCAAATTCTATATTAATCAATATGATTCCTGATTCTCTTTCCATTGTCACATTTTTGAGTGCCATTTGTTCATCTTTAAGTGCTTGCTGCTCCATCATTTAGTCTCGAAAGGATTAATATCGTTGCTTATCACAAATATATATAGACGATTTGGCACATACATCTTCCTTGACCTCATAGCTTTGACCACATGTATCAGACGCGTCATGTGTTTTCACACATGGGGAAACTTTCTTTTTATGATTTAAGATGCCTAAATTAAAGAGGAAAGGGAGATAAAAGAGGGAGAATGAAGAATGGAAAATAGAAGAGTAATCGAAAGAGGTACAACTTAATTAAACTCTTTTTGTGTATTAAGAAAAACATTTGTAAAGGACAGTTATCAACTAAATTGCTAGTTTTTGCGTGGAATTTCCTATAGATGCAAACAGTCTGAGAGCACCAAGAGACATAAACGTTCTTCCCCTTAATGAATCTTTGGTAAAATTATATTTCTGACTTGAAATGTATCACCAAGCAACACCATATAGATGTTCCCAAGTTTTTTGGCCATAGCCTGCCATATAATGTAGAAGAATATGTCAAAGCAACATTAATTGATGATTTTGTAGAAGAAAATAACCATCTATCAGACTATAAAGCAGCTGATAGGAAGACTTTGTTATTATAGTAATGCAAAATGTTTGATAGTGCAGCAGGATTCAATAGAACGATGTGTAGAGATAATAGATACATTGGGTAAGCATCCAATTTTTGTTTTCATTTTGTGGAACTGTACTCCAGATTCTTGGCATATCTAGTTTATTTTCTATGGACTGGCTTACTTAGAGTGGCTGAGAGCCTAGCCATCATCCTTTTGGTCTTTCTCACACAATTGCACAAATCTTTCTTTTGGTTGTTATAGAAGCCAATGAGCATGCAGTTAAAAAGAACTTACTGGTAATAATTAATGGGGGAACAAGGAATTGAGATAGGCCTAAACATATGTGGGTGGTGGAGGCAATTAAAGTAAGATCTGGAAGATAGTCTTAACAAATCTTGGATGGAAGAAAAGAATTCCCATAGTAGATCCCCTAACCCTAGTTTGAAGTAAAGGTTTTATTGTTAAGTGCTTTCAGTTGAATGTTTAATAAAGGTATCCGTCAAATTATGTGTAGCTTAATCATACAGCTGTAATATAGTGCACTGGAATATCAACCAAGAAAATCTTCCTTTGCTCACCTAAGAAACATGGTTGCTGCTGTGACACACACAAAACAACGCAGATACTGCTACATGGACCTTCATAGAAAGTGATGGAGATGATCTAGCAATATGACAATATATCAGACATGATTCGATGGTCATAAAAGGGAAACTATATAGGATGTTTGATATATGCATACACATGAACATGTAAATTGTGCTTCTGGGCAGAAGTATAATTATACTGTCACATTATAATATTCACAAAGAACAAAGTACATCTTAGCTCTTCAACTTTTTATAGAATAGTTCAACGTATTTTGCACCTCGAAGTACATCTTTGCTATCAGGCAACAAGGTACATGTGACGGTGAAAATTTTTCTTACCCTTGCGGTCACTATTTTTCTTGTGAACCTAGTATCTTTTCTTTTTTTCCCGGCAATTATTGCATTTTCCGTGAATTGTTAACTTTTAGCAACTTTTCATCGAAATCTGATTCTTGTACCCATGACCGTCTCGTCTTCTTTCCACAGACTTAACTCCAATGCTTTATGGTATTCAGGAAATTGAAGAAGTTGACACTGATGAACACTACCGGCCAAAGTCCCCCATTGGGATTATCGATATCACATTGAAGCAAGAGCCATGAGCTGTTCAAACGTTTGCTATCTACTTGATAACTCACTGCTGCATGGTGGTGGCTTTCTCAGATTCAAGCTCAGCCTTGTTCGAAAGTGTCCCATGTGGTTGTTCAAAAGTGTTCCTATGCGGTTCAAATTTTGACTTAATGTAAAAATGTTTTAGCAATATTTGAATTTTTAAATTGATGAACATGAATACCTGAGAAGATCATCAAATGTTTCGTCCTAGTACAAGTAGCTCGCTCCCAGGGATGTACTGCAGCTGCTTGGTAAATTCATTTCTTTCTGTTCATGATTTTATACGTTGGTTTAAAAAATATAGCGGTTTTCCCTGGAAATCCCAGATCATTTCGCGCAAACCATTTTATACGTTAGTTTTCATTCTAATCAACTACATAACTCCGTTTTCCTCATAAAATTTCCCTGAATTCCCGACAATCTCTTCACCAATTTGCACATGCATTTCAATTTGCACGTGTAATGCGTGTGATGCCTGTTTAACAAACTCCCAGCCACATCAATGTCTTAAAGATAAGGGTATTGTTGGAATTTTCGGAGGAAAGTGGACAATGTCTCAAAGGCAAGGGTATTGTTGGAATTTTAGGAGGAAAGTGGACAATGTCTCAAAGGCAAGGGTATTGTTGGAATTTTAGGAGGAAAGTGGACTCAAGTGGTTGATTGGTAGAAATTGAAAACATAAGGTGTTTGTGTAAAGAGACTTAAATATAAGGTGGTTTCCAAAAAAAACAAACCTAAAGTATAACCTGAATTCAGTATGGTTGAGACTCGGTTGTTTCTGAAGCTTTTACATGCTGATCATGTGGGTAGCTGTATTTTTCTGTGAATGATTGTAAGAATCTGAGTGTGCATGGATCTAGGGGCTGTTTTTGTTTGGCTTATTCGAAAAAAAAAAGAAAAAAAAGAAGAAAAAAAGAGATGAAAACAATTAAAAGTAGGTTTCCATCCAAATCCTTAAAAAAATTTCATGAAATGAGTTTTCTTAAATATAAGCTACATCATCCAATGCCAATGTGCCACTTCTTATTCGCGCTTAAAACCACGCTTAGTTTTAAGGTGTGAACTAAATAAAGAAAAGAACGTCATTATAGAAAATATTCGTGCTTAGTTTTAAGGTGTGAACTAAATAAAGAAAAGAACGTCATTATAGAAAATATGTTTCTTTTAATTGCTTTCTTTGATATTTTTTGGCCAACCAAATACGAAGTAATTCCGTTTGCCGTCAAGTATATTTGAATTAAAGAACTAGTTGGGTATGTCCGCTGGAAAATAGAAAAGGAAAAGATGGAAATTTGCATCAGCATGAAATAATTGGTGTTCATAAGATTAGTTTAAATATGCAGGATTGTAATTCGTAGTAATCATTAATATCCACTTGACTATCTGGTGTCCCTTTTTTATGGATAGAATGCTAAATTCTTACTAGTTGTTAAAGAAAATGTCTCTTTATTGGTTAATGCACAAGATCCTTTTTATTCATTCACAATGAGCAGACAATCAAATCCTCTCCACAATAAAAAAAAAAAATGGAGAAACCACTATATTATTACAATTATTGATTATCTAGTCAACGACGGATCCAAGATTTCAAAGAAGTGCTACCACCATATAACTAATAACTAACAAAATTTACCATGGTCTCTAACTAGTTTTAACATCATGAAACAATATATAATCACATCATTCAAAACACCATCAATCACATCATTCTAAATATATGTCATTAAGAAATCATTGAGTCATCATTACTCATTTTATTCGACAACTTACCCTTTGTTAAATTTATAACTTTTTGCCTATATTCAATCATTAACAAATCATTAAAAAAACTCAGGCAAAACTCAAGTAGCTTATACAGTCATACTTAAAGGATACTAGAAAGGAATCTACATGTGCACAAGAAAGGAGTATGCTCTTTTTTCTTATTAAAAAGAAAATAACTCATTCGACAAGTAGATGGTTATTTACTAAATTGTGCCTTAGAATAAAAATTTCCTTTGCCATCAACAGATCAATATATGAAGGAGCTATTGTCTCATTGCAAACCAACAGACATATACAAACGTGAAATACATAATTAACCATTCATATATCCAAGCATGAAACAAAATAAAAATGATATAATGGTTTGAAAATGACTTGCGTAAGGATAAAAATTGTCAATTAATGCTAGTTTTTGTTGAAATTCCTATTCCCTGAAAAAAGACCTCGAGATTACCAGAATTCACATCAGAAGGGTAGTGATCTCAACCAGCTAACCCAAGAAAATAAAGTTAATTTGCTGACAAAGGTTATGATCTCACATCAACCTGTCTAACCTGATTTGTCTGGTTAATTACTAGGTTAGGACAAAACAACCAATACGCCCACTATTAGTCAGGACCTCAGCCAGTAACTCGAACCATCAATATTAAAAAAAAGAAAAAAGATGCAGTTATGTATTGGTTTCATAAATTGCTTTGTGTCATAACAAATTTGCTTGGTTAACATGTAACATGGAGTAGGAAGGAATCTCTATGTCCTGTCTAACCTCATTCAGCACAAGTTAATATTTAGTTAGGAACAAAACACCCAGTTACAAAGTGAAGTTATTATCTTGTGTGTGCATGTGTGTGCGCCATTGTTAGGTGTGTGCGGGTGTGGATGCGCGTGCGAGTACGAGATTAGAGATGATAGGCCTGGTAGGGACCGGTCTACACCTGCCTTAGGCAACTCGATCGACCTGCAGCTGCTCTACCAAAGTGGGATATCCATGGGCCTATTATGAAACACTGGAAGCTACTTGAATATTAGTGACTTGTAATGCTACTTCTCCTATCATGTGGCATAAATAACATGCACAATATATTCCTCCTAACTTTTTCAAAAGTACTCTATTAGACAACTGTGCGGGAACTTACAATATATACTTCTAGCTTGAATATCCTCCTGCTTTGCTGACAGTAGCCTGCAAATAAAATAAAATGTCCAGTGTAATTTCCATGAACAAATCAATGAGATTATTAATAGATCTACAAATTCTTAAGCAATTCAGTCAACAAACATTTAATTACTAACATCACTAGATCCAATCATACATATCTTAACAAATATATAACCGAACACCCAAAAAATCACAAAATATCACAAAAATTCGAAAAAATCTCAGTCCGCAAGCTAATTTCCAACTTAATTTGTAAAATTGGAAATTCAATTCATAAAACTAGAATACAAACCTTTGGCTTAGGGTTTGAGGAGCCGATGAAGAGCTAAGATTGGCTGGACATTGTTGAAGTGGAGTTGAAGTCGGAGATCGAGCTTTTTAGGGTTTTGGCCTCGAAGAGGAGGGAGTGGAGGTCGTCGACGGCGCGAATGAAGTACTTGGATCGGTCGAAGAGGCGAAGGTTGTGGAGGAGGGCCTCGGTCTTGGACTGGGCGAAGGCGTGACGGATGAAGGGGGAGAGGTCGTCGCCCTTGGAGATGGCGGCGGGGAGAGATCTCGTCGTCGTCGTCGCCACCGTCGGCTGAGAGATCGCGAGGGGGGAATCGCGAGAGCGGGGGGAATTTGTGAGAGCGGAAGTGGAGAGAGAAGAAACGGGAATTACAAATGACAGTCTATCAATCAGGATTTAGAATTATGGGTTTAGTATAGGTTTAAACTGTTAAATGGATTTAGACCAATATCCAGTATTCAAATTCTTATGGATCCAAACATTAGAATTGGGCCAAATACACTATTTGAAATGAAATTCTAGTTTCCAAACAGGCCCTAAGAAAGGTTTAGGGGTACTTTTGTGAAATTATCATATAGATGAAAGCAAATCCCCATCATCATCTATATCCTAGAACAAACTGAGAAAGCCAAAGCAACACCAATCTAGTTTTTCTTCTTCTCCCTCAATTCATCTATATCCTAGAACAAACTGAGAAAGCCAAAGCAACACCAATCTAGTTTTCCTTCTTCTCCCTCAATTCTCCCCCTCTCAGCCACCCCAATGAATCCCCCCTCCTTCAAACAATATGAAAACGAGTGTAGATGTTTTCCATATATTCAACTCATTGCTGCTGCCTCTAGGAGTGGAAAATGAACCAAATAATTAACAAATAGTTCGATAATTGTTCGAATAACTATTCGGTCATATTCGATTCGGTAGTTCATTTACCACTAAATAAATATTTTTTAGTATTCGAGTTTACTAACGAATAGAATTTAACCAGATGTATATTCGATTCATTTGTCTATTAAATATTTGTTTAAAATTTGATCACAACTTATTATTTGTATTATTGCACATATGATGTCATATTTTTAACCTACTTATTATTCCTACTTATTACTAATTTTAAGACTTAAATAATCTTAAATATGTTTTCTAATTAAAATCTTGATTTAAATATATATACATCATATATTATAAAAGAATAATTTTTATTTATGAATTTTAATACTATTTGAAAATCATATTTCTTAGCGGAATAAATATACTTTGATATTCGATAAGTATTCATGAATATTAATGAATATTTATCAAATAGCAAGTATTCGAGTTCGAATTCGAAAAACTAGATATATGAATATTAGAGTCCGCATTCGAATTCGATAATTTTAAACAAATACAAATATGAACACTTTAGTATTTGATTCGATTCGATCATTTATCACCCCTATCTGGCTCCTAGTGTTAGGGCATGTTTGACATCCAGAAAGTAAACAAAAACTGTGAAGTGAAGAGAAAGTATCTTCTTAAGAAAGTACTCTCTATTTACTTTCTATTTGTAAATCTTGTTCGGAAAATAAGAGAGTAAAAATACGGAAAGTTGAGATGGTGCTGATGTGGCAGCTGACATGACATCCACTTATGTGAATAAAAAATATTATTTTAAGTTGGAATAATGTTATCTTATGATGTATAATTAATTTCTAAGACTCTAATATATTGTTAAGATCTTCTAAAGAAAATAATCCTGACCTTAGACATATTTATGAGCAAAAATTTCTATACTAAAAGCTATATAACTTTCACTTAGAAACAGTGAACTTAAATATTAATGTAAGTTCAAATATCTTTGACATTATTTATGAGCTGGTGTTGCTCAGACTAGAAGCTCAAAATTTTCAATATAATAGGTTTCAATGATTATTAAACTTCCTATCAAAATAAAATTTGAGCTCTAATTTAAATTTCTCCATTTTTTTTATTTCTCTTTCGTCTCCCTACACTTTCCATTCAATTTCTCCATTTTTTTTTGAGAAAGTGAAAGGAGCTAAAAGGCTAGTGTGGCACCATTTACTTTTTGTTTACTTTCTAATCACTTTCCAAGTGCCAAACAGGAAAAAAAATTCAGAGAAAGTGAAACTACTTTCCAATATTTGCCTCGCTTTCCATTTACTTTTCGGTTGCCAAACATGCTGTTAAGGTCACTTCCTCATAGATGGATCCGCCCCTGTATCTAGTGAACTATCGTTGATTTTTTTTTAAGTGAAAATTAGGAATTAGTACAATACATAAGGATAAGATGAGTATTACATCAACGAACAACAATCACTCATTATATAATCAACAGTTATGAACAAACGTAGCGGTCCCTCCGCTAGTGGAGTATTTTGTGGATAAGAGGATCCATAATCCTACCGGATAACAACCTGTGCTTACAAGTAGCTATACAAAAGTTATAAAAACTTAATTTAACAAAGTCTAAAATGAAAGTTAAAAGTTGACAGACGCATGGTAGTTAATATTTTGGGATTCGAAGCATCAGGGTTTAAAGATTTTTATGAGCAGTTGAAATTCTACTATATCTCAATTAGCATTACTGAATGCAACAAAACAAGCGTTTGGAAGCAACGTACTTTGAGCAGTATAATTTTATTTATTTATTTGGGTGTTGAGTTTCTTCTAGAACTTGGTAGTTCAAAAATCTTGACATTATGAAAATCTTTGCCGAATTAGTTTGTGGGTTCGTCGGAGCTGACGAGGCCAGGGGGTTGACCACAGCTGACGAGGGGTTTTTATCAGCGCCGGCAAGAAGGGGCTTATTGGATGTGGCCATGGTTAGTCGAAGCACAACGGGTTGACCCGAGACGACGAGGGGTTCATCAGAGCCGAAGAGGGATCGATTCGTCGGACCCGACGTGGGGCTTGCTCGATACGACCATGGTTCATTGGACTGACTAGGGGTTGTCCTGAGATGATGAAGCTTTATAAATGTGTTGCGTTTTATTTCCTGTTCTTATTTTTCCTCGAGGAACCAGGCTCTATGTGGATGGATAGTCATGCGTTTGTATCTCTCTAGCGTGTATCTTGTTTCTTTAGGACCTGTTTGGCAAATCTCTCCAAACTGGGCCAGCCTAATTTTATTTTTTAATCGGGCCATAATTGAATCAGATAGGGGCTAGTTCAATTCAAGCATGGTTAAAAGTCTCGAAGATGAACTAAAAACAATTTGGCCACATCTAACCCAACTTTTACAAATCATAGAAAGATACTAAAACTGGACCAGAATTGAGCCTGGCCTAGTTTCAGAATTTTTCCAAACAAGGCTTAGTAATTACCTTTCTAGTGAAGCCCTGGGGCGTAGGCCTCACAGTTCCTCTAGAAAAATAAAACACTTGACAATTTTCTTATGGCTGTTTGTCTCACTACGATCTGAAACAGGCACATAGCACTTTTATATTGATGTAGCACTTCAATGAAAATTTAGCTAGTCCAATGAATGTCGCAGGACTTGATTTCTAACTCCTCTAGCTTTAGCTCCTCTCTGTATAGGTCGCCATAAATTCTCGGATGCTTCTTCAAAATGACAATCAGATCGTGACTTAAATCTATTACTATTGCTTAAGAAAATCTATAAAAAATTCAAGAAATATCCTTAAGATTTACGATGGTTTAAAAATTAAGGAAGATGACAATATTGGAAAAATCAAAAGGCCACCCTTCAATTCTATGTACCATTCCCATGTTCTCCGTGACTATTACCCATTAACCCCACTAATTAACCTCAGTTTTGGATATCGTCATCCCTGCAACTAATTAATTTTCTCATCATTTTAACCTAAACTTTGGATCCTGTCATGCACGCGTAGGGTACCCAAAAAAAAACTAGTTTTAAAGGTAATTATGAAAAGCTCCCGTGTGCTTCTATTTATAACTAGCTAGATCCACATATTTGATGCCAATAAAGTCCCAAAATTATTTGAATAAAGCTTGTCTTTCTCCCAATCCTCACACCAGTACTTCACTTTCAAATTCAGATTCAATGGCTGGCATGCCAAAGATGCACAATAAGCACGTGTACTAATCTCATGTATAAACAATGAAGTGTAACCAAAACTATCATGCATGAATGGTCCATACGGTCAAATATCTCTTCTAATAGTAATAGATTTCGACTAATTTCTGTTATTTTTTTTGTGATACTAAATTTTCGGACAAAAGAACTTCACTGTAATACATTTACTTGTAATTTGATTACATTTTTTTATGTCTTAGTTACCTTTTTATTTTGGAATACTTACATTTCGGTATCCTGGAATATGATGTAATTACAAGGGTGATCATGAAGTTTGAATATCTACACGGGTAACTCTAAGGTTGCTGATTGCAATAACACTATTTATTATTTTCATTTATTTTTCTTTCTTTCTTTTTTCCTAAGTTGGAGTTCTTTTGGATGCTAAGAGTTCGGGTTACAGTTAAAACAATGAAATGTCAGTGAGTAATAGTTCTATAAATTCAAATCTTAGATCTAAACATGCTTTTAAAAACACACACATACACAAATAGTGTTACATCCTGACAGATTCTAGATCACTCATGGAATTATAATCAACAACCTTACAGTTATCTATGTAGATTGGTAGACTTCTGGGTCACTCGTGTACCTGCACGATACCTTAAGGTAGGGAGGCACTAGAGGCACACCCTTGGGCACACTCTCAGCCACACCCACTCACCTGCGACAGTGCAGGGGGTCCACATGGGATTTTTTAAAAAATCTCATGTGGGCCCCCTACACTGTAGCAGGTGAGTGGGTGTGGCTGAGAGTGTGCCTCTAGTGTTTTAACTTAAGGTACCAGAATGTTATTAATCCTCCTATTTTTTATTATAAATTATTATATCCGTTAACATTGTTCATAAAACTGCCATATAATACATTTTTTGTTACTCCTTACGTTTCCCCCAGTTTACTACATTTTTATGAATTATTTTTTTTATT
Organism: Asparagus officinalis; assembly: GCF_001876935.1. NCBI lineage: Eukaryota > Viridiplantae > Streptophyta > Magnoliopsida > Asparagales > Asparagaceae > Asparagus > Asparagus officinalis. The sequence goes on from NC_033796.1 coordinate 20,447,966, forward strand.
CATAAAATGTTTACCTTTATTCATAAAACTGCTATATTTATTTCATAAAATATTATCTTTACATGGGCAATGATGATTCCTAAGCCTAGAGAGTAGAGACCATGAATCATTTTCCCCTTTACTTATACATGCTAGCTAGGAGAACTCAATATGAAAAGTCTCAATAAGGTAGGTTAGGAAATAAAGAATTATACGGTCTGCTAAACATAATTAGATGCACTATCAATTATAAAAGATAGGAAAGCATAAGATTATACCCTACTATATCCTACTATATTTAACAAAGTTCAAAAATAATTTACAGAAAGAGTTGCAACAGGCGCGCATGATAGTTAATATTTGGGAATCCGAAGCATCACGGTTTAAAGATTTTTACGATCATTTAAGATTCTATTTAATCTCAACAACCATCAAAGCGTATTTTATATGTTCTACATCTTTCTCTAGTTTCAGAACCACACCCGTAATTACCATGGACTGCAACAAGGAAGAAGCACTTCCCTTCCCCCCAAAATCTCGTTCAAACTATCGCCGCCTATGAAATCCACTTGCTTGCAACTACGTCGATCCCTCAGCCGATCGCAACACCGTCAAGAAACAATTCAAGAAAATGTGTTTACTAACTCATCCTGATATGATCAAGAAAAGAGCAGCTAGGGTTGAAATTTCACTGACATGTGAAGAATGTTATTATGAGCTCAAATGGGGATGTTATCGGCCTTTTGGTTATGATTGCAGTAGTTGTTGTAGCAATTATGTTGCCGTAGTTGATCCAGATTGGATTCCTAAATATCAGCAAACTGGCTATGATTGCAGTAGTTGTTGTAGCAATTATGTTGCCGTAGTTGATCCAGATTGGATTCCTAAATGTCAGCAAACTGGCGCAGAGAGTTCGTTCGGGCCCGAGACTATGTCGTGCCCCTATTGTGGAGCTTGGACTGAGGTCAGGGATGGTTATGGTAGTTCTCAGTGCTTTGTTGATTGTGTGATCTGTATTCCATAATAGAACTGAATATGTAGTGTCCTCTACGAGTTTACAATTGGGTTGATTGCACATAGATCCCTTGTAGTATTGCTGTTTTGAACTTACTAGCGCTGTAATTTCATTGTCGCGTATAGACCTTTGGTGAAATATTAGCAGATATTGCTCATTTGTGAATTAGTCAGTCTAGCCAGAGGTAAAGGAAAAAAAGTTAACACAGGGGCCTATCTTCAACAAAGAAACTTCAGGGCTAGAAAGCTCAAACCAATAATACCGCAGGCGTTATATGTGCAATTAACCCTTTACAATTTGCCTGCTGACAAACGAGCATGTATTGAGTGTATAAATGCAGCACTGCTTTCAGTATCTATTTTTGGTCTTGGTCTGGTCTAGTCTCGGGTTGTTTTTTGGTTGCCGATTGTTTTGCTAGTTTCATTAGATGGTGGAGTTTGGAATCTAGTCATTATCTTATGCATCGTTTGTGTTATCACAATATGAAGCAAGTGCTTAAAACTCTTCTCAAATACCATCTTATGATTGCAGAGGATGTTTCTTATGTGGAGGAAAATCTGATCACATTAGTTTTGAGGATTTATTTCAACATCTTGTCTAGCTTTAATTGCTTTGTATATCTGATCACTGTTTACATCCTTTTCTTTTTTACTAGATCAGAGGATAATTTACCTATCAAATGCTCACAAAGACCCATAAATTTGTCTTCAAATAAATCTGGTTTTTCTCCCAATTATGGCCCCGGTTGACATCCTGAGGGTTAAACGCCGAGTTTAGACAGAATGTGTGGCACCTAACTCACGTGTCTCAGAGAAAGGAATGAGGATGTGTTTTACTGCTTGAATGAAATTGTTTATCTTATTATTCTGAAGAATGTTGATTTTAGGTCAATAAAATGAGTTTGTAATCTGAATGATGATTGCATCAGATATCAGGTAGAGGACTGGCCACATTGAGTCAGATGACAGATTAATTCATTTGTCTGCAATATCCAGAATTTATTTGGCTATGTTACGAGTCCGGTGATGACTAGTACCATCCTTTTCGTCATCCTGAGCCCAATGACGAGCTCTTACTCTTAAGATGATGATGACAAATGCGAAGTGTTTTGTTAGTTGTAAGATCTGTGGTCTGAGGTCCACTATACGACTGAAGGGTGTGTGTCTTCTATGAGCTCACAACTTCGCAGCTGAAGTAATGAGCATTACTGAATACAACAACAAGCCTGATCGGAAGCAACATATTTGAGCAGTACTGGTTTGTCAAGTGTTGAGTTTCTTTTGGTTATTGTTCATTTTTCCAGTTTGATTAGGACTTGGTAGCTCGAAAGTCTTGATTTTATAGTTGTCTTTCTAAATACAATGTGAAGCAAGTGCATAGTATGTTTATATTGATGTAACATTTTAATTTCGCAAAGGATGCTGCTTGTATGAAAGAAAATTTAGTGCAATGACTGTGGAAAATTTTGGTAATCTAATCATCTATTTTGAACTAGATTCACATATTTAATATACTTTGTCTTTCTCCGAATCCTGATACCATTTCACTTCCTCAGGTTAAACATCAATTTCAGATTCGACGCCTGACATGTCAAAGATTCACTATAAGAACCTGTACTTATCTTATGTCTTGAGGACTAAATGCAACCAAACTATCTCGCAGGAGTTGTCCATACTGTCAAATACCTCTTTCAATAGTAAGAGATTTTCCACTAAATTTTCTCATTTTAATTTTTCCAAAACTGCACTTTAGTTGCAATTTGTTCCTAATATGTTTACAATTTTATATTTTTTTTCACATTTTTCACGTCTTTAATATATATGCTAGGAGACTTACTGTAGAAGCTTAATATAGAAAATCTCAATAATATAGGTAGTAAATAAGGAGGTATATGTACTGCCTAATATAAATAGATGTACTGCTTATTATAGGAGATATATAATAATGAAATTATACCCTTCTATTTTTAACAAAATTTCAAACTAAAGTCACTGGATGAGTTGAACTGACGCATGGTAGTTATTATTTTGGGATAGAAGTATCAGGGTTTAGAGATTTTTACCAGCAGTTAAAATACTCGGTAACCATTTTTTTTCTATTTTCTGCATATTTCTCTAGTATCGGAATCCTACACTAGTTACCATGGACAGTAACAAGGAAGAAGCACTTCATGCTCTTTGTCTCGCAGAGAAAAAGATTTGAAGTTGAAGACTTCAAAGGCGCCATGAAATTTCAGATTCGACGCCTGACATGTCAAAGATTCACTATAAGAACCTGTACTTATCTTATGTCTTGAGGACTAAATGCAACCAAACTATCACGCAGGAGTGGTCCATACTGTCAAATACCTCTTTCAATAGTAAGAGATTTTCCACTAATTTTTCTCATTTTAATTTTTCCAAAACTGCACTTTAGTTGCAATTTGCTCCTAATATGTTTACAATTTTATATTTTTGTCACCTTTTTCACGTCTTTAATAAGGTGTTTGGTTCAATTTCTAGAAATTATAGGAAATGTTTTCCACCTAAAATATGATTTCCTTATATTTCTTAAAAAAATTATAGGAAAAGTTTTGAGAAATCAAAAAGTACCAATTTTCTTATTTTTTGTACTTTGCTTGTTTGGTTCAAAACAAAAAAATAGCTCATAACTTTATAGAAAATAACAAGATTTGGTAGTTTTTTAATTAAATATGGTATGTGTCAGATTTCTGGTGATTTCCTCTCATTTTGAGATGAAATTGTTTTTTGTAAAATTTGGTAGGTTTTGATATTTTATAAAAAATATTTCTGTAAATTTTTTGTTGAACCAAACACAATTTACAGAAATCTCTAGAAAACTTTTAATTACAAATTTGCCATTGTCAGATGTTTTGAGAAAAGTTTTCTTAAAAAATGTGCAACAAACAGCAAATAAGGAGGTATATGTACTGCCTAGTATAAATAGATGTACTACTTATTATAGGATGTAGAAAGAGATAATTGAGAGAGCAAAAACCCTAACTTCATTGATTTATTCAGATACTAGAGAGAGATATATATAGTCATACAAATAGGGGTATGGTTAACGGGTCACAGCCCATTAACCCAATACCCAATAGACTTAATCTAACACTCCCCCTCAAGCTGGAGCATAAATATCCACCATGCCCAGCTTGTCACATATAGTAGAAAACACCTTTGAAGAAGTAGCCTTGGTAAGAATATCAGCAAGTTGTTGTGAGGACGGAGTGAATGTGAGAGATACTATCTTCTTCTCCCAAGCATCTCTGACAAAATTGCAGTCAACTTCAATATGTTTTGTCCTCTCATGAAACACAGGATTTTGTGCAATATAAATGGCAGACTGGTTGTCACAATGCATTGGCATGGGTCCAGACTGAACAAAACCAAGCTCTGTCATAAACTTTCTTAGCCACACCATCTCACAAGCAGTGTGAGCCATTGCTCTATATTCGGCCTCTGCACTAGATCGTGATACTACATCTTGTTTCTTACTTCTCCAAGTCACAAGATTACCTCCAACAAAAGTACAAAATCCTGAGGTTGACTTTCGGTCTCCCATGTCTCCTGCGTAGCCAACATCAGAGAAAGCCGAAATGTGAGTATGCCCATGCTTCTTATATAACAATCACTTGCCAGGACAACTTTTGACATATGCCAAAATCTTCAGAGCTGCTGTCCAATGAACCTCTCTAGGTTTGTGCATAAATCTACTCAGCACACCTACTGTAAAAGTAATATCAGGTCTGGTAACTGTCAAATATATTAGCTTCCCAATTAGTCTCCTACTATGTTGCCTAGGTACGGGTACGGGTGCGGGTGCGGGTATGGGTACGGGTACGGGACACGGCAAATTTGTAAAAAGTAGGGTACGGGGACACGGCGACAACAACAGACCATGTTTTTTTATATGCAACTTCAATCCCAAGAAAATACTTTGGCTTTCCCATGTCCTTAGTGACAAAATGACGGTTTAGATACTCCTTAGTCTCAGCTAAGGCAACAGAGTCACTCCCAGTCAGCAGAATATCATCAACATATACGGCTAAAACCAAACCAGTTGTTGTGCGTCGAAGAAAGACAGAGTGATCAGACTGACAACGTTGAAAACCAACATTAGAAATAACCTTGCTGAACTTATCAAACCAAGCTCGAGGACTCTGCTTTAACCCATAGATGACCTTTCTCAGCCTGCAGATAAGATTCTCCCCCTGAGCAACATACCCAGGAGGTTGCTCCATATAAACCTCCTCGTCCAAATCACCATAAAGGAAAGCATTCTTCACATCTAGTTGGTGCATCGCCCAATCCATATTAACAGCCAGAGAGAAAAGAATTCTGATGGAGTTGAGACGAGCAACGGGAGAAAAGGTTTCAAAATAGTCAATACCATATGTCTGGGTATATCCTTTAGCAACCAGGCGAGCTTTATATCTATCAACAGACCCATCAGGACGATATTTCAAGGTATACACCCATCTGCAGCCAACCACAGTCGCTCCAGCAGGTAGAGAGACCAAATCCCAAGTCCCTCTAGAAAGCAGTGCATTCATCTCCTCATCCATAGCCTGTTTCCAGGCGGGTACTAACAAAGCTTCCTCATGTGACCTGGGTAAAGATATAGTGGACAATGACAAAGCAAACTGACGAAATGATGAGGTGAGACGGTCATAAGAGACAAAAAGAGAGATAGGATATTTTGGGCAAGACCGTTTACCTTTACGAAGAGCAATAGGAACATCTAAGTCAGAAGAGATATGAGGCTCGACATGAGATGGACCTGCAGCTGGAGAAGAAGAGTCAGCAGGAGCAGAGACAGGTGTATGTACTTTAGGACGGCGAGAGCAGAGACAGGTGTATGTACTTTAGGACGGCGAGAGCAGAGACAGGTGTATGTACTTTAGGACGGCGAGAGTATGTCAGTAGAGGCTTTGGTGCAGTAGCCTCAGGAGCAGATACCGGAATAGTAGTGGGAGCCGTAGAAGGTAGTGGCACCTGTGGACTGACAGAGGTAGTGGAACCAGAGGAAAAATATGGGACAGACTCAAAAAAGGTAACATCAGCAGACACAAAATATTTCCTGGTAGACGGATGATAACACCTATATCCTTTTTGAGTACGAGAGTATCCAACAAAAACACATTTGATGGATCTAGATGACAACTTATCCAAACGCAGAAAAAGCATGTGGAAGAAGTCGAAACAAACCAAGCTTACCGGTAAGATAAAAAGGAGTATAACCTGATGCTTTATCAGACGGGACCTTGGGAGCATCATCATCAAAAGTGGTGACGTCATCAATGGAATCATTCTCATCGTCATCTTCACCTTCACCTGACATGTTGCCAACATCAGCGTCCTCATCACCTCTATCTCTGTCAACTGCATCACCAGCTGGGGAGTCGTCATAGTCAACTCGCTCCTCATCACCCGGAACAGCTGAAGACTCCGGAAGACTTGCACCAGCGGCTGGGCTTTTCATAAGTCCCGTTGTAGGACTAGGCATTAAATCATCAGCTTGTGACATTAATGCTGAAGGAGAAGGAGGTGGATTATCTTCGAGACCCCCTGGCTCCAACGCAGGAGACCTAGGAAGATCCATCACCGGAGCAGATTCTGCATCTGCAACCATTAATTCATCTTCTTCGTCCTCAGGAGGATGATAAGAAGAACCTTCGCCCGACAGAGCTGGACCATGAGAACGAAGTCCCGCTCTATGCGGCAGGCCAGCCACAGATGATTCCTGTGGTTCGTCATCTTTAGCAGCTTTAATGGCCTCAGCCATCAACTTGGATTTTTGTTGGCCTCTGGGGGGAGAATCCACCAGCAACTTTCGACGGATCTGCTTATCATACTGGCCAGCTTCATCAGCAGAAAGTTTTCTTTTCCCCGCTGCTCTTGTCATAGGAGGATCAGCCGCTCGTTGTTCTTCCACTGGAACAGGCTCAGCTCCTTGTTCCTCTTCCTGTTCGGCAGGCTGACTCTCGATGGATAGAAACTCATCGATCCCCCTCAAGCGAGACGTCTTAGACCCCTTTCTTGAATTATACATATGCCTAATGTCCTTCAGGCAAGATGTATTCAAGTTGAAGTTGGGAGTCTGAGAAGCAGCGTAATACCAATTGCAGAAGCTGATGGAGGTATAGGAATTAGCAGTTTTGTGGGGAAGCTTGAAGATGGCTTTGGTACAACCTGCCACAGAATAATACCAAGCCCTGGCTCCTTCATATAAGTTGGCTATAACTGAGAGTTGAGGACGAGGGTTCCCGACATACAACTGATCATACCCAAATTGGCGAGCGAACCTGTAGGGTTGGTAAGGCTCGACGAAACAGTTGGCGCCTTGTCGAAAGATCAGGTAGCCTGGCCTGATGGATAAAAGCCAATGGAAAACCCCCCCGCTCAGCTGAGTGAATCCATTAGGACCCGCCGTATCCTGATATTCTGCTCCATAGACACCGCCCTCGAAATCAGGGAAACATCGGTAGATATGGAAGTTAGTGTCCCGTGCTAAGATTTGGCGGATCCTAACCATGTACCCCCCTTCCCATTTCGCGGACTCTAGTCGCTGCACAAATGGGATGAATGAGTCTCCCGGGGGAGAGGCTGCACTCATTATAGGAGGACAGTGGAGCACGTACCAAGCCATCAAATATGTATATGGCATCGGCACCCGGGGATTGGGAGTCTTGAAGGTCTTGTGGCCCTCAGACTCCACCTCTGTAACATCAACAAATTCAGAGGCCAACTCCCGTAATCCGTACTGAAGACAACCCACCATAGCGCTGAGGAGGCTCACAGGTCTCCCGTGTGCCAAGAGAACAGCCGGGTAGACCACCTCAATAGCAAGGGCATCGATCGGCCTGGTAGGAACGACGCAACGTTTGAGCCACAGCATCAAGAATCCAGCTAGCAACGCCGCGTCGGAAATTGGAATCAGAGCTTGATAATGAAAGCTCTCAAACTCTGTGTGAGCCGGGAAAACATCTTCCTTGGCCTCGTTAGTGTAATGGGAGGTAGCGTCGTCAATACGAGCCTGAACCTCCTCCAAAGTACTGGCAGGCAAGCGGGTCACTGAAGCTCCCTTAGTGGTCAAGTTATGGAATAAATATTCCGCCCAAGACACTTGCTTGATGCCGCCTCCACGGACCCCCGTCAGCTGCATGCAAATGTGGAAGTGACACATGACTTCCCAGAGAGTGGCATAAATTTCCGGACTGGTCTTCTTTAAAATTTGGAGCTCCGCCGATCCCGGAACAAACTCTTCATACGGCAAATCCCCGAGAACAAGACCCGAGACTTCATGCATCTCGTGAAGAGCAAAGCCTAATTCCCCCACAGGGGTGAAGAAAGTGCAACTATCAGGATTATACTTCTCCAATATGGAGAAGAAATGAAAGTGGCTCTGGACGATCCCAAATTCAGTAGCCCGCACAGGAACCAGCAACCCAGCTTGAGCGAGGGGAGCTTCTAATTCCTTCAGAACAAACTTGGTCATCTGGGCCCACCATCCAGCCGCTGGAGAATGAACCCAGCCAGGAGTTCTAAATCCTTGCGCAGGGAACTCTCCCTTCTTTTCCAGGAATCTCTTAACGAAGGTCTTTGCCGGACTGGGTGCTTCGCCAAGGGGATACTCCTTAGCAAATAAACTCGGCCGTAAAGCTGTCACCTGCCGATTATAACCAACGGGGCGAACCCCATAGAAAGTCAGAGCTCCTAGAGCAACCCCATCTTGATCCTTAACCAGGGGCCAATCCATACGCCTCGGGACGGAAGCGCATTGGAAATAAGATAGGGGGAACATCCTCTCCATGTTGGGCAAGAAAAGGTTGCGTTCCTCAACTCTCCGCAGCCACTTATAGCCCCCATCATAAGCAGTGCTTGCGTTGAAGTCAACAAAGTCCCCGAAGAGATATCCAGGTTTGGTTATGGGCTTACGGCTTGGGCTTTCAAGTCGAGCGTCCGAAACCAACGTCCTGAGAGTGTCATGAGAAGCTTGGGTGATCAGTTCCACGCGACTCTTCTCCCTCATCCGGAAAACCGGGAGTTCTAAACGCGAGCTGAAAGTTATGTTCATGTCTGCACCACCTTCATGTCCAAAGTGGTGGCGAAAAAGAAGAGGCTCGCTGGTATGGCGCACTACAAAAAGAAGAAAAGAGTTAGACAACTCAAAATCAGACAAGTTCAGACGCGAAGGTCGAACCCCGCGTCAAACAAGTTCAGACGCGAAGGTCGAACCCCGCGTCAAACAAGTTCAGACGCGAAGGTCGAACCCCGCGTCAAACAAGTTCAGACGCGAAGGTCGAACCCCGCGTCAAACAAGTTCAGACGCGAAGGTCGAACCCCGCGTCAAACAAGTTCAGACGCGAAGGTCGAACCCCGCGTCAAACAAGTTCAGACGCGAAGGTCGAACCCCGCGTCAAACAAGTTCAGACGCGAAGGTCGAACCCCGCGTCAAACAAGTTCAGACGCGAAGGTCGAACCCCGCGTCAAACAAGTTCAGACGCGAAGGTCGAACCCCGCGTCAAACAAGCCCAGACGCGAAGGTCGAACCCCGCGTCAGACAATCTCAGACGCGAAGGTCGAGCCTCGCGTCAGAAAAGTTCAGATGCGTGGGTCGACCCTCGCGTCAAAAATCTGAGACGTGGAGGTTAAACCCCTCGTCAAGAAGATTAAACGACGGGGTCCAGCCCCGCGTTATGGGAACGAGTTTCCTCGTTAATTTCAAGATCAGAACTTGCCGGAGCAAGTTTAATGACCACGAAGGTCGTACTCACCACCGATCAAAGGAAGCTGGGGCGTCACATTCGCCTGAGCAGCGGCGCCGCTGGCCGGCGCTGATGATGCAGATCCCCGAGCCGCAGCGGCATCGGACTTGGGAGCGACGGGCTTCTTGGGTGCCATAAGATCTCGTCGGAGGAGATGAACAGCGTTTCGCCGGAGATGAGAACGAAATTTTTTTCGTTAAATTTTCAAGAAGAGTCGAATGACTCTTGATTTGACCCCTAGCGGTCTATTTATAGACAGCTATGAGCTGTCAAATCCTAACGGACGGGATTCGAGGCCATCAGCCCGCCCAAGCTCGACCCTCGCGTTCGAGTTGATTCAGCTTCCAAACGCGATGCTCACCCACGCGTTCCAATTCTCAAATGCAGAAGGCATCTCTGTGTTGAGACCACCATGAACAGCAATTTCTTGGTTACCAAAGCGATCAAAGCCAGGAAGAAACAAACGACTCCACTGGGGAGTCTGTTGGAGGAGTACAGATAGATTACAGTCAACAACGGCGAAATCATCTGACTCGATCAGGCGGGAAGAGCAATCAATCCACCAAATTCTGGGATCCAAAGTATTCCGAAAATTCGTCCCAGTCAACCGCGAACTTTCGAAAACTTTGGAGGGGGTTCTGTAGGCTGTCTAAAAATCACAATAGATAGCTTATTCAAACAAGCTCCGACAACGGAGGTCACAATCAGACGACTTCCCAATCACTGCATCCGCAACTCCACAATTGCCACAAACGCGACCTCACCTCTGAGATGATTGATCTTGACGGCTGTGACAACAGCATGGCTAATATCGTAGCAATTATTAGAGATGCTGATGAGCAGTGGGACGATTTCAGAAATAAAAAGTTGGACTCAGTTGGTGAGTTGCTTGATAGAGAGCTATGGGCGAATATTCATCTTTAAGACACTATGGATGTTGATTCCCGTCTAGCTCCTACAACGAAAGCTACAATCAAATAGTTATCGGGTCGGTGAACGAATGTTGCGAATGGAGGGCTTTTCACATAGATCGAGAAGAGTTACAATTCAACGACACTTCTGACGATTGATGAAAACTCTATGCAGCAGTCTTCACAATCTACAGTGAAAGTTACAATCTGACGACTTTCACACTCCACAACAGCTAAAAGCCAGGATTACTGAACAACGGTCCTTGCAACGCTCTACAGAAGAAGTTACAAGTCAAATGGCTCCTTCTGAAACGCGGATGTCATCCCCGCGTCACCAAGTTGGAAATGAAGGCGACCCTCGCGTCGTCAATGCACAAGCCAAACGTGAGCGACCCTCGCGTTCAATGGTGTTCAGCTAACACCCAACTTCGCGTCTCAATTCAAAGAACACGAAGTTGAGTTCTAAACGCCAGAATGGGCGTTTGACTTATTCAAACATAAGTCGAACGGTTCCAAAACCGTTTATCCCACGTTCTGAGGGATTTTCGCCCACGTAGGAGCGGATATAGGGGTCAGTTACAACCTCTTATCCCCCTATAAAAGCTCAACGAACCCAACAGAGCAACGGGTTGGATTTTTGGCATCTGAACCACACAGGTTGGATTCAAAAGATCTAAACCATACAGGTTGGAGATTTTCAGTTCTAAAACAAACTCGACAGAGTTAAAGGATCGGATTTTTGATAATCAGATCAAGGGTTGGATTCTTTATCATCAAAACCACTCAGGTTTGGAGATTCGGCAACAACAGCAACGAAATCCTTGGAGATAGGATTTTTGAACCAACCTCAGAAAATCAAATCTGAGAGAATCCTTCAACAACAGAAAAACAGCTTGATTATTAACCGAATTTTCGGTTCCAACAACTCTATTCACAGAGTTCAAACTCGTTCAGAGTTCTTAAACTCATTCAGAGTTATTCATAAAACTTTCCACGAAAGTTCATCGTTCCCACGAGATAAAGACGGTCGGATCGTCAACGGAGAGCAAGTTCGACGCAATCAATCGAAGGAAGCACTCCATCGCTGCCAAGAAGAACCCAGTTTTAAACAAAGGGGAAAATCAAATTCGTTTTCCTCTCTTTTGTAATCAAGTTGTAACCGAGATCAAAGGAATCAAAGTCACATTTTCTTTATTCTCTTCTTTACAATTTTTCCAACAAACAAAAGATGGCGACTCCGCTGGGGACTAGCTTTTCCGACGATGAAGTGGTGGCTCAGTCCGACGTCCACCTCTTGGGAACGACTGTAGAAACTCTCGTCGTAGAGTTTGATCAGGCGAAATACGAGGAAGCCCTATCCTCTGGATCGCTTAGCCCCAAGGCTAAGCATGGTGTCCGCAAGATCTCCAAGGAGATCAATTCTGTTGTTGAAGAGCCGAAGAAAGCCCTCTCCTTCGGCCAGGAACTCAAATTGGCTCTGCTGGCTGAAAAGCCCACGTCCGCGTCAGCACAGCGTGCTTCGGGCCACAAACGGCCTCTGGAAGAGACGAGTTCCATAAACGTCAACGACGTTGCTGCTAAGGCTTTGAAACAAGCCAAAAAGAACGCCGCTCGCCGACGGAGAAGATCCATCCGACGAGCACACTTACGAGAAAGCCGATTGTTGGCCCAACGCGAAGATCGCGTTTCTAAAGATCCAACCGAACTTGGCGTCCCCAAAGAAGAACGCTCACTGCGTGGTAATGAGCCCAACTATCAGCCTAGGCTGATACAGCTCAAACGCGACCCTGAGTGGCGCGTTGTTCACTCAAAACGCAGCCCTCAGAATGGAGCTGCCAAAACCAAACGCGACCCTCATAGGCGCGTTCCAATTGAACATGACTCTCAGGAGTCTGTTTCACAAATTAAACGCGACCCTCAGGTGCGCGTTCAAACGAAGCATGACTCTCAGGAGTCTGTTTCACCAACCAAACGCGACCCTCAGGGGCGCGTTCAACCAAAACTTGACCCTCAGAGGTCAGGTTCATCATTTAAACGCAGGCCTCGGCCTAGTGTTTTCAAACGCGACCCTCGCGTTACTTCTCAAGAACGCGATCTTCAAGAGGTCCGTCAGGTTCAAAAAAGTCAGCGTGGCTTTAAAATTCACGTTCGACAAGAACCAATCTCACCTACCCAAGGGCAGGGGGTTCCAACTCCACCTCCAAGTCCGGGGAAAGTTTCCTCCCAAGTTCCTGATCTTCGGGAATTGTTGTCGAGAGGAAAATCAGCAGCACAAACAGCTCACCCATGTCAATGTGAGAGGCTTATCTCGGCAGTCTTGTCAGAATGCCCTTGTTGTGCAACAACACCTCGGCAGTCTGTATTCGACAGGTTGACGAATGTCGTTAGACCTGCCAAACGACAACGCCGCAACAAAAAGAAGACAGTTGAAGCGGAATACCCTCAGGTCACTATCAACATGATCGGCCGAGGGAAAGCCTTGCCTACTGATTCCGATGAGTCACAAGAGAGTCATCACTCGACTGTCAGAGAAATTTGTGACCAGTTCGAAGGAGTATATCAGAATACTCGGACTCGAACAGGAGCTATTCGCCCGGTTGACTATCAAAAGTTAGCCAAAGGCATTACAACAAGTGAAGAACATTCAGCAATAGCTGAATCTCAATCGTCAAGCTCTGTTGGAGCACGCGAGGTCTCCGCTTACATGTCAGGGAATCACGAAGACATCGCCAAAAGAGTGGACGAACATCATGTCATGCTCCAGGCGCAACAAGAGACACTTCTCCAATTAAAGGATATGCTGGCTCAGCTTCTTGCTGAAAAAGGCCACAAACCTGAATCTTCCCGGAGAACAACTTCAAAGGGAAAACAAAAAGTGCACGAACATTCAGATCGTGAGACTCACAACCTGGGATCCTCTTCTGAAGGTGAGAAGGAGATGGAGAAAGAACTGCACCCTCAATCTACTAAAGTGGATGAGCTGGAGGCTCGCCTTAACGCAATCGCCAACCGAAGCGAGCTCCGGGAAGAGGGAGTTGTGCGGCCTTACCCTGCTGAGTGGGATACAGCTCCCTACCCACCGAAGTTTAAGGCCCCTACCTTACAACCGTTCGATGGTACAGGATCGCCAAATCAGCACATTTACTACTTCAAGTCCCAAACTGGGGATGTAGTAGCAAACGACGCCATCCTGACCAGGCTGTTCATCGGTACCCTTAAGGGTGTCGCCTTCGAATGGTTCATGAAATTGCCTGCCGGATCTATTCAGAAATGGGTAGACCTGGAAAGGCTATTCTTGGCCAGATTCTTTGAGGACGACACGGAGGTCTCGGTCCCAACTCTTCTTGCCACTAAGCAAAGGAAAGGAGAGTCCATCAAAACCTATGTGGAGAGATTCCGCAGCATGGCATTGCGATGCCCCTCAGGTATGACCCAATCAACTCTGGTTGAAACTTGCAGGCACAACCTGCAGACCCAGCTCCTTGCTCAAATGGGGGTGGCAGAATGTCGCTCCTGGAGACAACTAGTCTCACAAGGAGAACAAGCTGAAGAAATAGTGGCACGGGTCAAAGCCGAAGAAATGCCACAACCCAAGCCGCAGCAGCAAAATCAGCAACGCAACCAGAACAACGCCCAACGGTCTAAGGGGAAGGAGACCTTGGCGGCCGACTACACGCGAGTTCCACCGCCGAACAAGCAGGGCAAAGCGCCAAATCAGCAAAGAGCGCCCAAGCAGTATTCGTTCAAAGAGGAGCACGTGGATACATTATTCCAATTGCTTCGAAAGAACAACAAGCTGCAATTGCCTGAGGTCAGGAAGCCGGATGAAGCAGGGAAAGTAGATGACCCCAGCTATTGTCGTTATCACAGATTCCTTGGACATCCTACCAAAAAGTGCTATGTCTTCAAAGACATCTTACAGAATCTGGTGAACGCTAATGTGCTCACACTGAAGCCAGAGCAGAAGACCGTATCTACTAATATGATAGCGGTCCAATTTGGTGATTTTCCCCCGGTAGTAACGACGGACGGCGTCGTCCCCATTCGCAAGGGAGAAATACGTCTGAAGAATGCTGACTTGCATAGTCAGAAGGACAGGGGGTTGGTGCCCCTCACTACCCCAAAAGGGGAAATCATGTGGGTCCATCCTGATCTGCTGGGAGATCAACAATGGACGAACACCCCGTCCAAAAAGAAGGGAGGCAAGGCTAAGTCTTCCAACATGATTAGCCCCTCCATTACTGAAGATGATGACCACCTCAAGCCTCTTACTGATTCAGAAGAGGAGAGGATTGTTCTAGCGGCATACCCAGAAGGCAATCCTGGCACTCGGTCAGGAAAAGCTTACCTGAGAGATTATGGCCAGAACGCTCCAGAGGTCGTGGAACAGCCCCAAGACGCTGGGGGTTCTGTTCCGAAAAAGCCAGTAGACAAAGGAAAACAGAAGGAGCTCCGATTCCACAGAAATCTCCACCAGGAAACTGGAGAGTCGAGCGCTCCCTTCCAATTCAACGTCATGGCGCAGCTGGCCAACATACCGGCCAGGATTACTTTATATGAGCTCCTAAGGTTATCCAAAACTACCAAGGAAGCTCTGATTGAAGCCCTGAAGAATACAGAGAGCTTCATCACCCAAGTCACCCCGGCTCCCGAAGCCTCTGATGATCAAACGTGTCTACAATGTCTGCAAGCGGCGAGGAGTCTACCCTGCATATCGTTCACGCAAGAAGACATGCAGGTCAAACATGAACATGACCGACCACTGTACTACACAGGATATATCGGATCCTCCGAAATCAGTCGTGTTCAAGTTGACCCGGGCTCAGCACTCAGCATCATGCCCTACAGGGTCATGCAGGTCCTAGGGATTCCCATGCACCGGCTGCACACCACCCAGACTACAATCTTCGGGTTCAATGCAAACAGTACCCGACCCCTGGGAAAGATTAAACTCAGATGCCAGATCGGAGATCTCAAGTCTGAGGTAGCATGCTACATCATAGATGCGGACACGTCCTACAACCTTTTGCTAGGACGACCATGGATACATGCAAACCGCATTGTCCCATCTACTTTGCATCAGGTTATGAAGTACGCCAATGACAAGGGCGAAGTCAGAACCTTGATCGCAGAGAAATACCCCTTCCGAGGAGTAGAAAACTTCCACACCGACTCCGTCTTCTATTTGGAATCCCAAGAGAAAGAAGATGTGGACAGCGGTAATGAAGCTGACATCGAGCCAGACCCCGATGAAGATTGTCCTTGGGAGTTAAACTTTGATGTAATGGGTCAGGGTGAGAGTAATAATGATGTACCGAGTGGGGGCGAGTGGTGCATTAATGAAGATTTCATTTTAGCGTACTTGTCTGATGTCTCTCTTAACAATAAACAAATAGAGAATGATTCTAGTGCAGGTACCAACCCATGGCACGTACTGTGCACCGAGGCGTCACTCACCTTACCAATCCAGTCATCTTTCGCTTCGGATGAAGAAGTGGAGGACGCACAGAAGGCTTTCTTCAAAGTCCCATCCAAAAGGAGAGGGCAGAAGCCGATCTGTTTTGGTAAAGTCAAATCCGAACCACTCCAACGTGAAAGTTCGGAAGAAGACGATGGGGTCCCCCAATTCCATTACCATGAACCCAATTCTAAATACTTAATGAAACGAATGGGGTATAATTTTAATGAGAAACAGGGCCTGAACTTCGGGAAGGGAAGACGAACACCGATCCGGATGTCTCTCACTCCTGAAGGAAAACCTCCGGATTATTATCAAAAAACCGGAAGGGGCGTGGGTTACGTCACACCTCCCCCCGTCTCGGAAAACGAAATCAGTAATTACTTACGTCATGACCAGTCATCTGGAATATCGTCATACGAGTCCGACGTCAGTATTGGACCCTTCTTTAAAAACTTGACTGTGAACATGGTTTCAACAAGTCATCCAGACGAAGACGCAGGGGGTGACGAGGAATTATTGGAATCGACTGATGATCCTTGGATCAAGCGTCTCAATATCCTGTGGGATATGCGTTTCGAACAACGTGAACCACCCACTGAAGATAAAGTGATCCAAGTCAACATGGGAGATGAGTCTGACCCCAAGCCCATCTTTATAGCCGAAGACCTATCATCCACCGAGAAGGAAGACCTTATATCTCTCATCCGAGAATATATAGATGTCTTCGCTTGGAACTATGAAGATATGCCTGGCCTTGATCCGAAGGTTGCCGTGCACCGTCTCAACATTGATCCGGACGCAAAACCCGTTAAACAACAACAACGTAGGTTTCGTCCAGAGATCATGGAATCAATCGAGTCAGAAGTTAAAAAGCTTATAGACTCAGGTTTTGTGAGGGAAGAACAACACCCAGATTGGGTAGCCAACATTGTTCCAGTTCCCAAGAAGAATGGTAAAGTCCGGATATGCATCGATTTCCGCGATCTTAATGCCGCCTGTCCAAAGGACGAATTCCCACTTCCTATCACGGATGTTATGATCGACAACACCTGCGGGTATGAACGGATGTCTTTCATGGACGGATTCTCTGGGTACAACCAGATCAAGATGCACCCGGACGACGAGAAACATACTGCTTTTAGAACACCGCTGGGGGTGTATTGCTACACAGTAATGCCCTTCGGCCTGAAGAATGCAGGTGCAACTTATCAGCGTGCAATGAACACGATCTTTCACGAACACCTCCGAAAGAAGATCGAGTGCTACGTTGATGACATAGCGGTAAAGAGCCAATGCAAAGACGATCATCTTGCAGATCTGAAGACAATGTTCAAAATCATGCGAGCACATCAGCTGAAGATGAATCCGACAAAATCATTTCTCGGAGTTTCAAGTGGAAAATTCCTGGGATTTATTGTTACATCCAAAGGAATCTCTCTTGACCCGGAAAAAGTACGTGCCATCCAAGACATGCCACCTCCGAAGAATCTCAAAGAGCTCAGAGGTTTGCAGGGCAGACTGGCCTACATTCGAAGATTCATCTCAAATCTTTCAGGGCGTTGCCAACCTTTCTCCGAGGAGATTAAAAGATATCTCACTCAACCGCCAGTTCTCGTGGCCCCGACATCAGGAAAACCATTCCTGTTATATGTGAGAGCCATGGACCATTCTCTTGGAGCTTTGTTAGCCCAGAACAATGATCAATGTCAAGAACAAGCCATTTACTACCTGAGCAGGACTATGATGGGAGCTGAACATCGGTATAATCCGGTCGAAAAAGAATATCTCGCTTTGGTATTCGCAATTCAAAAGATGCGACATTACCTAGTTAGACAGACAATTCACGTCATCTCCAAAGTAAATCCTTTGAGAGTGCTGATGACGAAACCATCATCTCTGAGAATTGGCCAGCTTGGCAAAATGGGCCATTCTCATTGTCACAGTAGCACATCGTGGATAGGTTCATGCCCAAAAGGCGGTCAATGGTACAAGCATATGGCAGACTTCTTAGCCGATCATAGCAGTATCGGAAATATCTAAAAAAGGTTTTTTGGTTTTTTTTTAAATGAAGGAATTACGCGTGACGAATTCGCGAAACTTGTGTTAGCTCAAGAAGCATACGGGCAAGTGTGGCAAATATTCTTACGAACCGTGCATCCAGGAGCAAAATCCTCATGGAGCGATTCACGCGCGGGAGTAGGAGTAGGTACTAATCTCTCACAAAACGGCCATGTAACCAAGGGGATATTTCCTTAATCGAACCCTGCACCAAACAACGTAGGCCGAGTATAAAGCTCTGCTCATTAGGCATGCATTAAATGTGCTGAGAACTTGGTATTCAGCATCTTGAAGCTTTCGTGAACTCTTAGGCTACATTCGTTAATTTCAAGTCCGAGGAGAATATGAAAGCACGTCATGAGGATTTGATGCCCGTAATTACTTCGGGCATGCTAGAGGAGGCTCAAAAGTTCGAAGGCTTCTTATATCGAATACGTGGCCGACGAGCCTCAGAATGCTTATGCAGATGCTCTAGGGCCTCCTTGCAAACCATCATTAGCGTTGCCAATCCGAAGACATGAAATAACACAGATTCAGTCACCGTGGGACGGAAAATTATACTTTTCTAAAATTCCTACAGAGAAGAAAACTTAGATTGAGACACCGTCAAGGAGAAAAGTCTGTAACAACTTCTATGGATGTTTGAAATCCAGATTCAGCGATTTCC
>NC_033796.1:20467826-20501001 GCF_001876935.1 Asparagus officinalis
ATAGATATTTTATAACTTTCATTGATGACTTCAGTAGAAAGTTGTGGGTGTACACTCTTAAAGAAAAATTTGCTGCCTTTACTACATTCAAACATTTTAAAGCTTTAGTTGAAGCAGAGAGCTGCTACAAGCTAAAAATTCTTCGATCTGACCGAGGTGGTGAGTACACCTCAAATCTGTTTCAAGAATATTGCAGGGAGCAAGGTATAAAGAGACAGTTTACTACTGCCTACACACCACAGCAAAATGGCATTGCAGAAAGAAAGAACCGGACCATCCTCGACATGACAAGAACCATGCTCAAAGAAAAGGGATTGCCAAAGCAGTTCTGGGTAGAAACCGTGGCATGCTCAGCTTATTTGCTCAACCGATGCCCCACAAAGATAGTGAAGAACAAGACACCTCAAGAGGCATGGAGCGGTTACACGCCTAGTGTGGCACACCTACGAATTTTTGGTTGTGTTGCATATGCTCAAGTACCTGAAGTCAAAAGGAAGAAGCTTGACAATCGCGGTGAAAAATGCATTTTCATCGGATATAGCGAGGAGTCGAAGGCATACAAGCTCTACAATCCACTAACCAAGAAACTAGTTGTTAGTAGAGACGTTGTCTTTAATGAAGAAGAAGCATGGAACTGGAGCAATGAAGATCAACCCGTGGAGAATGAACCTGATGAGTCTCTACATGAGGAACCATCACTAGCTACACCACCATCTCCTCCACACTCTACACCCTCTCCTGCAAGAGGTTCTCCATCTTCTGGGGAAGGTAGTAGCAGTGAATCTACCATGCAACGAGGTCCCATCAAAATGAGAAGCCTCAGGGAGATCTATGAGAAGATAGAAGAAGACGAAGAGTCAAATCTTTTCTGCTTATATGCTGATCATGAACCTCTCACTTTTCAAGATATATATATATATATATTAAAAATGCATTTAAAATGGAATTCGAAATTTAAAGGGGTTTTTTTATCATAAAAAGTGAGAAAAGAAATTAAGGCTCTTACAAATGCCTACAATTAGAGGTCACTCTGCACATCCATAGTGGAGGACAAAATTAAGGAGAAAATGACAATCCAACTTCCATATTAATTAACAACAAGCTTAATTTCCTCAATGTAGATAAAAACAGGTGATTTACCAAAGAAAGTACTGGATATACATGTTATAATAGAATAAATCCCAAATGATGTATAGTGCAGCGTACATCATTCAACTAGAAATTTACACAAAAGAGACATGGTGCCCTTTGAGATTTAGCCACATGTATTCAGTCCAGTTGTGAAGATTTACCCAAAAGAATCGTTGAACTAGAAATTTACCCAAAAGAAAGATGGTGCCCTTTGAGATTTAGCCACATGTATTCAGTCTACTTGTGAAGATTTACCCAAAAGAGTCGTTGAATTAGAAATTTACCCAAAAGAGACATGATGTACTTTGAGATTTAGCCACATGTATTCGTATTCAGTGCAGTTGTCAAGATTTTTAGACTCATTTGTTATAGGTCAATTAATTGGTACGAATTATTTTCACGACAAAACAAAGTGGCGGTTAGTTGTTAGCTAAAAAACAAAAGTAGTTGAAGATAATTTTCTGTAGAGCAAATGGTTGAGGATAGTAGTTAGCTAAACTAAGCTATTACTTCCGACCTAACTTACCGTTAAAAGATTATAATAAACAGATAGTCATGTCATAATCAGAAATAATCACTATTTTTTATTAAAGAAATATACAGAAATATAAAAACAATGGCAACCCACTGTTTTAGATTTAAGATAAGAGGGTGTCTGGTTAGGGTGTTTTATAGAAAACTTTTGGGAAATATCCTGACAGTAACGGTTCTGTAAATAAAACTTTTGCCACAATTTCTATAAACTATGTTTGGTACAAAATAAGTTTATAGAAAAGAGTGTCATTTTACAGAAATCAATTTTCACTCGAATAAAGCTGAAATTGGGTAGAAATCTGATAAAAACAATTTAAAAAAATTCTAAACTCCTACAAGTACCCCATTTCCCACTTCGGACTATATTTTTTGTGTACGATTTTCGGCGGAAAATCTAAGGTTTTCTCTGTTGGAATATCAAATTAAAATTCTAGAATAAATGAGTTTTAGAAGTGCAAGGGTCATAAGTTTAGAAGGTGAAGAGACATAGGTTATGGAAGAATAAGAGTAACTTACTCATTTATGACATTTATCTTTATGGCATTAAAATAGGAGTTTAATTTGTGACTATTGGTATGCCTAGATGTTTTTATTTTTGAAGCCTATATAAAGGGCTATTGTAATCCTTGTTTTATATGAAGAGAGAAAATTGAAGAAATATAAGTAAGTTCTTCATTTGAAAGAGTTCTAAGTTCGTAAACTTAAGAGTCATCAGTGGTATCAGAGCCACTTGATCTAAGTTCGTAAACTTAAGAGTCATCAGTGGTATCAGAGCCACTTGATCCAATTTTCCCATTCTCTCTTCATCTCATGGCTACCACAAATAATCTTGTCAATCCTCAAGTGCCCAAATTATTGAAAGATAACTATGAGAGTTGGTCAATCCAAATGAGAGCCTTATTTGGTTCTCAAGAGTTGTCAATCCAAATGAGAGCCTTATTTGGTTCTCAAGAGTTGTGGGAGCTGATCATTGATGGGTTCACGGAATCTACCCCAGAAGTAGAAGCCACCTATACCGCCGAAGAGAAGAAGGCTCTTAGAGAACAAAGAAAGAAGGATAGCAAGGCTCGTTTTCTACTCTATCAAGGGTTGGACGAGTCTACCTTTGAGAGAGTTGCCGAAGCAACGACAAGCAAGGAAGCATGGGAAATCCTTGCGACCATCTACAAAGGTGTCGAGCGGGTGAAGCGAATTCGCCTCCAAACTTTGAGGGGTGATCTTGAAGCCGCTCAAATGAAAGATGAAGAACAAATCTCCGATTATTATTCACGATTACTTCTAATTGTGAATAAAATAAGGAGAAATGGAGAGAAGATGGAGGACATCCGAGTGATGGAGAAGTTGCTCCGATCCCTCACATCAAAATTCGAGCACATGGTGGCGGCAATTGAGGAGTCAAAGAATTTGGAGGAGATCTCAATAGAGGAGCTCTTGGGATCTCTCCAAGTTCATGAACAACGAATGCAAAAGAAGGCTAGTTCCATAGTTTTGGAGCAAGTACTAGAGTCAACATTGACTCTAAGTAATCAAGGCTCACAAGGAAGAGGTCATGGTCGTGGTCGTGATAGAGGTAGGGGACGTGGTCTCCAACAGCAAACCACTCAAAATCAAGTGGAGACCCAAAGCTTTAGAGGACGAGGACGAAGCAATCGTGGAAGATACACACCTGGCCGTGGAAGCAACAAGAATGTTCAGTGCTATAACTGTCACAAGTTTGGGCACTATGCTTCAAATTGTTGGCACAAAACTGAAGACCAAACCAATCTTGCCGAAGCAACAAATGATGTGGGTAACAACTCTACGCTTCTTCTTGCTAATGATGATTCAAGTGTTGAGAATGATGCTTGGTACCTTGACTCGGGTGCTAGCAACCACATGTGCGGGAAGAAAGAACTTTTCATGGAACTCGCAGAAGGAGTTCATGGAAGTGTGAGCCACGGAGATTCTTCAAAACTCCCGGTTGAAGGCAAAGGGAAGATTAAGATCTACCAAAAGGATGGTAAGCCCGAGTATATTTCCGATGTTTACTATATTCCTAACATGAAAAGTAATATTCTTAGCATCGGTCAATTACTCGGAAAGGGATACAAAGTATATATGGAGAACAACCATCTTTGGTTGAAAAATACAAATGGAGGCCTCATAGCTTGTGTTAAGATGACAAGGAACCGCATGTTTCCCTTGCATATAAACACGAAAGTCGACAAGTGTTTTCAAGGACTCATGGAGAATGAGTCATGGAGGTGACATCTTCGCTTCGGCCATCTAAACTTTAGCGGTTTGAAGTTATTGTCTACAGCTGGCATGGTACGAGGTCTACCAACAATTGATCCACCGAATCATATTTGTGAAGGTTGTGTAATCGGCAAGCAACCGCGACTTCCTTTTCCCAGTGGAAAATCATGGAGAGCAAGTGTACCATTGCAACTTGTTCACACCGACATCTGCGGACCGATCGATCCCGTCTCTTTGGGAGGTAATAGATATTTTATAACTTTCATTGATGACTTCAGTAGAAAGTTGTGGGTGTACACTCTTAAAGAAAAATCTGCTGCCTTTACTACATTCAAACATTTTAAAGCTTTAGTTGAAGCAGAGAGCGGCCACAAGCTAAAAATTCTTCGATCTGACCGAGGTGGTGAGTACACCTCAAATATGTTTCAAGAATATTGTAGGGAGCAAGGTATAAAGAGACAGTTTACTACTGCCTACACACCACAACAAAATGGCATTATAGAAAGGAAGAACCGGACCATCCTCGATATGTCAAAGAAAAGGGATTGCCAAAGCAGTTCTGGGCAGAAGCCGTGGCATGCTCAGCTTATTTGCTCAACCGATGCCCCACAAAGATAGTGAAGAACAAGACACCTCAAGAGGCATGGAGCGGTTACACGCCTAGTGTGGCACACCTACGAATTTTTGGTTGTGTTGCATATGTTCAAGTACCTGAAGTCAAAAGGAAGAAGCTTGACAATCACGGTGAAAAATGCATTTTCATCGGATATAGCGAGGAGTCGAAGGCATACAAGCTCTACAATCCACTAACCAAGAAACTAGTTGTTAGTAGAGACGTTGTCTTTAATGAAGAAGAAGCATGGAACTGGAGCAATGAAGAGACTACCAAAGATCAACCCGTGGTGAATGAACCCGACGAGTCTCTACATGAGGAACCATCACCATCTACGCCACCATCTCCTCTACATTCTACACCCTCTCCTGCAAGAGGTTCTCCATCTTCTGGGGAAAGTAGTAGCAGCGAATCTACCATGCAACGAGGTCCCATCAAAATGAGAAGCCTCAGGGAGATCTATGAGCAGATAGAAGAAGACGAAGAGTCAAATCTTTTCTGCTTATATGCTGATCATGAACCTCTCACTTTTCAAGAAGCCGTAAAAGAAGAAGAAGTTTTTGCTCCGGTTGCTCGACTGGATACAGTGAGACTATTAATTTCACTTGCAGCTCATCACAAGTGGAATATATATCATTTGGATGTCAAGTCAGCATTTCTCAATGGCGTTCTTGAGGAAGAGGTCTACGTGCAACAACCAGAAGGCTTTCTTGTGAAAGGGAAAGAAGACAAAGTGTATCATTTGAAGAAAGCCTTGTATGGCTTAAAGCAGGCACCACGGGCATGGAACGCCCGAATTGATGGCTATCTTCATCAAAACGGCTTCATTAAATGTCCCTATGAACACGCCATCTACATGAAGAGGAACCATAGAGGCGAATTTCTAATAATTTGTCTTTATGTTGATGATTTATTGTACACAGGAAGCAGTACCGAGATGCTTGCTGAATTCAAGGCGGCAATGTTCAATGAATTTGAGATGACGGACAATGGATTAATGTCCTATTTTCTTGGCATTGAAGTGAAGCAGCAACAAGAGGGGATTTTTATATCCCAGAAGAAGTACATGAAGGAGATCTTAGAGAAGTTCAAGATGAATGAATGCAACCCTTTAAACACCCCAGTAGCCATCGGAATGAAGCTATCAAGAGAAGGAGACAGACGTTTCGTGGATTCAACTTTTTTCAAAAGTCTAGTTGGCAGCCTGAGATACTTGACGATCACAAGGCCCGATATTACTTATGGAGTTGGACTTGTGAGTCGCTATATGGAGACACCGAATGAATCTCACTGGCTAGCTGCGAAGAGGATACTAAGGTATATCAAAGGCACACTCAACCTGGGTCTCTTCTATGCATATGATGAAAATGCACAACTAGTTGGTTACTCAGATAGTGACTGGGGAGGTGATCAAGATGAGAGAAAAAGCACCACAGGCTATGTCTTCTATCTTGGGTCAACTGCATTTTTATGGACCTCAAAGAAGCAAGGAGTTGTAGCTTTATCTTCATGTGAAGCAGAGTATGTGGCGGCTGCATCTATAGTATGTGAAGCAATTTGGTTGCGAAACATATTAAAGGAGTTGGATCATCCACAAGAAGACTCGACTGTAATTTTTGTGGACAACAAATCAGCCATCCAGCTTGCAAAGAACCCAGTACATCATGGGAGGAGCAAACACATAGATACACGGTTTCATTTTCTCAGAGACCATGTAAAGCAGAAAACCGTTGAACTGAAGCATTGTCACACCACTGAACAAGTGGCAGACATATTCACCAAGCCATTATCAGGTGAAACTTTCATGAGGCTAAGAGACATGCTTGGCATAAAGACATTTTGATTTGAAGGGGCGTGTTGGAATATCAAATTAAAATGCTAGAATAAATGAGTTTTAGAAGTGCAATGGTCATAAGTTTAGAAGGTGAAGAGACATAGGTTATGGAAGAATAAGAGTAACTTACTCATTTATGACATTTATCTTTATGACATTAAAATAGGAGTTTAATTTGTGACTATTGGTATGCCTAGACGTTTTTGTTTTTGAAGCCTATATAAAGGGCTATTGTAATCCTTGTTTGATATGAAGAGAGAAAATTGAAGAAATATAAGTGAGTTCTTCATTTGAAAAAGTTCTAAGTTCGTAAACTTAAGAGCCTCAACTCTCGCTCTCGCCCCCGCACCCAAATCCCAAATCCGACCTTTATTCGCACCTTTTTCTCTTCCTCCAGTTCTCGTCCTCACCTATGTACGCCATTTTTAAGTTCCAGCGAGCTCGAACTTCGCGGTTTGGGTTGATTTTGCAGTTAATTTGGTGATTTTAGAATAGATCTCTATTCTTATGGTTGATTTTCCGAGCTTTTGAGGTAATAAAAAAACCTTACCCATTTGATTTTGTGGTTGATTTTTCGAGCTATATAGCTATTCGAATTAACATGATTTGATTGAACTTCATCAGTTTGAGTTGATTTGTTTGAAATTCATCAAATTAGCTATGATTTGTTTGAATTTGGTCAGTTTGGGATGATTTGTTTGAAGTTCTTTGGTTTGGGTTGATATTATATGTCGAGTTGTCGGGGTTGATTATCGGTTGATTTTACTACTAATTATGGGTTGATATTAACCTAATTGTGACAAACTGAGTCTATTAATTGTTGGATGAGATCATCGAAATCATGTTGTTGAAAGTTTCAAACCTACAATTTTAATTTTCAAAGCTCAGATAGGCTCAAAATAGTTTGAAACATACAGTTTTACAATTGTTTGATTAATTCTCTTAACCTACGGGTTACTATAATTGTGTGATTAATTGTTTACTTTGTTTGTTTGATATCTCATTATGGCTGAGTTGTTTAATCTTGTGTCAATCATGATTGTTTGTTTGGTACTTAAATTTAGTATGGGTTCTTTTTATTCGTGTTTATTTACATGGGCAATGATGATGATAATAAATTGAGAATGCAGTCTATATTTATTGTGCGCTGTTTAAGCGAGGTAATTTTGCGTGGAATGCAACCTACATTGATATTACAATATTTGGGTGAGGCAATCCCTCAAAAGAGCAGCCTACGTTGCATCATAATTTTATAGGCGAGACAATCTTTTATGACAAATCTATTTTTTTTCCTCAGCCCTAATAAGTATTCATGGTTGCTGTTGCTGTTATTATTATTATTATGCAGATTTTGAACTTGTTTAGCTCTATATTGTGTGGATATTGGTTTAGTTTTGTGCTCTGTTTGAGTTGCTGTTGCTGTTAATGGAACACTAATTTCGAAGTTGCTTAGCTCTATATTGTGTAGAAATTAGTTCAATTTTGAGCTCTATTTGGGCTGCTGGTGCTGTTTTTGTTAATAGAATGCTGATTTCGAGCTTGTTTAGCTCTATATTGTGTGAAAGTTGATTCATACTGTTGAGCTGTTGGTGCTGTTTTTCATATTATTATGTTGATTTTGGGCTTGTTTAGCTTGTTTAGCACTATATTATGATCTTTTTGGTTTAGTTTCGAGCTCAGTTTGAGTTGTTGATGCTATATTTTCTCATTATTATGCTGATTTCGAGCATGTTTAGCTCTATATTGTGATCTTTTTGGTTTAGTTTTGAGGTCAGTTTGAGCTGTTAGTGTTGTTTTTGTTATTATCAGAGCCGGTCCCGAGGTTTGGGTTGCCCTAGCCCAATCCAATTTTGATTGCCTATTATATTAAAAATTTAGTACGAACAATAACGATAAAACTGAATACATATAATACCATTTAGCGTTCTATATTGGACTCAAACTGATAATATTCTCTTGCAAAATCAATATTCATATAAGAAAAAATTACATTTGTGCTACAATTTAATTCAAAAAAAAACTTCTATTTGAATTTTTTGTTTATAAATTATAACCCTACATTATATATAAAATATTTGATTGCCCCCCGACCGTGGGTTGCTCCAGCCCCGGGGCTTGGTGGGCTTAACCCAAGGCCGGGCCTGGTTATTATTATGCTGATTTCGAGCTTGTTTAGCTCCATATTGTGTGGAAGTTGGTTCAGATTTGAGCCGTTATAAAGTGATGAATAAGATTGGCCAAAGTTTTCTATAAATTTTTCATTTGCAGTCAAATAAAAGAAAATGAAAACTTGCTATATCTATAAAGTAATAAGTCTATTTTCTTATTTTGAACTAAAGAAAGAAAGTACAAGAATAAAAAAAATTGTACTTTTTAAGTTCTCAAAACTTACTATAATTTTTTATAGAAATACAAGAAATATACTTTTGGGGTGTTTTCCTTTTCCTCTTTTCTATAGAAATTAAACCAAACATTCCCTAAGGGAAAAAAAGAGGAGAGAAAATTAGTAGCAGCCCACTGAAGTTAAATAGGGCCATAAATAGGTACGATACATGCTCAGTGCCAATATTTATTAGTCATTTTAGTCCTGGGCTAAATATGACCAATGTTTGGTAGTTTAATAGGTTCAGGGGAGGCTTAACGAGCCATAAAAGGCCCATGTTACGTGATGAATGTTACGTTGGACTATATAAAGACTCAAATCCAAGTAAAGCATCTCATCTCTACTGTGTCGTGAATTATAAAAGAAAGAAAGTTTTTCAGAATAATTCCCAACGTCTTGCTAATAAAAATTTAATAAAATGATTTCAGTAACAATAAATTGTTTATTTGTAAGAATGTGACTGAACAAAGGTTATGACATGTTGATTTTGGTGTTAAAATGGACAAATGGATGATCTATGAGGGTTTCCCTTAGATAATTGATACATCGAAAATTGTCTATATACTTTCATTAATATAAATAAGAAACTTGGGGACTAATTAGATCGATACAGAAGTTTTCTCTCTGTTCACCAAATTTATTTGAAATGCAGATTGAAGAGGGCGGAGAAGAAATTGGTTTATGATCAATTTGACAAGTTATTGGGACAATCTGGCAATTTGGAAACTGAACTAGTTTAGTGCTAGTCTAGTTATATCCGATCATAATAAGTATAAACTTGTATAACTTAATTAGTTCGTCAATTTCAATTAAAGTTGTTTTTACAGCTAATACGTATTTGGCTAGTTTAATTATTTATTTAAGTTTGAGTTAGATTTTTACAGCTAATACATATTTGGCTACTTTAATTATTAATTCAAGTTTGAGTTAGATTAATTCAATCCGGCTATCCTTCTTCTTTTCTTTCTTGTAAAATCGCTTGGACTAAATTTTTTATCGCGTCTTTGGCGCACAAAGGAATCGAACCCAAACTTCCCATGAGGAAGCGACACGCTCTACCGTGTCGCCTACTGGGCTGCCCATTTGCTCGGACTAAATATAATCCAGTATATACAGACCAGCGCCTAGTTCTGATCTAATAGTTGGTCAAAATTATGCCAGATTAAAATCGGATTAGGTTAAGTTGTAAAATTACCAATCTAAGGTTATGAACTTAAATCAAGACTGATCTTCGTAAGTCATATATATAGTGTAGTTACCAAACTGAACCCTAACTTACATGTGTGTCGGACTAACATTAAACATGAGCTAAGTTTACACGACACTAATAATTGGGTTCTGAAGAATGTTTTGAGCAACAAGTAGCCACAGATTGTTAATAATTTCTATAGCCGGCAACCATTCTTCGCCCGTGCGGATCTCAGCAGAACTCGAAATCAAGTTAGTCTTAACTCCGACGGGAGCAGGGAAAAGGACATGAAACTAATTTAAAAAAAAAATAATTAAATAAATTAAACTCACTTCGTCTTATTTGGTTGTTGGAATAATGTCAAGAAAATCGTTTAAAATCTTGAGCAATATTGATCTTATTCCGTATTCATTAAAAAAAAAATCATCTAGATAATTAATTTAATTTTCCAATTGAAAAGAGGACAAGAAATGGCGTCTTAATTGGTCCTTCTCTTTTATTTTATTTTATTTTTTCTTTTCCGTCATTTTCTACGCAAAGGGAATATATATAGGCTTATTTTAGAAGAGAAGGCGACGAGAAAACGTGAGCGCCCATTTTAGACATCGAGACCAGCGTGTTTCGGCTGAAGTTTCACTTGGACCTACTAATGATAGGGATCAGAGCCTTATTTAACGATAAATGTGGAAAATATATAGAATCATGGAAGCGTGGTGACTCTTTGGGCTTGGAAGCAACTCCTGAAAGTGAAAAACTTGTATCTAATAAAATGGGTGTCTTATCATGAGAATTTGTTTCCGAAGTTTTCGGACGATGATCTTCATCTGGGAATTTTAAAACGGCTGAAACTTACGGTGATGTTGCTTCCTCCTCTCCTATATCGTGCCACGATACAGAATGGTTTGGATCCGTTCTCTTAATGTATCAGAGCATGTTTCATTTTTTGTTTGATGATTCAAAAAAGATTGCTTACCCAAGCAGCAGGCTCATGAAAATGGGGATTTTACCAAGGAATTGTTGCTCACTAATTGTGTAGACTTGAAATGGAAAAACCCATGAACACTTTATTTTTGACTGCATTTTTCTGCAGAAATTTGGCGGAAGATCATGAATTGGTTGGGGTTTAAATATTACAGGAGTTGTATATGGCATATATCATATCGAAGATTTATTTACAGAGGAAAAGCTACATCAGTTTGGTGAGAGTGTGTGCTTTGGCTGCTACACTTTATGCAATTTCGATTGAAAGAAATTCAAGAATGAGCTTAATTAGGAGTTTGAAGGAGCACTGAAGCTATGGTTAAGTGGATCAAGACTTGTTGTCTTGTGGCTGTGTATAATAATACAGTTCGTATTGAGTTTAAAAACTGGTTGACTCCGTGTAATAATTGGTGTCTTTTGAGTCTTGTGTTGTTATCGCCTGGGAATAAATTTTGCACATAATGCTTACAGGTGATGAATAAAAATTTTCATTTACATTAAAACAAAAAGTGTGGAGTTTGTTAATGGTGGCGATTAATTTGTGGCATACAAGTACAAATTTCCTCAGGGAGTACTATTTAATTTGTATGATTAGAGTTTGCGTATATATAGAATCTGGATGCATACAATTTTAATGCACGGTTACTTTCTTCGTATTCATCAAATGACTCAAATCTAGCTATTTTATGAGTTTAAAATCTAGTTGTTAAAATTCTTATTGCATGTCTGTGACTGGCTATATATGCATGGGTTACGAAGAAAATGCATTTATAATAATCTTTGACATCGATTAGCGGAGAGAAGCAATGCGTAGATCGAGTAATATATAGGTTTTATGAATCAATCAATAGATTACATGTTATGATGCTATATCTCTGGTAAAAAAAGAAAAGAGGGGGCAAAAAAGAAGAGTTCAAAGTGGGTTCTCTCTCCTCTTTCCATAGATGTAGACACACGCCAAATCCGGCCCTTAAATTCATTTTCTTCTAATTTCTTGTTTGGCTGATATTCTACTACTTATGCATGGGATTCTGTAAATTAAAGTGCTTCCATATATGGCACAATTTGCTAATTTTACTTTTAATTAGTCGTTCCACCTACAATGTAATGATCGATTGTGTATGTTAAAGCACGACCCACTGTTAGGATTATATCTTTGATTCTTTGTATAACTTCATGAGAGTTTAATAGGGTTAGAGATCTATCATGATTAGGAGATTGAATTTCATCATGATTAAGAGTTTGAATCATATTCTAATTAGGAAGTTAGGCTAGAGATAGACTTTTGATTTTCCTATATATATTCTTCTATTATTGGAGGAAAAACCAAGCAATATTCTTGTAATCTAGGGTTAGCAGAGGACGTAACCCGATTCAAGAATATTATACGAGAGAGTTTCGCAGTCTTTGTCCGTAATTGTAAGGAGAGGGCTTTGGAGAGAATATGAGTGGTTCATTTTGTAGTTCTCCCTGATACATAGTGAATTTCTCGTATTGTTGTCCGTGGACATTGGTCAAAGTTGGTCGATCAAACCACGTAAATCTCGGTGTTCTTTCTTCTTGATTATGGTTATTTTCTATCTTATTGATTGTGGGTTGGCTTTCGAGTTGTGGAGATCGTAGTAGGCGGGGAAACTACAATCCCTAACAAATGGTATCAGAGCAATGGTGATGAATCCGGGAGTTAGTTTTCAATATAGAAGTCGTTGTCATGCGAGATTGAAGATCGGCTTTACAAGAATCAAGATGAAGACAAAAAAAAAGATACCGCAGAGCGGGAATACTGTAGCAACAAGAATATTGTTCACATGGGTGACGGGTTGGTTAAAAATTATTAAATCAAATCTGATAGTGTAGATTAATTTATCTTTTGATCGATGGTTTGGAGGCAGATTTCAACAATATATTCAGGAATTGATTCTTAGGTTTTGGAGTGCTCTGAACGCGATAAGAGGGTTTAATTTTTTAGATTTTTCTTAGATTGGTAAAAAAGTGCTGATAAGTTCTGATGGTGGTAACAAACAGATTTGATAGCAGATAGGGCAAACGAGTATGCGACGGATGAGACTGGTGTAGAGAATCAGAAATGATTCTAGCAGTAGAGTTGTCAGCATATAATTATTCAGAGTTATTGCTGGAGCAGGAGTTGTTAGACCCTAGAGGGGAGGTGATTAGGGTCTTATGCTAATCTAATCCGATTTTATGCCAATTAAAATTAATTAATGAGTTATCCTAACAAGTATGAGATACAACAATATAGATGAGCTAGGATAAGCAATATGAATAACAAGATATATCCTAATAAAGAGATATAGGCAATGTATATGCAAGGATATAAAACTAACACAAGGGTAAACAATATGAACTAGATAGTGGATGAAATAAATGAGCAATGCATAATTTGCGATATAAGATAAATGCAAAAGCAAATGCGCCAATGACAAACTCAAACACACTCAAATGATCACGGAGTTCGGACCTTCCGTCCTACGTCTCCGCTCCCCACTCCCGGGGAGAAAACCACTATCACAACCGGGTTTTCTACGTTCACCCAAATAACGTTTACACCTCCCAATGTCGGTTTTCAACGCTCACCGATCAACGTCACTCCTCACAATCAGTTTTCTAGTTCACCGAAAACTTCACAACACACTCGGTTTTCTAGCTCACCGAAAACCTTACAACACTCATAATGTAACAAATATAAATTTGTTCTCTACAATAGATGAGAACTCAATTAAGCACAACTCAATGTTACAATCTCTCACAACCCTAATATACTATGTATGCAAATACAATAAACTCATGTGGGTGTGTGTAACAATGAGATTCAATAAAAACTTAACTCAATAAGAACTAGCAATAAGATTGATATGAAATACAATAGTAGAAATGCTAGGAAATAGAGTTAAGGAAACTTCTCTAAAAACACAAAGAGAGGATGATGAAATGTTAAAGATGAACTCTTCATTAGTTGATGTAAACTCCTCTTTGTAACAGCAAACCCAAAACAAACTTAAACCAAAACTAAACAAGCTTAAACCCTTGTTTAAAACCTTGTTTAAAAATTTCTTTGATCACTTGAAAGAGAACAGCAATGGGGTATTTATACCCATTCAAAATCTCAACCAAAACCTCTAAGTAAAAGTCCAAAAAGTCCCAGAAAAATCAGATCAGAAAATAGCCGTTAGGGAACCAACGGTCACATTGGCAGAGCGGCGATCGACCGGAAATTCTCGGTCGACCGCGATCCAGGTTCCAAACGGAGAAAACGCACAGAGACTTATTCGGTCGACCGGTGCGGTCGACCAATGGAAGCACCGGTCGACCGACAAACTCTCTGCTGCCCACTGAACAAATGAACATATGAGCGGTCGACCGGTGCGGTCGACCGAAATCTGATACACAGTAAAACAGGTTTTTAAAAGTTAATTTTTGAGACTTTAGAAAATTGTTAAAAATAACAAATGAAGTCCAAAAATAATAAAACTTTGGGAAATGTATATAAACATGTAAATGAACATGTTACAAAAAGAATTTTCCAAATTGCATTTCCCATTTGTGAAAAATCATCATTTTGCAAAATAGTTCAAAACACAAAAAAGTAAACATGTGAATTTTGATATTTAGGCTAAACCATGTTTTGAAACTTTGCACAATGATTATACAGACTTAATAAAATATGTATATGATTATTGTTAAGTCCAAAAACTAAGTATACAGAATTTTTACAAAATTGCATATTCTATGCAACGATTTCAAAAAAACACAATAGTAAATATGAAATATATGATTTCATATTTATAAACATGAAAACTCAAAAACTATGTATGTATATATATAACTATATATATGCATAGAAACCAAAACTTATGTATATATATATAACTATATATATATACGAAGAAACCAATAAATGTGTGTGTATAGATATTGAGCTTAGAGTATGCGGATGAAGCTTGAACTTGATCTTTAACTTGAATTGTATGTTGCTTCACTCCACAATTCCGCCAACATCCATTTGATATCGTCGTTGAAGCACTATTCCATCCATCCTCCAACTACGTTGTTTGTCTATAATATATAAAAAAACACAAATACAAGACAAACAACATTAGTGGTAAATTGTTTGTTAAACATCATCAAAACAAGAAGCCCAATAGGAGTTGGTTGGTGTGTAGACTCGAGGAGGACAATCACAAATTAGGTGGAGCTTGCAAGCATGCACGACTGAGTGACACACATGTTGATGGAGATTGTAGCATTGGACTTGAAGATGATGAGCGCTCATATTTAGTCTAAGCCAAGTGATGGAGGAGATGGAGACATCTGACTCGTAGTGTGGAGTAGGAGAGGTGCACCGATATGATTCGAGATGAGCGATGCAGGTAGAGTACGAGTACAACAAGTGGGGGAAGGCTACAGTCAAGTTCAGTTTGGAAGGAGAAGCATGGTTGATTTGCTTCTAACGTCAGAGGTAGCAAAGATCTCTTGGTGCGCACAAGAGACGCGGAGGCACCACAACGAGACAAATGAAGTGAGGGTCATACGGGCATCCAGTTGGAGAGTATGTGTTCTGATTAGGAGTACATGTGCTTCTATTTGAAGTACGGAAGAAATAGAAGACTCTAGCAAGAGAGACAAAGTTTCAAGACGGCGATGATATATCTTCAAGGGAGTTTGGGAATCAAATCCAAGGTGGAGATTGTTAGGATTGTATCTTTGATTCTTTATATAACTTCATGAGAATTAGATAGGGTTAGAGATCTATTATGATTAGGAGATTGAGTTTCATCATGATTAGGAGTTTAAATCATATTCTAATTAGAAAGTTAGGCTAGAGATAAAATTTTGCTTTTCCTATTTATATTCTTCTATTGTTGGAAGAAAAACCAAGCAGATGAGGGAGAGCCAATATTCTTGTAATTTAGGGTTAGCAGAAGACGTAACCTGATTCAAGAATATTGTGTGAGAGGCAAGGGTTTCATAGTCTTTATCCGTGCAAAAGATTACTTCATTGAAAGAGGGTTTCGCAGTCTTGTCCGTTCAAAAGATTGTAAGGAGAGGGCTTTGAAGAGAATATGAGAGTTGATTATGTATGTAAGGTTGAGAGATTGAGAGACGAGAGTTGAGTGGTTCCTCTTGTAGTTCTCCCTGATACATAGTGTATTTCTCGTATTGTTGCCCATGGACGTAGGTTGAAGTTGGTCGATCGAACCACGTAAATCTCGGTGTTCTTTCTTCTTGATTGTGGTT
This sequence comes from Asparagus officinalis, assembly GCF_001876935.1. NCBI lineage: Eukaryota > Viridiplantae > Streptophyta > Magnoliopsida > Asparagales > Asparagaceae > Asparagus > Asparagus officinalis. The sequence goes on from NC_033796.1 coordinate 20,483,983, forward strand.
ATTTTCTATCTTATTGATTATGGGTTGGCTTTTGAGTTACGAAGATCATAGTAGGTAGGGAGACTACAATCCCCAACACCCTCAACTCTCTTCAAAACTTTGGAAATTTGGCGCAGCGGGGGGTCTTTTGGTATGAGTCAGAGACTCAGAGCAAATCAAATTCAAATTACATTGACCACTAATTCGATGCAAACTTAAACACAGAAAAAACTGTGGGATTTAGAATATCAACTTCACAAATAGGCGGAATATTCTTCCATGAAAATATATTTTCCAGTATTAATTACTTGTCCTCATTCAAACTGTTGGGCGCAGAGTCACGCCCACCGCCGCGGAAGCGATATGTCCTGAGAGAGAGCCCTGACTTTTGTTGTTACAAAAGCACAAGTCAACCTCGATATCTGTGTTTCGCGAAGGATACCCAGACTCAGTAGCGAAATATCTCAGCGAAGTGAGATATCCACTCTTCCTCTAATCAGCGCAAGACCGAATTTTGAGGGATCCTAAAAGCAATAGCCAACAACCCAGAAAAACAATAAATACCCGAGATTTACGTGGTTCGGCAAACTTGCCTACGTCCACGGGAGGGGTGAGGGGAGATTCCACTATGAGAAGAACACCGACGACTTGTACAATCCACAAGCTCGTCTCAAAGAAAAAGATCTAATTTTTACCCAAAAGAAATTAATCTCTCTTTTGTAAATCCCTCTTTTTCTCTCCAGATCTCTCTTTTTCTCAACCTCTCTTTTGTAAAACCCTATTTTCTCTTTCCTCAAGATCTCTCTTTTTTTTTCTCTCTCAACAACTGCTCACACACAGCCGCAAAAGAAACCCTCTGCCTTTGTAAGCCGCTGTTCCTTGCTGCAATTTAACCCCCTGCACTTTAGCCGCAATTTCCTCACGTCGCTGCAGCCGAGAAAAGAACTTCCCCACACGTGAAACCATAGGGACTAATAGCTATTTATAATAGCTTGTGGGCTGTTGAAGAAACCCGCTGGATTCGGACTTGGGATTGGCCAGGGACTCCACTCCTTATCTCCTCACATGGTTTTTACCCGCTAGCTTTTACCCGTTCACAAATCTTGAGATGCCAGGCTATATCTAACGATGTGGCCCTTACCCATTCACGTGCCTGCAACCGTGTTCACAATTCTCCACCTCGTACATCATTTGATAAACCTCAAATTTTGGACGAACACCAGAAGAACACTGCGAACATCACCAGATATCTAAAATCGGCCAAACCAGCTGCGCCACTATACCGCGGCTGCCTACGTACCCTTCACCAGAATCAAGCTGACCGTAGTTCTATAATTGTTCTCCACCTCACCCCATCACTACCCCGAAGGGCCATGCCCTCTTGGGCAAATCAACACGGGCTGATATGAAGCAAGTCCAAGCAATGCTTAAACTTGCTACCTGTGACCACCTTGGTTAACACGTCTGCGGGATTGTCATTCGTATGCACCTTCATGAGAGAAATATCACCTTCCTCTATGACGTCCCGCACAAAATGATACCTGACATCGATATGCTTGGTACGAGCATGATGAACTTGATTCTTCGCCAAGTGAATCGCACTTTGACTGTCGCACCACAAGTTCACGTTCTCCTGCTCAATCCCCAAATCGTCTAGAAGACCCCACAACCACAATGCTTCCTTCACTCCCTCCGCCATGGCCATATACTCGGCCTCTGTAGTAGAAAGTGCCACTGTAGCCTGCAACATCGATCGCCAACTAACTGGAGCTCCATGTATCCTGAATACATAACCAGTAGTAGATCGCATTCTATCTAGATCTCCCGCATAATCCGAGTCAACAAACCCATCAATCTGACACATATCTCCACCAAAACACAGACCTGTATCCGCAGTACCCTTTAAGTACCTCAGGACCCATTTCACCGCTTCCCAGTGCGCCTTTCCCGGATTCGTCATGAACCTGCTAACCACACTAACCGCCTGTGAAATATCTGGACGTGTACACACCATTGCGTACATTAAACTGCCAACTGCACTAGCATAAGGAACACGCTCCATGTGTGCCTTATCTTCCGCTGTAGTGGGAGATTGTTTACCTGAAAGCCTAAAGTGTGGAGCCAATGGAGTCGCCACCGACTTAGCACTTTGCATCCCGAACCTCGCGATCACCCGCTCTATATAGCCCTTCTGACTCAAGAACAATCGTCGATTCGCCCGCTCTCTCCTAATCTCCATACCCAGTATTTTCCTAGCAGCGCCCATGTCCTTCATCTCAAACTCTTTACCAAGTTGAGATTTTAGCCTATCTATCTCCACCTTGCTCTTTGAAGCAATAAGCATGTCATCCACATACAAAAGGAGATAAATATAATCACCTCCACGAAGCTTCCGAATGTAAACACAGCAATCGTAATCACTTCGGGAAAACCCATGCTTCAGCATGAAGGAGTCAAATCGCTTGTACCACTGCCGAGGAGATTGCTTTAGTCCATAGAGTGACTTCCTCAAGCGACATACATGATGCTCCTTATCCTCAACCTTGTAGCCCTCAGGTTGATGCATGTAGATCTCTTCATCCAAGTCTCCGTGCAAGAAGGCCGTTTTAACATCGAGTTGTTCCAGCTCAAGATCACCATGAGCAACAATACTCAATAGCACCCGAATAGAAGTGTGTTTCACCACCGGAGAAAAGATCTCATTGTAATCCACACCCTCTCTTTGTGCAAACCCTTTAGCCACTAGCCTCGCCTTGTACCTTGTACCACCGAGCTCTGAAGAATCTTCCTTTCTCTTATACACCCACTTACAACCAATAGCTTTTCTTCCCACGGGCAATGAGACCGCCTCCCATGTTTGATTTTTCCGAAGAGATTCCATCTCCTCCTCCATCGCAGCCAACCAACTCTCACTATCCTTGTCCCGAATAGCTTCCTTGAAGGAGACCGGCTCATCTTCCTCTACCGAGAGTGCGTATTCCACCAAATTAACATGCCCATAGTGCTTCAGGGGTTGATCAGCCCCCAGCTTCTGTACCTGCTTGTATACTCGCTTTGGCCTAGTGGAAGCCAAAGTATCCTCGAGCTGCTGTTGTTGTAGTGCCTGTGTATTCTCCTGCTAAACCTCCTCCTGCTCAAGCTCATCATCTACCTGCTTTTTTACTTGGGTTGACCAGCCCCCAGCTTCTGTACCTGCTTGTATGCTCGCTTTGGCCTAGTGGAAGCCAAGCTATCCTCGAGCTGCTGTTGTTGTAGTGCATGTATATTCTCCTGCCGAACCTCCTCCTGCTCAAGCTCATCATCTACCAGATTTTCCACTTGAACATGACTAGAACCTGGTTGGTCCTTAGGTTCTATCTCAATAACCTGGGACTTTGAAGTCCCAACAGTCCCAACACCATCATCCTTAGGCGCCCTAGTAATCATGGATTTTTCATCAAAGGTAACGTCCCTGCTGATCACGAACTTTAAATCTTCTGTACACCAAAGACGGTAGCCTTTTACACCCTTTGCATACCCCAAGAATATCGCCTTCTTGGCCCTCGCGTCAAGCTTTCCCTCGTTGACGTGATAATAGGCGGTACATCCAAAAATTCTGAGGCTCTCGTAATCTGCATGTTCCCCTGACCACACCCTATAGGGTGTATCACCATCTAGTGTAGAATGTGGAGAACGGTTCACAATATAACATGCTGTAGCCACCGCTTCTGCCCACCATTCGTTGCCCAATCCAGCATAAGATCGCATACTCATTGCCTTCTCCCGCAATGTTCGGTTCAGTCTCTCCGCGACCCCGTTCTGCTGTGGTGTTGACCTGACTGTCCAGTGTCGAACAATGCCCTCCTGATCACAGAACTTCTTGAAAGCACCATCTGTATACTCTGTACCGTTGTCAGATCTTAGTGTCTTCAATTTCTTGCCCGTCCTGTTCTCAACCATTGCTTTCCACTTCTTGAATGTCTCGAATACCTCATTCTTATGCTTAAGAAAATAAATCCAAGCATACCTAGAGTAATCATCTATGAACGAGACAAAATACCTGGAACCACCCTTGGAAGTTGTCTGAGCCGGACCCCAAACATCCGTGTGCACATAATCTAGTATACCTCTGCTCTTGTGATTGCTTTTCAAGAATTGGACCCTGTGCGCCTTTCCGTACACACAATCCTCGCAAAAATCCATGCAAGGTTTCTTCAGATTCTTCAGCAAACCCTCCTTACCAAGCAGAACTAGACCCTTCTCTGACATGTGCCCAAGCCGCCTATGCCATAACCGGGTGTGCTCACATGGGTCTCCACCACTTCCATCAGTTCCAACCGCTGCATCTCCTGTCACCGTCGTACCCGAGAGAGTATATAGATTACCGTGACGAACACCCTTCATCACTGTTAGGGAACCTCGAACAACCTTCTTTACTCCGTTCTCTGTAATAATCTTACAGCCACCGGAGTCTAATGCACCCACTGAGATAAGATTCTTCCGCAAGTCGGGAACGTGCCGCACGTCCGTTAGGGTTCTGACCACTCCATCATGCATCTTGATTTTTATATCACCGAGCCCCACCGTTTTACAAGCATGGTTATTCCCCAGCAATACAGTTCCACCATCAATGCTCCTATAGGTAGTAAACCACTTCCTATTTGGGCACATGTGATAAGAGCAGCCCGAATCAAGTATCCACGTACCGGAGATATCTTCGTCACCCGTAACAACATAGCATTCTTTCTCGCTCCCTTCCTCCGATGCGTAACTCGCCTCTTCCTTGCCTTCTCTTCTCTCGGTCTTGTTGTTGTTCTTTTTCCCACCTACTCTCTTGTTTGGACAGTCGACCTTGAAATGCCCAACTTCACCGCATTTGAAGCACACTCTTCCCGCAAGAGGTCTCGATTTAGATCTAGACTTTCCTCCCTTTCCTTTTCCTCGCTCATTGCTCCTTCCTCCAGCAAACAATCCATGCGCTTGTTCTTTGTTACCACCAGTAGTCATGTCACCGGTTGCAATCTTTCGAAGGTCATCCGCTAGAAGCGCCGTTCTAGTCTCATCCATCGTCAAATTGTCTCCCACAAGCATCAATGTTTGCACCAGGTTCTCATAAGACTTCGGCAGAGATAGAAGTAATAGAAGAGCCTGATCCTCATCTTCTACAGTCACATCGATGTCCTTCAGATCCGATATAATCCTATCGAACTTGTTGATATATTCCCGGATTGATGAGCCCTCCTCCATCTTGCAAGTATACAATTTGGATTTCAAATAGATCCGGTTTGTTAGACTCTTCGTCATGAAGGTGCTTTCTAACTTCAACCACACGCCCGCAGCCGTTTCCTCTCCATCTACCAAGAAAGCTATACCCCTTTCAAGGCAAAGGATAATCGACGCCCGTGCTTCCAGATCCAGCTCCTCTCAATCCTCATTAGACATATCCTTGTGCTTCTTCTCTTTTCCCGCCAAAGCTTTGTGCAATTTCTGCGAAATCAACGTGTTCTTCATCTGCATCCTCCAATAGGAAAAATCATTCTTCCCATTGAATTTTTCAATCTCGTATTTTCCAACTTTAACTGTTTTACTTGTTGACGCCATTCTCCGCTTGTATTAATAAATCCGCTTCTCTCAGGAAATTTCTGAATAACAGCTCTGATACCAATTGTTGGGCGCAGAGTCACGCCCACCGCCGCGGAAGCGATATGTCCTGAGAGAGAGCCCTGGCTTTTGTTGTCACAAAAGCACAAGTCAACCTCGATATCTGTGTTTCGCGAAGGATACCCATACTCAGTAGAGAAATATCTCAGCGAAGTGAGATATCCACTCTTCCTCTCATCAGCGCAAGACCGAATTTTGAGGGATCCTACAAGCAATAGCCAACAACCCAGAAAACAGTAAATACACGAGATTTACGTGGTTCGGTAAACTTGCCTACGTCCACGGGAGGGGTGAGGGGAGATTCTACTATAAGGAGAACACCGACGACTTGTACAATCCACAAGCTCGTCTCAAAGAAAAATAGATCTGATTTTTACCCAAAAGAAATAAACCTCTCTTTTGTAGAATCTCTCTTTTTCTCTCCTCTCAAGATCTCTCTCTCTCTCTCTCTCTTTTTCTTCCTCTGCACAGCCGCCAAAAGAAAGCCTCTACCTTTGTAAGCCACTGTTCCTTGCTGCAATTTAACCCCCTGCACTTTAGCCGCAATTTCCTCACGTCGCTGCAGCCGAGAAAAGAACTTCCCCACACGTGAAACCCTAGGGACCAATAGCTATTTATAATAGCTTGTGGGCTGTTGAAGAAACCCGCTGGATTCGGACTTGGGATTGGCCAGGGACTCCACTCCTTATCTCCTCACATGGTTTTTACCCGCTAGCTTTTACCCGTTCACAAATCTTGAGATGCCAAGCTATATCTAACGATGTGGCCCTTACCCATTCACGTGCCTACAACCGTGTTCACACAAACTGTATTCATTGTGTAAAAAATTTAGTTGGATACATGCATATTTACTTGTACGCTACGTATCACGAACAGAGCACAATATTCCTCAGCCTCTTCTTCCATTCTCTACCATCCAACCACAAATCTCCTTCGTGATAACACCACATGTTCATTGGAATAGGGCTTAGATTGAATATTCCTTTAGGTCCCGTTTGGCAAAAGGGCTAAGAAAGAGGGATTAAGGAGAAGGATTAACATAGTTAGCTCATTCGATAATCTGAAGGACTAAATTATTAACCCGTTATAAATTTTTTATTTTAATCCTTATGATCATTTGTACTGTTTGGGAATAACAAGGATTTTGACTATTTTCTTTATAATTAAAAGGGTTAAACTTTTAATCCTTCTAAATAAGAGTATTAGTAAACCCCTTATTTTGAGGGGTTAACTCATTTTAATCCCTCTAGAGGGGTTAACTTAACCCCTTATTTTGAGGGGTTAACTCATTTTAATCCCTCTAGAGGGGTTAACTTAACCCTTCTATATTTTTTATGTTTGACAAATTATGGAGGGTTAACTCACTTTAACCCTTATATAGATTTTTTGTGTTTGGCGGGTTAAGAAAAGGTTAAGTCTCCCTAACCCTTCACTTAACCATTTACCAAACGGTACCTTATGGAACAAAAATTTGAAGGATAATATTGCTAAAAAAATAAAAAGTTGCAACGCAAAAAGAAAAGAGATTGCATATTAATGTTAAGAGAAACCAATAATAATAAAAAAAATTCAAAATAAAGAAGAAGCATTTTGAGAAGGAGAGAGGCACTTCAAGACAAATATACAACATTCCTCTCCTCCACTCGACGTTCATGTGTCAATCATTAATTCCCCATCCCTATTAAAATCTCATACCACGTACATCCCAACCAAATCCCATCCCATTCATTCCTATCTGTCCTTAATTTTACCTCATTTCCAAATTCCAAAACCCTTTTTGTCTCTACTCCTCAACTCCACAAGGGACCCAAGCCGTAGTAAACACAGAGCTATGCCCTTTCCATGTAAGTACCAGCATCTCCTCCTCCTTCTTCATCCCCCATCCACTCGCATGCTCATCAAGAATACCCTTCACTTCCCTCACCGTCTCCTCCCCGAACGCCACGCTCGCGAACCGGGAATTCCTCATTCTCTGCCCGACTCGAACACCTGACTCCGACCCCTCTATCCGCTGCTCCCCTTCGTACCCTATCACATTCTCAATCTTCTGCCCGATATCCGCTTCGTACTCGGCTCTCTGCAGACTGTCCTTCGGCAAGAAGGTCTCGAGAGCATCAAAGGGGATCCAGAGGTAGTTGAAACAAGCCATGATTCTTGAAGTCAGGCTTGGGGAGTCCAAGTCTGCGTCCTCGTCGCTTATGGTGACGATGTTGGGGTCGAGTCCGTGGATCGACTCCAAGAAGCTGTCTTTGGTTTCAGACTGTAGGAAACGAAGCCAGCTTTGACAGTTGACGACCACTGCTTCGTCGTCGTGGATGTCCAATGAAATCGGATCAAATAGCTCAGAAGACATTTCTTGGTCAAAACTGGGGTTAGGGTTTTTAGACTTGGCTATATGCAATTCAAAGGACAGATTCCTCGACCGTGCGAAATTCGCTAACCTATACCCGATATTTTCCATTGTGACGGTTAAAATCGGGGGAGTTGGTGGCCGAACACCCGGCACAGTGATTCTTAGCTGCACCGGCGGGCCTTCAGGCCGCTTCGCCAGCGCATCAATCAGCGTCGGCCACTGCATACAATGAGTGATCCCAAAATCAATTATGTGAATCTTGGACCGTCCTTGGACCGCTCGTAGGATCGCCCCGTTCGATGCGGTGAAACCCGAAACGATTGCCAAGCGAAGTGAGATCGATATATCCAGCGAGCTCGGTCACCGTCATCGGTCAACGGGCCGACCGAGCTTTGCTGTGGAGGCGAAAGGACTGTGGTTGTAAGGGCAGATACGAGCCGCTCGAGCAATTAGCGCTTTGAGGAAACAAGAAGCGAGGCGTTGGTTTAGGGTCGCCGTTGAGGGCGGCAACGTTGTTGAGAGCCCACATGACTGTGTGAGCTATGGTTGTATCGTTGCTCTCAGAGCGGCGGCGCAGTGGAGGAGGAGCCTCTCGATGCAGGAGGCGTCGAGGGTGCCAACAGCGACAAAGCTGGTGAGGGATGATGGAGGGCAGTGTTGGAGGAGGCTTGCGTTAGGGAGGGATGTGGTTGTGGAACCTTTGAATTCAGACTTCATCTTTTTGAGGGAGATTTGGCCGGCGGGGGGTGGGGGGCCGAGCGAGAGGGAGGGAGAGAGGGAGGGAGGGAGGTTAGGGTTTTGGAGATGAAGAGTGATTGGTTAGCTAGAGATTCACGTGCATGGGAGTGTGGGTGTGTGATAAGGGAGGCGTACACATGGCAGATGAAGATTGGTTGAGAGGGGGTTGGGGTTCTATCCTTTGAGGAGAAGTATGGGGTTGCAAATTAAACTTGCAGAGGCCGGGTTTGGAGTTCTCCAATGAAAGAGATACGGTGGGATTTTAAGGGGATTAGGGAGAGCGATATTATGAGAACCTTTTTCTTTCTCCTTTTGCTTTTTCTTCCACTTTCTTTCTTTGGTTGGAGTCTATGGATTTTTGGTACCAGGAAAGGTCAAGCAACCGTTTGGTAGAAAAGGAACGTTTGTGTTTGGGAAGAAGTGACGAAATCAGTAACCTGGTTTTGGATTTCTTTTATTCCTCTCGTGTTTGTCCTTTTCTGATGTTGAGAAATGCTTTGGCATGCGAGAATGCTCGGGCGGGGAGTCCATCTCTCGAGCGTATGATGAATTTTGTCAGGTTATCTTCTGAAAAGTTTGTCATTTTATCCGGTAGTATAATTGACTATGTAATCGATTAGTACCATACTCTCAAGCAAACGTAATTCAAGTTAACCCAACCCGTTGTATGCTCACCAGTTCGAGACCTTTAGGCTTCCACGCTGATCGCCCATTCACGTGGGGATGAGCCCCTGATAGCAAGGGTAGCTCTCTTCAGAAGGTGAGAACCTGAGGGATTCGAACCAGAGCCGCTGGCGGATTCCAAAGGAGTTAATGTTGGGAGAGCTGACCGGGTTTCCCTTGTCACAAAAAAAAACATAATTCAAGTTATTATATAGTACTAACTATAAATTGTGTTTTTATATATAGATGAATCTTAAAATTAGAAAGTAATTATTACCGAGCGAGTCTAATAAAAAGTGCCAACAAGAACGCAGTGAAACATTTAGTACAATATTGAAGAATCTTAGATCAACAGGATAAACTAGAGAAGATGATTGCGTGTTCTACCTTACACGAAACTCAAATAAGGTAGTATATTTAATTGGTTCTCGTATGTGTATATCCAAAGCTTAATAGTTTTGTCCAAAAATAGAGGAAAACCCACGAACGAAGAATAATAAGAAGACAGAAAGAAAGATGAAATAAAGTAAGAAATGCTATAGCTATAAGGTGGATAAATTTAAGCTAATGTTTGGTATCAATTGGTAAATTTGATACCATGGTGTTTTACTTGTTTTCCATGGTGTTTTTGCCGAAAACAAAACACAATGCGTTTAGAAACCATGATGTTTTTTAAACTAAATTATCCTCAAACAAAAAACACAATACTTATTTAAAAACACATTTTAGGTGTTTTAAGTTTGATGTTTTGGTTTGAGTTTGAGAATGTGTTAATATAATATCGAACATAATATATTAAATGTAATTAATATAGAGTTATTATCAACATGCTTATTATATTATACTATATACTATACTATATTATAGTTAATTTAATATATTAGTAATATTTATTAAATATATAAAAATATAATAAATAAAATATTTTATATAATAATATAATAATATATTAAATACCAATATTTAATATGTTAATAATGTATTATATAATAAATAAATAATAATAAAATATAAATAAATAATAAAAATAATAAAAAGTTATTGATAATAAATAATAATATAATAATAATAATAATAATAATATAATATACTATACAATACTATCATTGCTATAATATGATTAAATTTTTAATTAATAATTATAAAATAATATATAATAGTAACATATTTAATAATAAAATAACAATATAATAATAATATTATAATAACATATTGTACAGTAAATATAAATTTTATAAGTCAAATAATTTTAATCCTAACAATTATATAAAAGAATAAATATGAGTAAAGTTTTTTTTGATTTTTAGTATTAAATAATATTTATAATATCATAATTACTAATATATTATTAAAGTACTATTAATAATTCTTACATATTAAAACTATAATATATTATATAATATTAAATATGTATAATATATAATTTATAATAACATACTAGTAAACATAATATATAACATTATTAATAATTATATATATTATATATTAATAATAGTATAATATTATATTAATAATAAATAACATTATTATAAAAAATATAATGATAATATACAACAATAACAAATTGATATACCAAAATAATTAAATATATAATTATTGTAATGATTATAATATAATAATAAATATAATAATAAATATAATATAATATAACTCATTAAAGTATAATATAATATTATAATACATTATACAATATTATATTGCATTACATTTAATACTTATAATACTATAATAATGTAAACTAAATATTATAATATTTTATTTATAATATATTTTATTATAATTATTATATAATATATTAATAATATGTTTAATAGTAATGTTATAATGGGTCAAACTAGCGTTGACCAAAAATACTTAACATGATGTTTTAAAAATATTTTAATAAAAAAAGACAACACTATTGTGTTTTTTTTACAAAAACACAACAAGAAAAACATCATGGTATCAAAACGAAACCATAGTAATTAGTTTTTGTTTGATTATTGCATGAGCTTACGTTTCAAGTTATTTTGCAAATATGCATTAACTCGTCGGATTCAGATCCTCTCAAATTAGATGGTAATTAAAAATTATCCAATCACATCAATTTCCATCGTGAATTCTAATTTTAAGGGATAAGATGAGATAACATAGGTTACCACTAATACCTTGAAAACCACTATCATTTTGAAAGTCGCAGTTGTGAAAACAACTTTTGTAACGGTGGAAATACATGACATCATCTTATCCCTTGAAATTAAAATACATAGTGAGGACTGGGGTAGTTAAACAATCTCAAATTATCACATATTTGAAGGGGATCTGAATTCTCAGTTACGTAGTTACTTACGCAACAATTAAAAGTACACAAATGAATTATATTTTGATCCTACGAGAAAGTGCGATATATTCTTTCTCATGAACTATATCTAGAGTTCATAAGTAAGCTCCATTTATTTGTATTTTATAAATACCTAGTTTTTAAACATGTCATATCTTTAATCATTGCATTTGGGAAGGTGGATGTTCTCTGTAAAGTTAATATTCATGCAAATTAATAAGCATTTAAAATGGAAAATAATAGCTTCTCAAGATACCCGTGGAATGTCCTGCACCCCTCAAACCGTAATAATTTTCGAAGTGCACCTTGTAAGAGGACTTTTATGTAAAAATTATTAGGGGTTCTATTAGTAAAAAACTCTTATTAATACCCAAAGCTCTACCCAACTCCTCCTTTATTTCCGTCAGCCTCCTCTCCTCCTTCTCGTCTCTGTTCCGCCGCTCACAAAAAAAAACCCAGAGAGAATCTGATTCGTCGGAGACACCGCTCTGTTCCGTCGTCTCTATTCCGTCAGCCTCCAACTCCTCCTTCCCGTCTCTGCTCCCATCCTTCGGACCACCCCGCTGACTCCTCCTCCGACAGTCCGATCCAGTCACCCAAAAGACGGAGAGAATCTGAATCGACTTATCGACGCCGACGGTCGATCGGTCCATCAAAGAAACACAATCATGTAATTTTTTTTAAATAAATAATTTTAGGGTTTTTTTGGACGGAAATTTGGGGTTTTGATGTTTTGCAATAAAATTAAGATTTCTGATTTTGAATCTTGGCTGAATATTAGTTGTTGAATTAGGGGTTATGATGTTTGGGTGGTTTCGTCTAGATTTTTGTTTTGAAACTAGAAATTAGATTTGATTTAGCTATTTGGGTGGCATAGTTATGCCTTCTGACTAGTTTCTCACGGTCTTCATAAGTTTAAAAGAAGCTTATCAAAGTTGAAAGATAGAAAGAGGAAATAATGTTTGCTTGTTAAAAAGTTCATCTCCTTCTAGTCATCTAAAACTCGAAAATCCTAATGGACGATAATATGATATATTTCTATTTGGTTTTAATTATAATCTCAATTTAACTTTGATTTGATGACATCCATATTATTGGATTGCTATCTAGATTAATTGTTTGATTGTTTTAATAATAATGATATTGCTAAGTCTTCGTTCCGGCATCAGTTTAGTTGATTGTTGTGATTTCATATATGTTATCTTCGCACTACCATGTCACATGATTGATTGAATGAATTGACAATGATATCAATTGAAAATAAATACTTCGAGAAACTCGAGTATGATGACTTAATTGAAGAATTCACTTCAAAATTTTTAGGAGAAGTGTTTTTCTTTGAATTAAATTGTAGCGCAAATGTAATTTTTTCTTATATGAATATTGATTTTGCAAGAGAATATTATCAGTTTGAGCCTGATATAATACGCTAAATAGTATTATATGTATTCATTTTTATCGTTATTGTTCGTAACAAATTTTTAATATAAGGGGCAACCAAAATTGGATTGGGCTAGGGCAACCCAAACCTCGGGGCCGGACCAGCTTCAGGCATTCGTCATTCTATTCTTCCTACAGAAAATTAGAGAAAATTGCTTTAGATAGTGATAATTAAATTTATGAAGAAACCGCGATGAATTTTGATCAGAACAGGTTTTGGATAGTGTAGGAGTCTGTTTGGGTGCTGCGCGGTCGACCGCTGCGCAAAGCCGATCGACCGCGATCGTGCACGGATCCAGGGTTTGTGCCTGGACTTGGCGCGGTCGATCGCCGCAGTTGACCACGAGACCCTGTAGGACTTTTTGGTCTTTGTCGCTGGATCGCTGTCGACCGTGAGCTTTGGGCGGTCGACCGCCAATCGGGTCAGGGTCCAGTTTGAGTTTCCTGTTCAGTTTGGGTTTGGTGTTTGCTATAAATACCAACATACGAATTAGGGTTTTTTTTGGCTTGGATTGGAGATTGGTTTGGGAAAATTTGGAGCATAGAATAATGAGAGTTTTTCTGAGCAATTGTTTGAGGGTTTATTTGGAGAGATTAAGAGATTTGTTGGTGAGATTAGTTGATTAGTTTGAGCATTTTGTAATCTCAGTTTGTACTCTTCTTCTCTATTAGTCAAAACCCAATCCCCTTCTTTCCTCGTGGACGTAGGCAATTTGCCGAACCACGTAAAACTATTGTGTTTGGATTTGTGCCGTTATTTTGATTTGTTTGGTCTTTATCTCGACATTTGTTTGATTTGGTTCTCGAAGCACGCACGTTTGGTTGTCTCGCTTTCGCGCCGCACACAACAATTGATATCAGAGCTCCAGATTCCAGATCTAGGGTTTTGTCTTGGTTGGAGGAATAGATCAATTTGGAAGTTCGGCTAGGGCTTCGTTTGGTGAGAAATATAGGATCTTTTTGGTAAAGACTCTATCTTTTTTAGTTTGGATCTATTCTTCGTTTGTTTCACATTGGTTTGTTGGCGTTTGGGCTATTTGGAGGAGCAGATCGCTTTTGGAGGCTCTTCGAGGGCTTCATTTAGAGATAATTGTGAGATTTTTCCTATTTGTGGATCTCGTTGTCGTCGTGCGAGGTGAGATCGTTTGAAGACTCTTGTTAGGGTTTCAATTGGCGGTAAAATTATCTCCTTTATCAGTTTGGATCTATTCTTCATTTGTTGGTACTTTGAGATAGTTAGCCGAGATAGAAGGATTTGAGGCTGGGTTATTTGTTTATTGATACGGTGCATTGGATTATTGAGAAGTGCCTTGACCTGCATATTGAAGTCCTTTGAGTACGTTGGTATGAGCAAGGAGACCGAGGTGGAGTGTGGCACTTCTATTTGATGATTGAGGGGTCTTCTATTTGGTGTTCATTCAGGCATTTAGGGGCCTTCCAAGGAGGCATCATTGGTAGGTAAATTAGTATTTTGGTTTCCTATGTTGGGAATTGTACTAGATATTTGTGGGTTGTAACCAAGTCCCGTTGGTTTTGAAGTCCTAATAGTCAACAACAGTTGAAGAAGTGTATTAGCAGAAGGTAAAGGTGCTTTATTCTGATTTTAGTGGGAGGTATAAGAGGGACCTATTTTTGTATTTGTACCGAGCTCATGGCAGTTTGAGACACTTTATTGGAGAGGAAACATTGGGGTGATGAGATGAGATGACAGTTTCGATGGGTCGTTCCTTTTTGGAGGGGGATCGGCGTTGGTTGTCGAACATTGGTTTAGTTTTGGAGGTTCGACATATTTGGGTCATCTTAGTCATAGGTCACCGACTGCTGCATTAGGAGTTATTGGATCTGGTGGAGCTGCTTCAGATTTTGGTTGGCGTCGGATATTTGGTTACCCAGCATTTGGTCACATCGAGGATGTGAGATTTGATCCGATTGCGTGTTTGTGATTCAGAGGCTTATTTGATTATCAGTTGGGAGCTTCTGATTTTGTTATGAGCAGGTATGTCACATTGGACTCTCGGCAGGTAGAGAGTGTTAATCAGGTCGTTTGGATATCGCAACAGGTGGAGGGTGATGCTACTCCATGTTGGGTGGAGTTTACTCCACATACTCCAGATCATACTGTATCGTTTGGGATTCCAGCTGAGGTGACACAGATTGTGGATTATTTGGATTTGGATGCAGATGATATTGATGAAGAGTTGCAGACTTTTCAATTTGTTTGAGGGTCTTTGGAGGCCGTTTGGGTGAACTACGTGAATGCTTGATTCCTTGGGCAAGAGGATACGTAGGCAGTGTTTATGATGCAACCGATTTGGTGAGTAGATACCGACGTTTGGGTGAGTGTTCGCACTCCTATTTGGGTCTCGACTTGTTGTGGATTGAGTCCGTTATTGTGGATCGTTTCACTTCGTACTGGACGTAGCAAGTGAGGCATTTGGCTTGGTTGGTGTCGGCTCAGTTTTGGTAGAAACTTCGCCGAGGTGGAGAATTGAAGAAACCGCGATGAATTTTGATCAGAATAGGTTTTGGATAGCGCAGGAGTCTGTTTAGGTGCTGCGCGGTTGACCGCGGCGTAAGGCCGGTCGACCGCGATCGTGCACGGATCCAGGGTTTGTGCCTGGACTTAGCGCGGTCGACCGCGAGACCCTGTAGGACTTTTTGGTCTCTGTCGCTGGATCGCAGTCGAACGCGAGCTTTGTGCGGTCGACCGCCAATCGGGTCAGGACCTAGTTTGAGTTTCCTGTTCAGTTTGGGTTTGGTGTTTGTTATAAATACCAACATACGGATTAGGGTTTCTTTGGCTTGGATTGGAGATTGGTTTGAGGATATTTGGAGCACATAAAAGGAGAGTTTTTCTGAGCAATTGTTTGATGGTTTATTTGGAGAGATTAAGAGATTTGTTGGTGAGATTAGTTGCTTGGTTTGAGCGTTTTGTAATCTCAGTTTGTACTCTTCTTCTCTATTAGTGAAAACCCAATCCCCTTCTTGCCCCGTGGACGTAGGTAATTTGTCGAACCACGTAAAACTATTGTGTTTGGATTTGTGTCGTTATTTTGATTTGTTTGGCCTTTATCTCGATGTTTGTTTGATTTGGTTCTCGAAGCACACCCGTTTGGTTGTCTCGCTTCCGCGCCGTGCACAACAATTTATTCGGTGTCATTAATGCTAAATCTGCCGGGTGCGACGCTCGTTTTTTAACACAGCTCATTTGAAGTCAAGGCCGAATAGGTATCTTCAAATAGACGGATTTATCAAAGCGAAGCGGGAAAGAAAAGCTTCATAGGGCTAGCTAGCCTGTATGAAAGTCCCTTTCCTGTACATTTGATCCCTCTGCAAGTTCTTTCTTCCTCAGGGTAGAGCCCAATTTTTGAGAAAAAGATATATAATTAACCCTTAAATAATTTCGAAGATATATAATTGGTTCCGTTGGCAAATCTATTTGGTGTTCTTGCTCAGAAATAATGATGCCTTGTCTCACAATTTCTTTGTAAATCTCAATTTTGAAAATATCTTTTTGCAGACCATTTAATAAAATGCAAAGTGCTCTTGCGTCGTTAATCTGCTATCCATATAATGTGAGAGTTATGGTCTTGATTGATAGACATCTTAGACGATGATTAAATAGATTAAGTAGCTAGATTGAATACACTTTTAATTTCTTGTAACAAATACGGTCAATGCGTACTCGTAACACGTTTCTTAAATGCGCCACACGAAAATCAACCCTTTGTTATTTCTTGTGCTAGCTAGAATAATTTTCTCAAGTTATTCTTCTTGGGAGCAAGACTCGAACTTTGGTCATGTCGAATGGAGAAAAAAAAGAGTACTGCAAATTATTTCCTTAAATTTAAAAAATTAGAAACGATCTTTAAAGGATTAACACTAG
>NC_033796.1:20501011-20527928 GCF_001876935.1 Asparagus officinalis
TAATTTTAGTTGTTTTTGAGATAACCCCTATTAACTTTAAAAATGTCGTAAAACCCCTCTAATTAAGTTCAGGTTATTTGAGAAACCTTCAAATATTTTCAACTAACTACCCTTATCTGTTGATGAACTAGTTAAAAAAAACAAATAACCCTTCACAATTAACTTTCTAATTAATAAATAAGTTAATTAAATCCCTTGTCTTAACTAAAGGGTTTTATGTGAGAACTACCTTTAAAATTATTAAAAGAATATGAAAGAGATTTTTTTTTAAAATTAGGGGCATTTTGGTCTCATAATTTTCATGTGCACGATAAGACCTAACAATGTTAATTAGCTAGAGTGGTCATCTGAAATTTTTTTGACATTTTTAAAATTTAGGAGGTTGTCTTGAAGTTGGCCAAACTAGGGCAATAGCAGCCAAAATTTTGTCCCACGGATGTCCCTCTATAATTTATTATAGTTGTATTGAAGATCTATATCAATAATTTTATAGTTTTATCCTCATTACTGGTGTCCTATCCGAATTTTGCAGTGCATCATCTAGATTTAGTGGCGCCGTAAGCATTAAATACAACGAAAGGCCATAATAATACCTATAAAGTAGAAAATCGAGTGGTGTATTGTGACACCATTAGACGCTATGTAGCTCAACCATTGATTGAGAAGAGAGGCTTTGTTTTTTTTTTTTTTTAGGGGGGGGGGGATATCTCAAAAAGGGATAAGAGGAATTTTGTGAAATGTATGTTGTGCGCGCGGAAGCCACCAAACCTATGTGCTTCGAGAAACCAAACCAGACAAACACCGAGATAAGGCTAAACAAACCAAAAAATAATGACACAAATACAAACAATTGGGGGGGGGGGGGATATCTCAAAAAGGGATAAGAGGAATTTTGTGAAATGTATGTTGTGCGCGCGGAAGCCACCAAACCTATGTGCTTCGAGAAACCAAACCAAACAAACACCGAGATAAGGCTAAACAAACCAAAAAATAATGACACAAATACAAACAATCAATTTTAACGTGGTTCGTGTTGGATAGCGGATTCCTAATCTATTTTGGTAACATGAGGTTATTAGGATTCCTAATCTATTTTGGTAACATGAGGCTATTAGGATTCCTAATCTATTTTGGTAATAGGTTATTAGGATTCCTAATTTGATTTGACTTTTGGTTTAGAATTCCAAGTATGTTTATGATTTTAGGATTTCTATATATATAGAACAATTGGAAGAGAGAATTTGGAGAAGCAAATTGGGGATATTTGGAGCACAGAAAAGAGGTATTTTCTGAGCTATTTGTTTAGGGTTTTTGTTTGGAGAGATTAAGAGCTTGTTGGTGAGATTAGTTTGTTCCTTCGAGTGAGTTGTAATCTCAGTTTGTACTCTTTCTCTATTAGTGAAAACCTCATCCCCTTTCTTGCCCCGTGGACGTAGGCAACTTGCCGAACCACGTTAAAATTGGTGTTTGGTTTGTGCATTGATATTTAGTTCGTTTGGCTCTCTTAGATTGCCGTTTGGTTTGGTTCCTCGACACAGCTTTTGGCACAACAATTTGGTATCAGAGCTCGGGCTACGCTTGGGCTATTTGGAGGAGTAGATCGATTTGGGAAGCTCGTCTAGGGTTTCAGTTGGTGAGAAAGATGTGATCTTTTCGGTAAAGCTTCTTTTTTTTCTCAGTTTTGGATCTATTCTTCGTTTGTTTCCGCATTGGGTGTTGGTGTGTTGAGGATTATGGCCGAGAAAGAGGGAGTTGAGGGTAGTTCTTCAGGTGTGAAGACTATCCAAAGTTTGAGTATCCACTCGATGAAGATTGATGTGAAGAAGTTCAATGGCACTAACAATTTTGGACTTTGGCGATGCGAAGTCTTGGATGCGCTCAATGCGCAGAATTTGGAAGATACGTTGGAGTTGGATGGGAAACCGGACGACATTGATGAGAAGATTTGAAAAAAGATGAATCGGACAGCGTGTGATGTGATTAGGTCTTGTCTCACTCAAGATCTAAAATATGATGTGATGAATGAGACTTCTGCGAAGAAGATTTGGAGGTCCTAGAGAGCAAGTACTTGACGAAGAGCGTTGAAAACCGCTTGCATTTGAAGAGGGGGTTTTATCGCTTCCAATTGAAGAAGGAGACATCCATTAGTAATCACAAGAACCACTACACGAAGCTTCTTACAGATTTGGCGAATGTAGATGTCATTGTTGAAGATGAGGATAAGGCGTTGCTATTGTTGAGTTCATTGCCCGACGAGGAATATGAGACGTTTGTCCTTACTCTTATTAATGGGAAGGCTTCACTTTCATATAGTGAGGTCACCGCTGCATTAGTGAATTACTAACTCAGGAAGAAGGACAAGGAGACTTCTATTGAGCCGGTAGCGGGGGCATTTGTTGCAAGAGCAAAGGGTCCAAACCGAGGTAGAAGGTCACATTCTAGAGGAGCACATTTTGGAATTCGTAGGAATCAGTGTGTTTTTTATAAAGAAGATGGACATTGGAAAGTTGAATGCCCAAAGTTGAATAATCAAGCCGAGAAGAATAAGGGGAAAGCTGTACAAGTTTCAGAGGTGAATATTGTCAAGACTAGTGGTAACAATTCAGATACGGATTCTTTAGAATACTCATTATCTGCACTGCCGTCAGTTTGTATTGCCTACTCTACAGAGTGGATGTTAGATTCGGACGCTACATACCATATTTACCCTAGGAGGGATTGGTTCTCCAGCTTTCAGGAGTTGAAAAGAGGGGATTTCGTGCTCATGGGGAATGATCACAAATGTTCTATTGGTGGTATCAGTAACGTTCGGATCAGGATGAGTGATGGGGTGATTCGGGAGTTAGTTAGAGTGAGGTTCGTTTCTCAGTTGAAGAAGAACATCATTTTACTTGGAGCTTTGGAGGCATCAGGCTATAGGGTGACCTTGGCGGATGCACGCTTGAAGGTTAATTTTGGGTCCATGATTATGATAAAGGGCGTCAAAAAGAGTAACTTATACTATTTGCTTGGGAGCACGGTGATTGATAGAGCTCTAACGACTTCATTGGATTTGGCTAGATTGTGGCGTTGTTTGGTGCTGGGGTATTTGATTGGTAATGCCGTGCATAGGTTGTTGAGGAGTGCTTTGACCTGCAGATGGAAGTCCTTTGAGCATATTAGGATGAGCAAGACCGAGGTGAAGTTTGACACTCCTATCCATCGAGCGAGGGGTCTTTTAGAAGGTGTTCAGTTAGGCATTTGGGGGCCTTCCAAGGAGACATCATTGAGAGGTAATCGTTTTGTAGTTTTCACAGTTGGTGATTGTTCTAGGCATTATTGGGTCGTGACCAATTCCAGTTGGTGTAAAGTCCTAGAAGTCAACAACAATTGGAAGAAGTGTATTGACAGAAAGGTAACTCGTTGTTCTAGCTTTGGTAGGGGTCCTTTCATAGGTCGTCGACTGCTGTATTAGGATTTATTGGATCTGGTGGAGCTGCTTCAGATTTTGGTCGGCGTTGAATATTTGGTTACCCAGTATTTGGTCACATCGAGGATGTGAGATTTGATCTGATTGCGTGTTTGGGATTCGTAGGCTCATTTGATTATCATTTGGGAGCTTCTGATTTTATTCTGAGCAAGGAATGTCACTTTTGACTCTCGGCAGGTGGAGAGTGTTGATCAGGTCGTTTGGATATCGCAGCAGGTGGAGGGTGATGCTACTTCACGTTGGGTGGAACTTATTCCACATACTTCATATCATACTGTGTTATTTGGGATTCCAGCTGAGGTGACACAGGTTGGGGATCATTTGATTTCGGATGCAGATGATGGATTAGGTGACACAGGTTGGGGATCATTTGATTTCGGATGCAGATGATGGATTGGTTTTGGATTCGGTTGCAGGTAGTGGACATGATTTGGATACGACCATTGGTTCACCTCAGATGGAGGTGTTTGATTTGTATCAGTTTGGGGTCGCTATCAGTTGCAGATCCGTTGGCGATATTAGGGAAGAGTTGCAGACTTTTCTATTTGTTTGAGGGCCTTTGGAGGCCGTTTGGATGAACTACGTGAAGGCTTGATTCCTTGGGCAAGAGGATACGTAGGCAGTCATTTATAATGCATCCGGTTTGGTGAGTTAATACCGACATTTAGAGTTTGGGTTCTCAACATATTATGGATTGAGTCAGTTGTCGTGGATTTGTTCCACTTCGTACTGGACGCAATAAGTGAGACGTTTGGTTGGTATTGGTGTCGGCTCAGTTTTAAGAAAACTTTGCCGAGGTGAAGAATTGTTGGATAGCGGATTCCTAATCTATTTTGGTAACATGAGGTTATTAGGATTCCTAATCTATTTTGGTAACATGAGGTTATTAGGATTCCTAATCTATTTTGGTAATAGGTTATTAGGATTCCTAATTTGATTTGGCTTTTGGTTTAGAATTTCTAGTATGTTTATGATTTTAGGATTTCTATATATATGGAATAATTGGAAGAGAGAATTTGAAGAAGCAAATTGAGGATATTTGGAGCACAGAAAAGAGGTATTTTATGAGCTATTTGTTTAGGGTTTTTGTTTGGAGAGATTAAGAGCTTGTTGGTGAGATTAGTTTGTTCCTTCGAGTGAGTTGTAATCTCAGTTTGTACTCTTTCTCTATTAGTGAAAACCTCATCCCCTTTCTTACCCCGTGGACGTAGGCAACTTGCCGAACCACGTTAAAATTGGTGTTTTATTTGTGCATTGATATTTAGTTCGTTTGGCTCTCTTAGATTGGCGTTTGGTTTGGTTCCTCGACACAGCTTTTAGCACAACAATTTAGTATCAGAGATCGGGCTACGCTTGGGCTATTTGGAGAAGTAGATCGATTTGGGAAGCTCGTCTAGGGTTTCAGTTGGTGAGAAAGGTGAGATCTTTTCGGTAAAACTTCTTTTTTTTCTCAGTTTTAGATCTATTCTTCGTTTGTTTCCGCATTGGTTGTTGGTGTATTGATGATTATGACTGAGAAAGAGGGAGTTGAGGGTAATTCTTCAGGTGTGAAGACTGTCCAAAGTTTGAGTATCCACTCGATGAAGATTGACGTGGAGAAGTTCAATGGCACTAACAATTTTGGACTTTGGCGATGCGAAGTCTTGGATTCACTCAATGCACAGAATTTGCAAGATACGTTAGAGTTGGATGGGAAACCGGACGACATTGATGACAAGATTTGGAAAAAGATGAATCGGACAGCGTGTGGTGTGATTAGGTCTTGTCTCACTCAAGATTTAAAATATGATATGATGAATGAGACTTCTGCGAAGAAGATTTGGGAGGTCCTAGAGAGCAAGTATTTGACGAAGAGCCTGTAAAGACTAACAACAATACTAAAAAAGAAGCCTGTAAAGACCTTTTCTGTAAAGACTAACAACAGGTTAGGGATCTTTTTAGCAAGTTGCCTACGTCCTAGGGGTAAGAAGGGGATGAGTTTTCACTAATAAAGAAGGAGAATACAAACTGAGATTAGAAATCACTCAAAACAAACCAACTAATCTCACCAACAAGCTCTCAATCTCTTAAACAATAACCCTAACCAATAGCTTAGGAAGATCTCTCTTTTCTGTGCTCCAATAACTCCAAAAACAATCCCCAATCAAAGCCAAAGAAACTCTAAAACGTGTTGGTATTTATACCAAGCACCAAATCCCAAACAGAATCCAAATAGGAACTCAAGCTGTGTAGAAAACCCGCTATAAGTTGACTTAACATGTGCTATAAGTCGACTTGGCAGAGCGAAAATCAACAACTGGAGAACAGATTATAAGTCGACTTATCAGTTCTGATAAGTCGACTTGACAGAACCAAAACCAACAATTGCAGAACAAAACGTAAGTCGACTCGTGCACAGATACAAGTCGACTTACCATAAGTCGACTTATGCATGTGCATGAGTCGACTTATGACAAAAGCATGGGTCGACTTATGACAAAAAATCTGGATTTTTCTGAATTCTCCACAGTGTACCCTGGATAAATTCAAAAACTATCCCATCTGTAAGGAGAGGAATTATGAATTGACAAGATGATATGCATTTGCGTTTTTATTTCAAGTGAATTCAAGATAATGATAGGTCAAGAAAGCAGCCCAATTAGCCAGCCGGCCACTTATTTGTCCACAATATAAAAGACAACACCCTCAAGCTAATTATCCTAATTATTTATAATTAGTACTGCCTCTCTAAGCCAAAAGAATGAAAGCTACGTGGCCTCTTCTAATGCCTACATGCATGCTAAGACTTAGAACATTGTTCTGTAGCAACAGATGAATCCATGACTAAAGACAATTTGCTACTCCCTTGTTGATGACTGTATCACTCCTTAATTATTGATAAACTTAACTGGTTGCTTCCAAATTTATGACTTCATCTACATTAGCCAAAGATCTAATCTAGTAAGCCTATTTTGTTTGGATCCGAGATCATTGAAAACTGTATCTAAACCAACTTTGTCTACGACATATATATATATAAGCATCAAGTTTAGTTGCAGTTTTTTATTTTTATGCTTTCTGAATCTTAACTCTCATTGGCAAATGGCACCGGAAGAGGGGACCACTAATCCAAAATGAGATTCTCTCTATTTATTTTACTTGAAGTTAATTAGCTTGAATTTTTTGCTGCTCAGTAATTTGTAATCTACGTGCAATTTCTTACATCGATAGCTATCCATTGAATTTGATTTAAAGTCCACAGACACCTGCATGGAACTCAAAAAATGGTTGAATCAGTACCCGAAGAGTTTGTTGAAGTTGTGAACAGAAAAGGACAGATGCATGATAAATAGTTGTGATTTGAATAAAAAAAAAAGAAGAAACAAAGAAGATGAATTTGAAAAGAGCTTATAAGCCCATGAGTTTTGTCGTTTTGATATAGAACCGTCACGAGCTAAATCATGTTACCAGTATCATAGGAGGAACCTTGTATCTGCATATCATGCCCCATGCCTACGAGCTCTAGGATCCGTTGAGTGCAACAATAGTGTAACAGTTCGTTTAGCTCTATCCATTGTGAAAAATGGCTAATCAATTTTGCCAATTGAACCCCAATATTCATATTTAAACCCATCATTATCTTTGTTACCACCTGATATGTGACTAAGTTTGGAGTAATGCATACCATTAGATGAAAGTAGTAGTATTTCCGACAACCAGTTAGTTGATTATGGTTTATACATATAAAACATGACAATTTAATAGATTGCCTAGAACAACTTAATTTAGTTTCAGATCGAGATCATTTCGTTTGTTTCCATCTAAGAAGCTAGAACGCAATGCATTGTATTACAAGTTTTCCCCCCATTTTTACATAGCTAAAACTTTTATTTCTTGTTGGTGAAAATAAAACAAATTAATATTGTATTCACTTTTTCCCTAATTCTTCTCGTTCACAAAATCAAAACTGGCAGAATGCATGAAGTTCATAGTTTATACTAATTAAATGACTACTATACTTTTGGATTCACTTAACAAGACATATCATTTGAGATAAAAATATTAACAAACAAATAGGAGCAAATTGTGCGTGTGTATAAACTACTTTATACATTTGTAGGCTAAATTACAAAAGTCTCCCTGATACCTGCATGATTAGCTGGAAACTCTCGTAAGTTTTCTTTTTAACAAGTGCTAATTTATCTCCCCATTTTTTTTACTTTTAACAAATTAACTTGGACCTAAACGTTAATATCATACTTATATGCCCTTACATATAAACATATATATATGATTATTATTTGATTTTATGTCGATCATTCAAATCTCCGGGGCATTTTCTATAACTTACTCGTATTTTCAGTTGCACGACTATAAGTTTCCTATAATATTATTTTTTGTTCATGCCTCATCTTCCATAAAGTAAAATTCCTTGCACCTTTCATTTACCTGATAAGTTTGCCTAATAGAACAAAGAAAAAAAATTATTTTGGTGGCTGTCAACATGAATAATTTGATTGATTAAATTACCATTCGAATAAATGTAAAAAAAAAATCTATTAAGAGCCGAGGCAAAAATTTAACCTTACTCTATAAATGTTACTGTGTACCCATAAAATTTTAAATCACGTGGGTGGGATCTGGGTCCTCTCTGGTAATTGAAGAAAATTTAATTACTTCCAATTATAATCCTACATTTTAATTTCAATACCGAAATTCAAGACTATCAGTTATCCAATAAAGTCCTAAAATTCCTAATAGCAAACCAAAAGATGAGATCAGGATTCATTACATGATTTATAGTTGTTTAAAGGAAAATGATAGAGACACACCCACAACCACAACTCCAACCACACCATCTCTCTCATTGCTACAGTGCACCGGGCCCCACATGAGATTTTAAAATTTTAAAATCTCATGTGGGGCCCGGTGCACTGTAGCAATGAGAGAGATGGTGTGGTTGGAGTTGTGGTTGTGGGTGTGTCTCTATCATTTTCCTTTAAACAACTATAAATCATGTAATGAATCCTGATCTCATCTTTTGGTTTGCTATTAGGAATTTTAGGACTTTATTGGATAACTGATAGTCTTGAATTTCGGTATTGAAATTAAAATGTAGGATTATAATTGGAAGTAATTAAATTTTCTTCAATTACCAGAGAGGACCCAGATCCCACCCACGTGATTTAAAATTTTATGGGTACACAGTAACATTTATAGAGTAAGGTTAAATTTTTGCCTCGGCTCTTAATAGATTTTTTTTTTACATTTATTCGAATGGTAATTTAATCAATCAAATTATTCATGTTGACAGCCACCAAAATAATTTTTTTTCTTTGTTCTATTAGGCAAACTTATCAGGTAAATGAAAGGTGCAAGGAATTTTACTTTATGGAAGATGAGGCATGAACAAAAAATAATATTATAGGAAACTTATAGTCGTGCAACTGAAAATACGAGTAAGTTATAGAAAATGCCCCGGAGATTTGAATGATCGACATAAAATCAAATAATAATCATATATATATGTTTATATGTAAGGGCATATAAGTATGATATTAACGTTTAGGTCCAAGTTAATTTGTTAAAAGTAAAAAAAATGGGGAGATAAATTAGCACTTGTTAAAAAGAAAACTTACGAGAGTTTCCAGCTAATCATGCAGGTATCAGGGAGACTTTTGTAATTTAGCCTACAAATGTATAAAGTAGTTTATACACACGCACAATTTTGATCACCAAAATATATTAACATACAAGTATTTAATAATAATTTAATTGCTTGAAATTGTATGACATCATCAAATCTATTTTGACATAGGACACTTTGAAGTAGACGAAAGAAATTGTTGTTGAGTAGAGGTCTTCCAACAAAATTTTTCGTTTAATAAAAAGGCTTGTAAAATTTTGAAAGTCCAAATGAAGAAATTCAACTTCATCAGATGTCGTTAAAAACCTTTTTGATGATTGAAGACATGAGGAATTGACGTGTTTTATTATCTAAAGACTAAAAAGCAGGCAGTTATCTATTGGTATATAGGCATGAGTTTATCATATTAGTTCACATATTTTACACATCTATATAACGCTATATATGCACACACAGTTATACATTTGATCAATAAACACGATGGTTCACAAAATATTTCATATTACTTTTCACACATCAGTATTATACTTATCATGTTTAGTATTGTAAAAATAAGAATGAATATTTTTATATATTTTCCTAAAGTATTTTTGGATATATCCAAAAGTTTGAGCTCAATTTATACTTGAATATAGCACAAAATTTCTCTACATGTACACAGTACATATGTGTTATAAAATATCAAGCAAAAAGAGTGTACTTGTTAAAAGATGACCAAAGATCCACACTCTACAAATTCACAACAAAATTTAGTGTATTTGTTAGAGGGAGGTCAACGACCCACACTCATGGATAAATGTGCCATATCTCAATCCTATACTAAATACTTCTATCTTTAGAGATGGTATACATTACCTTCCAAGCACTATTGTTCTTCCTCTTAAAAATTCATATATGGTTGAGATGATAGGGTGAGATTTTAGACTTTTTCTAAAGATTGAGATAATTCAAGTTGTGTAACAAAAGAATAAGCTCAAACTAGATAAGAAATACCTAAATGTATTTTATGAATTAATATAATTACTTTTATTATTGTTTTTACAAAATTTTTATCGATATCTTTACAGTTTGTGTATGAATTTAATATGACTTATCATCGTATTTCAGTTGTTTGAGGTTATATATGTATCTCGTGTGCTATTTTTTACAAAACTTTTGTGAACTAATGTATATTTCTCTTCCTTTCACTTTTCGATAACTTTTATCTGAATTCTTAGTTATATTGCATACCCTTGGTGTGTTTTTTCTTTTGCTAGTAATAAAAGAAGGAGAAATGTGAAATTTTAAAATATTTTATGAGTTGTTTGTGCTTTATTAAAGTTTTTCAAATTAATTTCATGATTGATTTTTTGTTTACAAGTAAAGAGATCTACAAAAACGCCACCTCTTTTTAGAACGATTGTGAGAACATTGTTCAAACAAATATCTCTTATCTAATAAATAATAAACTCTCCTTTGATAGTGATATATTTTGTGAGATGATATATTTCAGGTATAAATAGCTATGAGCAAGATGCATCTTAAAATAATATAAAAACCAACACAAGCATTGATTTCAGCCTTCGCATCACCAATGCTCAAGAGGCACCCATTGATGGTCAAGCATCTCATCGATGGTTATAGTAACTAATCGGAGAAAAATAAAGACAGGAGTTGGCACCATCGATGGTCAACAGTGACTTATCGATTATCATATGGAACCATCGATAGTTACAGGAAATAATTTAAAAATTTTAAAAAACTAGAATTAGCACCATCAATGGCTACAATAGAACCATCGATGATCACCAAGGGGCCATCGATGGTCGTGATCCACCATCAATGGTCATGGAAAATTTTGATAGTTTTTTGGATTTAATCTCAGTCGTTTATCGACCCGTTTGGTTTCCTATTTGTACTTAGATTTAGGTATCTCTTTCCTATCCTATCAATTAAGGTCTATTTAAGAAGAGTTAGAGATCATAATTAAAAAAATGAGGCAAATATATAAAAAGAGAGATATTCGTCCTAGGGTTTGAGAGGAGAGAGAGAGAGTTGATCAGATTTTTTGAGCCCCGTTCAACTTCTTCTCAGTATGATTTTCATATGAGTTTGATTCAGCAAGAAGGAGTGCCCTATGCTTACACCGCTACACCACTTCTTCACGGATTTTCATCTTCATGGATTAGAAGAACGATTTAATAAAAGGTTATAAGATTGTACTTTTTGTGCTTTAATTATTTTGTTTGTTTGTATTTAAAACTTGTGAGTTTGATAGCATACTCAATCCAGGGTATTTAAAAGTAGTTTTTGCGTATATTCCAGAGAGTGGTCTTTGAAGCATGCTGATTCGGGTTGTGATTCGGGTGAATTCCAGTTATAATGTGGAAGGCCCTTCGCGAGACGGAAGCGTAGATGTAGAATTTTTATTCGAATCACTATAAAAATCTCGTGTGTTCCAGTGTTAATTTGCTTTTAGTCTTTGTTGCAATTTCTGAGACATGTCAAAAAACTATAGCAATACTATTCAAACTGTTGGGGGCCGACACGCCCACCTCGCCACGGAAGCGAATCACCTTGAGAGAAAGCCCTGGCTTTTGTTTTCACAAAACTCAAGCCAACCTCGATGTTCCAGTTTTGAGAAAGCCCTGGCTTTTGTTTTCACAAAACTCAAGCCAACCTCGATGTTCCAGTTTTGCTATGAAACAAGAACAGAAGTGAATATCTCAGCGAGATGAGATATACACTCTTCCCGATATCAAGTCAAGGTCCGAATATTGAGGAAACCAACACAAGCAATAACCAATACACAGATAACAATAAAGAATACACGAGATTTACGTGGTTCGGTAAACTTGCCTATGTCCACGGGAGGGGGGGGGGGGGGGGGGACACCGACGACTTGCACAACCCACAAGCTCGTCCCAAAGATGAGGGCTTTGATTTTACGCAAGAGAAGATGACATCTTTCTTGTACAATCTCTCCAAGCGCTCTCTCTTTTCTCTCCTCAATATCTCACCTTTTTCAGATATGAAAAACTCTCTCTTTTTCGTTGATGACAACCCCTCTTCTCTACAAAAAAGCCTAGGAATGAAGTTCCCATTTATATTAAGGAAACATGGTCCAAAACGAAAACAATCCGCCTACTCTAATTGTTGTTGTGCGCAACGGAAATTTCGGCAGCACCTCCGGTGCGCAAGGTGCATAACAAGAGATTAGATCACAATGAAATTCTCGTTTCTCAAAGGAAACAAGAACCAAAAGCCAGATATCTCATCAAAGTGAGATATCAGTTCTTCCTCTCGTCAGCTTTAGGACTGCGCGTCGAGGGAACCTACAAGCTATTACAAATCACGGCAAGAACACAAATTTTTACGTGGTTCGGCAAATAGCCTACGTCCACGGGGCAAGGAGGGAAAGATCTACTATTAGAGGGAGAGATACAATTGGGGTTTACAATCTCACAATCTAAATCCTCTCAAACAAACTCTCAAATCCGTCTTACAAATATTCTCTCAAAGGGATGCACAAAACAAAGAACTACTACAAAACAGGACTTTGCTTCTTCTTCTCTCAGTCAGCCGCCAAAATCCCTGTAGCCGCAATCCCAGTCCTCTGTCTCTCACGAATCAGCCCCGCTCACTTCACACAAAACCCTAGAAACAGAGATTATATATTTATACGCAGAAGTCTCGTGTTCTCGTGCTCGGTGTGGCCAAAACAAAATTGGACCTCATAAAAGCCCAATTCAAAACGCGTGTACGTGGGCAACAGACTTGGGTTCCCACATGTTCACAATTCTCCACCTCGGTGAAGTTTTCTCAAAACTGAGCCGACATCAAAACAACCAAATGTCCCACTCATTCGACAACAAGTCGGGAACCCGAATGAGAGTCCAAACAATCTCACCCCCACTAATCCAACCCGGCTGCATCGTAAAGACTGCCTACGTATCCTCTTGCCCAAGGAATCAAGCCGAACGTAGTTCACCCAAGTGGCCTCGAAAGACCTCAACACCGAAAAATGTTCAAAAGTTCCAAACAATGACCAAACTTGACACTTGAAACAACTTTGATCAACATATCTGCAGGGTTGTCCTTCGTGTGGATCTTCACCAACATGACGTCTCCTTCATCCAAAACGTCACGAACAAAATGGAATCTGACATCAATATGCTTCGTGCGTGCATGATAAACCTGGTTCTTCACCAAATAGATAGCTGACATGCTATCACAATATACCTGAAGGGTCTCCTGTGCAATCCCCAAGTTCTCCAATAATCCCTGCAACCACAAAGCCTCCTTCACAGCTTCAGTCAACGCCATATACTCTGCCTCCGTAGTGGAGAGAGCCACTGTAGACTGAAGTGTGCATCTCCAACACACCGGTGCTCCTGCTAGTGTAAACACATATCCGCTAGTAGACCGGCGCTTGTCCAGATCCCCCGCATAATCAGAATCCACGTAACCAATATAATCCTACCCGTTCTTCTCATTCTTCTGAAATACCAAATCAACATCCACGGTACCTTTGATATACCGTAGAATCCACTTCACGACCTCCCAATGACCCTTCCCGGGGTCGTGCATGTATCTGGATACCATGCTCACGGCCTGTGACAAATCTGGCCTTATACATACCATCGCATACATCAAGCTACCCACAGCATTGGCATATGGAATTTTGGACATGTATTCTCGGTCCTCAACTGAAACAGGTGACATCTTAGCTGATAGCTTAAAGTGGGGAGCTAATGGAGTACTCACCGCCTTGGCATTGCCATTATAACTGAATTTCTTCAGCATCTTCTGCAAGTAACTCCTCTGTGTCAACTTCAACCTCCCCTTCACTCTGTCTCTCTCAATCTCCATACCCAATATCTTCTTTGCTTCTCCAAGATCCTTCATCTCAAATTCGGATGACAGTTCATTTTTCAACTTTCTAATAGCTGAAGTATTCCTGGAAGCTATGAGCATATCGTCAACATATAACAGCATATAGATATACTCACCATTCTGTAGCTTGTGCATGTAAACACACGGGTCATATGGGCTCCTCGTGTACCCTCGGCCAATCATAAAGTCGTCGAATCTCTTGTACCATTGTCGCGGCGATT
This sequence comes from Asparagus officinalis, assembly GCF_001876935.1. Classification (NCBI taxonomy): domain Eukaryota; kingdom Viridiplantae; phylum Streptophyta; class Magnoliopsida; order Asparagales; family Asparagaceae; genus Asparagus; species Asparagus officinalis. The sequence goes on from NC_033796.1 coordinate 20,515,203, forward strand.
GTTTCAATCCGTAAAGAGACTTCTTCAGCTTGCATACTAATTCTTCCTTTCCTGCAGCTTTGAACCCCATAGGTTGTGTCATGTAGATCTCCTCTTCTAAATCTCCATGTAGGAATGCTGTTTTCAAATCCATTTGGACCAAATCCAAATCCAGCTGTGCCACCAATGCCAATAAAATACGAATCGACGAATGCTTCACAACAGGTGAAAATACCTCGTTGTAATCAACGCCCTCTAGCTGTGCATATCCCTTGGCAACCAATCTGGCTTTGAATCTAATTTCCCCAATAGAAGACCCCTCTTTCTTTGCATATACCCACTTGCATCCAATAGCCTTCTTACCTTTCGGTAGCTTTGCAAGTTCCCAAGTGTCGTTCTTATGAAGAGACTGCATCTCCTCCTCCATGGCTTCCCTCCACCTAATCGAATCAGAGCTTGACTCTGCTTCCTTGAATGTAAAAGGAACCAAATCATCAACGACTTCTGCTGATAAAGCATATGCAACCATGACATCGTTATATCTAGCTGGTCGACGAATGTTTCTTCTTGGTCTATTAGCTACAATGGACTCCTGAACATGACCCTGTTCCTGAGTCCCAACATCCACTGTGTCCTGTAAATGCCCGGTTGTCATCTCATCTCCTCCCAGTGTCACATCTGTAGGAGCCTCAATGGATACAATGCTATCTGGAGTTGGTGGAGTCACATCATCCTCCACCTGCTGCGATATCCTAACTGTCTGGTCTTCCTCCACCTGCTGAGGAACTTGAGGCTTCATCATGTACGCCTCGTCAAATGTGACATTCCTGCTAATAACTATCTTCTTGTCTTGTGGATCCCATAACTTGAAGCCTTTAACCCCATCTCTAAATCCCACAAAGACTACTTTCCTCACCCTCGGATTCAATTTACCATCACTGACATGGTAATAAGCTGGATACCTGTAGGCGTCTAAAATTGTCTACGAGAGCCCGCACGAAACTCGAAGCAATAAATGGGCGAGTCAAAAAAGATTCACCTAATCAGCTCGCGCGTGTCGCTCAGCGCACTCGTGCCGTTCAACTCGTGCGCGCCGGTCAACGCGCGCGCGTCAATTAACTCGTGCGCGCCGGTCAACGCGCGCACGTCAATCAACTCGTGCGTGCCGGTCAACGCACGCACATCAACCAACTCGTGCGCGCCGGTCAACGCGCGCACGTCAATCAACTCGTGCGTGCCGGTCAACGCACGCACGTCAACCAACTCGTGTGCACCGATTAGCGCGCGTACGTCAAATCATCTCGTGCGCGTCAGTCAAACGCGTGCACGTCAAACCACCTGGAGTATGCCGGTCAACGCACGCACATCAATCAGCCCGCGCGCATCGATCAGCACGCGTATATTAACCAACGCGCGTTCGACGATCGGTCTCGCGACGAAGCATACAAGTCAACAAATCGACCGAATACGCGACAAGAACAAGTCCCGGAAGAAAGAAAACAAAAGAGGGAAAAAGTCGGCGAACCCGCGCATGCGCAGGACGGGATGATCCGACCCGCGCAAGCGCGGGTCGGATCATTCCGTCTTGCGCTTAGCGCGGGTTCGCCGACTTTTTTTCCTTTTTTTGTTTCTTTCTTCCGGGATTTGTTCTTGTCGCGTATTCGATAGATTTGTTGATTTGTATGCTTCGTCGCGAGACCGATCGTCGAACGCGCGTTGGTTAATATACGCGTGCTGATCGATGCGCGCGGAAGGATCCGAAGCCCGTATGTCCGTTCCTTGAGATTAGGCTTGGTCTTAATCTCGAGAAGAGCCCTGATTTCGCTTTGTCGATTTCAGGACTTCAAGCAAATACCCCCTTGGTGAGGTAGAAGCTCTGCCCAATTTCCCATCAACCGGATCTGATTCGCGGTCGTCCACGGATTAACCCCGACACCGGCAAAGAACCCACGCAAGCAAGAGCCGATAAACGGATCTTGTGTTTATTTTCAAGAAAGTTGTAATCTTTTGTTCTTTTGTTATTTGAATTCATTTGTAACGCTTAAAGTTTAATGAAATCAATGACTAAGGTAACTTTCGACGGAAACAAACTGGCGACCACAGTGGGAGCCGACAGCCTTTCTGCGAAGGCTGACGTGTCGCAACCTCGGATCCCGATCCCGGTTGAAACAGAGGTCGAATATGAGTTCGACCAGCAGAAGTACGAGGAATACTTGTCCTCCTCCTTCAGATCGGCCTCTCCTCACAGATGCAGGAAGGCCTACTCCAGGAAGACCCGTTGTACTTCAGCTGCAGAAGCCCAAGAAGAGGATCTTCTCGCCATCGCTGCACCCGTGGCTCACAACGCCCCGTTGGCATCCGACGAGGCTAAAACTACAGATCTGAACCCCTTAAGCAAAGGGTCGACTGTTGAGGATGTGCCCACTCTATCAAAGAGAGCACGTCAGAGGCGACGCCAACGACTCGCACGCCAACTGGCAAAAGCTTTGGAACCAGTGGATGGAATCCGCTATGAGGCGGATCTGAAATATAGGAGGCGCCAACCATCACAACAGAGAATGGACAGCCCCTCCCCTTTCAAACCAGCGAAGAACGAATGGGTTCGCGTCAAAAGGACTCGATCGACTCTTCAAGAGCGGATTCACAAACGCCGCGCATTGCGTGCACAAGCAAAAATTCTTATGCAAGTGGCCAAGAGATTGGAGAAAGAAGGAGTGGAACATAAGCCACAAAGACTGCACCAAGTATGGAGGCCAAAGTCTAAGACGGCGGCCAAAAAGGTCGAAAAACGCGGGTCACTCCAATCTGACCCGCCAAAACGCGGGTCACTTCAATCCGACCCACCAAAACGCGGGTCACTTCAATCCGACCCGCCAAAACGCGTGTCACTTCAATCCGACCCGCCAAAACGCGGGTCACTCCAATCCGACCTTCCAGTCTGCGGGTCGTCCAAATCCGACCTTCCAACTTGCGGGTCACCCAAGTCTGACCCGCAACAGATTCAAGGCAGAAGGTGTCCTACACCTATTTCTTCAGTTCCATCGAGTTCCACACCTCCGGTTGAGATTTGTGACAGTGTGGATTTGTCACATTTTAAGATGACCATCAAAGATCGCCTTGACCCTTCACCCGATGATCGAGGCAAAACTCCGGTCAAAGAGCGCTTAGGCCGATTGAATGAATCTCGAGCACATTGTCAGGCTGGAGGTCGTCATCCTAAGCAGTGGAGGAGAATGTATAACAGGAAAAGTCCTGCAAATGACCGCATAGGATTGCGTGTTGAAATCCAGGAGCCTGTTGAGGACCGACATTCACAAAAACGTCACCTCAGACATGCGACTCCTGAAAATGCTAACAAAGCGTTGTATCCCCAGAAGGAAACGTATTCATCAGACGAAGACGTTATACCTGGGAAGTCGTGCCAACACACGATAGGTTGCTCCAGTCATCAAACTGACGAGTTATACTATCAAGCTGGGGGTGCGAACAAATTCAGGAAAATGAGTGCCCGGAATACAGATTCTCACTGTCCATGTGCCAAAATCACCAAGGCAGTGTTGTCAGAATGTTGCTGTTCCAAGACCACCCCGGAGAGAGTTTCAGTATTTGAAAGAATCTCCACCAAAACGTCTGAATCCAGACCAAGACGTTTTCGAAAGAAGAGAGCTGTTCTCCAAGATGATGAATTTCCAAAAGTATCTGTTAACATGACCGGAAGAGGAAAGTCAATGCGACACTTCAGTCCGGATCAGTTCACTGAAGTGTCCCAACGTATGACTCGATTGCGAACAGGGACCAGTAGGTGAAAGAACTACCAAAGAATACAGAAGGGACTTCCTTCAGAAGATGAAACTTCGGAGGTTTGCTCGGATGCCGGCTCGGATGCTTGCTCAGCGATGGCCTCCGATGACACCGCTTCAAGTGCAGGACAGCCCTACGAGTCACTCATGATTAGCACCGAACAGGTGGCTAAGTTGCTCGAGGACGCTCTGACTAAGCAGAAGGAAAATTTCAAGTTCGAGATGGAGATGGCCATGCAATAGATGAGAGAAATGCATGACCAGCAAATCGCGACACTAACAACTCACCAAGGGGAGTCTAGTCGTCGCAACAATCCGAATCAAGATGATAACGAGCGGGAGGAGGACAATGTCAATACCCCTCCCGTCAACAACAATAATGGAGGTGGCCCTTCGGATGATAACAACACAAAGGAGGATCACGTTACTTCTCCCCGAAATCACTCGAAAACGGATACGAGTGAGGATAAGAAAATGAGGGACTTGGAAAGCAAGATTAACGCATTGATGAGTGCCCAAGAAGTGAAAAGGTCTGGGATACCATGTCCATATCCAAGGGAATGGGAATCAATTCCATACCCGGCGAAATTCAACTTGATCAATTTTACGCCGTTTGATGGGAAGGGCTCCCCAACCTAACATTTGATATATTTTAAGTCCCATTTAGGAATAATCTCCAGGAATGAACCCTTAATGGTGTGGTCATTCGTTGGCACACTTCGCGAAGCAGCCTTCGATTGGTATCGCCGCCTCAAGCCGGGGAGTATCAGCAGTTGGGATGACATGGAGGACATGTTTCTGACAAACTTCTTCGACGACGACATCGAGATTTCTATCGGCACACTATTTGACGAGAAACAGAAAAATAGTGAGACGGTCGAAAACTTCGTGAAGAGATTCCGAAACAAAGCAATGAACTGCAGGAATCCGGTCAGCGAAGACTTCATTCTCGAGACTTGTCACAATAATCTTTCATTGGACATCCTCGAAGCTATAGGAATGGCACCACCGAAGACCTGGAAGGACTTAAAAGTGCGAGGAGAACGAGACGAGCGATTCCTTAAGAGGAAGAAGGCAGAAAGAGGTCAAACGGCGAATAATGCTCCACAATAAAACTTTGTCCCTAAGGGCAAAGGAAAAGCACAGGCGAATGCGGTGGACGCGAACCAAACGTTCGAAGTACAAGCACAACCGCAACAGCAGCAGCAGAAGGCGCCTCAACAGTCAAAGTGGCAACAACAGCCCCAGAAGCAAAAGGCCTCGGAGCCGAAATTCCCAAAGGTCTATTCGTTTAAAGAGGATGAAGTCCCCGGTATTTTCAAATACCTCATAGAGAACAACAAAATCAAACTGCCTCCGGTCCAGGATCAAGAAGATGCTAAAAGAATTAACGATCCAAAATACTACGCATTTCATAGAGCGGTGCACCATCCTACCAAGGCGTGCTATGCCCTTAAAGATAAGATCCAAGCTCTAATCGACGTTGGGGTCATTACTATGAAGCAACCTAAGGAGAAGAAGGTGGGTGCAAATGCAGTATCGATTAACTTTGGTTCTGTTCCCTTGAACTGGTTCCAGCATGAGCCGGTAATAAATGCAACAGTGAAGACCGTGAACGATGATCCTCACAAACAGCGCCAGAAAGGACTTGTACCGCACACAGCCCCGAATGGTGAGATTCTTTGGGTTCACCCAGATTTGATTGGAGATGAACAGTGGACTGGATCCTCTTCCAAGAAAAGGTCAAAAGGAAAAGGTAAGTCTTGTTACGGAGCTTCTGCTGTTCCAGGGGAAGATGACGAAGCAATGCCTGCTTTCTCATTTCCCGACAATGAACATGGGAATGAGTATGGTCGACTGGATGGGGGGGAGATGATTACAACTACCCCCGCACCTGCTGAGAGGACCCAACAGGAGCCCCTGCACCAAGATGTTCAAAACCCGAGGCAGTCTCGATTCAATCAGCAGATTGGAAGAGATAAACCGGGAGATTCAAACATTTCATACCACTTCGATGTTATGACCCAATTGGCTAACATCCCAGTAAAAGTGACTTTACACGAGTTATCACGTCTTTCTAAAGACACTAGAGATGCATTCAACATTACTCCTGACCAGCTCACTCGAGTAGTTCAAGAAGCATTAATCAAGCAGAAAGAAGAATTTGAGGGTAAGATGGAATTAGCTATGCGACAAATAAGAGAGTTGCAAGCTGAAAGGTGTAAATTTCCTAAATCGGATCATCAAGATGGGTCTAGCTGTTGCGTTACCCCAATCACACCTATCCCAGATAGGACAAATAACAATGGTCCGAATTTGAATATGGTTGTCAAGACTGATTCACCCCTCGATAACACTGGGGGTGGTACGACTAGATCCTTCAATGACACTGGGGGTGGCCCAATTCCTACTTCTCAACATCATTCAAAGAAAAATGAAAGTGAAGACGAAAAGCAGAAAGAAGTCGAATCTGTCACCACCTCGACTAGACGCTATCCTAAAAGAAAGAGGGTCGAGGAAAGCCAATTAGAGTTCGTACCTAGGTTCGCTGCTGATCAAACGTCACAACGACAGCCATGGGAGCGATCGCCACAATAGTCACTTCAGATGCAACGATACTCTTTCAAGGATGATGAAGTTCCAGCCATCCTCAAGTACCTCCTAAAAAACGACAAAATTAAGCTCCCACCTATTAAAAGCCAGGAGGAAATCAGCGGGAGTTCAGACCCAAAATATTGTGAATACCACAGAAGGATCCATCATCCCACCAAGACTTGTATCACTCTCAAGAATACAATACAGGCCTTAGTTGAAGTCGGCGTCTCAATGGCAGAACAAACCGAGTGAGAATGACCACCACACTCCGAAAAGTATACGAGTATAAACTGCTTCTTTCAAAACTCCAACGGGTACATGAGTCTAAACTGTTTCCCATTTTGACAGGAAGTTCCTAGAGAATATTACAGATAATAATTCTTAAGGATAACCTGGCAACCTCCGGCGGGTACACGAGGTTAAACTGATTCCCGAAACTCCGAGGAGTACATGAGTATAAACTGGTTCTCCTCAGGTTAACGCGAAACCCTAAGGTCAACGCTGGTCAACGCATAGCCCTAGGTCAACGCCGATCAACGCGTTGCGATGAAAGTCAACACCGATCGATTCGAAACCCTAAGGTCAACGCCGGTCAACGCGTAGCCCTAGGTCAACGCCGGTCGACGCGTTGCGGTGAGAGTCAACACCGATCGATTCGAAACCCTAAGGTCAACGCCGGTCAACGCGTAGCCCTAGGTCAACGCCTGTCAACGCGTTGCAATTAATCCAAAAGTCAACTTAATGACATATCAACAAAAATCTACTCACCAATTCCGGTTCAAGGCTTCAATAACGGTCAGACGATGAATGTAGTACCGAGAAAATCTTAGCTATTCGACAAAATACAGAATACGCTAAAATATAGAGAAGTCAAGAATCGAAACCATCTGTAGGTCCTTTAACACCAACTGAAGGTGGGGATCCATTATATCCAAAGCATTTCAGACTCCTCTATAAAAGAATGAGGCCGAAACACTTTGGAGGGGGTATTTGTAGGCGTCTAAAATTGTCTACGAGAGCCCGCACGAAACTCGAAGCAATAAATGGGCGAGTAAAAAAAGATTCACCTAATCAGCTCGCGCGCGTCGCTCAGCGCACTCGTGCCGTTCAACTCGTGCGCGCCGGTCAACGCGCGCGTGTCAATCAACTCGTGCGCGCCGGTCAACGCGCGCACGTTAATCAACTCGTGCGTGCCGGTCAACGCACGCACATCAACCAACTCGTGTGCGCCGGTCAACGCGCGCACGTCAACGCACTCACGCCATCCAACTCGTGCGCGTCGGTTAGCGTGCGTACGTCAAATCATCTCGTGCGCGTCGGTCAAATGCGTGCACGTCAAACCACCTGGAGCACGCCGGTCAACGTGCGCACGTCAATCAGCCCGCGCGCATCGATCAGCACGCGTATATTAACCAACACGCGTTCGACGATCGGTCTCGCGACGAAGCATACAAGTCAACAAATCGACCGAATACGCGACAAGAACAAGTCCCGGAAGAAAGAAAACAAAAAGAGGGAAAAAGTCGGCGAACCCGCGCATGCGCGGGTCGGAACGGTCCGACCCGCGCAAGCGCAGGTCAGACCAGTCTGCCGCGCAGTTTGGTACCCGAAACGCGTTTTGACGGTTTTAAAGTGGTTTTTCGCTGGATTCATCTATTCCAGGGGGTCTTAACGGACTTGAGATCATCCCCAAACATGATTAGGTTGTTGTCAACTGAAGATAGAGCCAAATCACTTGTTCTCATCCAAATAACCGCATTCAAAGCCTATAAATATGAGCCAAAGGCCTCCATTTTCGAGATCTGGAATTTTATGAAGAGGACGAGGTGCTGTCGGATTGAAGAGTGAAGGAGCACGAAATTTCAGCGAAGGTCAACGAGATCCCGGCGAACTTCGGAGCAAAGGAGAAGCCGTTCGAAGGATCCGAAGCCCGTACGTCCGTTCCTTGAGATTAGGCTTTGTCTTAATCTCGAGAAGAGCCCTGATTTCGCTTTGTCGATTTCAGGACTTCAAGCAAATACCCCCTTGGTGAGGTAGAAGCTCTGCCCAATTTTCCATCAATCGGATCTGATTCGCGGTCGTCCATGGATTAACCCCAGCACCGGCAAAGAACCCACGCAAGCAAGAGCCGATAAACGGATCTTGTGTTTATTTTCAAGAAAGTTGTAATATTTTGTTCTTTTGTTATTTGAATTCATTTGTAACGCTTAAAGTTTAATGAAATCAATGACTAAGGTAACTTTCGACAGAAACAATACCCAAATATCCGAAGTGACTCATAGTCACTAGCTACCGAACCGGACCAACGCTCCAACGGAGTCTTTCCCTGTATCGCAGTGCACGACAACCTATTCACGAGATGGCTCGCATAAACCAACGCTTCGGTCCAAAAGTATCTTGACAATCCACTCTGCGTCATCATACATCGCACCTTCTCCAGCAAGGTACAGTTCAATCTCTCAGCCACCCCGTTCTGTTGCGGTGTCTCACGTACTGTAAAGTGCCGTCTAATATCGTGATCCTGACAAAACTGCAGAAACGGATCACTCTTATACTCTCCACCGTTATCTGAACGTAGAGTCTTCACCTTTCTACCTGTCTGCAGCTCCACTTTCTTTTTCCACTCCATAAAAATATCCAGGACCTGATGTTTATGCTTCATCGGGTATACCCAATTTCTCCTGGAATAGTCATCAATGAAAGTGACAAAATAGTTGGCCCCACCAAGTGATGTGTGCTTGGAAGGGCCCCAAACGTCTGTGTGAATGTAGTCCAAAATACCTTGGGTATTGTGAATAGCGGTGCCGAATTTCACTCTTGTCTTCTTCCTAAGTATGCAATGTTCACACAGCTCCATCTTGCATGCCTTCGCACCCTTCAATAGCCCCTGCTTCATCAATACCTGCAGGGACTTATCACCAGTGTGTCCCAATCTCATATGCCATAAACTGGTAGTATCTTCCTCTGTGGTAATGGAAGCTGCCAGACCTCCTGTTACTGTCTTGCCCTTCAAGTAGTAAAGGTTGTTTTCCCTGACACCTCGCATCACCACCATGGACCCCTTTGTGACCTTCAGAGTCGCATTCTCCAAGATCACCTTATAGTCAACTGCCTCCAAAGTTCTAAGGGAAATGATATTCTTCGTCAATTGAGGAACGAATCTTACTTCCTTCAGCTCCCGAGTTATCCCGTCACATATCCAGATCCGTACTGTACCAATACTACCAATAGGGCATATGTGATCATTACCCATGAGCACGACATCCCCTCTTTCCAACTCTTCAAAGCTGGAGAACCAATCCCTCCTAGGGCAAATATGGTATGTAGCACCAGAATCCATCATCCACTCCGTAGAGTCAGCGTAACAAACTGACGGTAATGCAGAGAAAGAATAGCCTGAAGAATCTGTATCTGAATTGTCATCACTAGCCTTGACAACATTCACTTCTGAAGCTTGTACAGCTTTTCCTTTATTCTTCCCGGCTTTATCTTTCAACTTTGGGCAGTCGTTCTTCCAATGTCCTTCTTCTTTGCAAAAGCGACATTGATTCCTACCAACACTTTTATGGCCACCTCTTGACTTCGATCTTGAGCGAGCACCTGGACGACGGTTTGGACCACGGCCTCGAACTGCTAATGCATCTCCCGATGCCTTCTCGGAGGGTTCACCATCACTCTTCCTCAACTCATAATTCACCAAAGCTGATGTCACCTCCTTGTAGCTAACCGTAGTTCTTCTATTTATCATAGTGAGAACAAACGTTCCAAAATCATCTTCCGGCAACGAACACAATAATAGCATTGCCTTGTCTTCATCCTCAACCATGATATCTACATTGGCCATATCCAAAATTAGCTTCGTGAAGTTGTTAAATATCTACATTGGCCATATCCAAAATTAGCTTCGTGAAGTTGTTAACATGCTCCCGAATGGAAACTCCCCTCTTCATCTTGAATTGGTAAAACCTCTTCTTCAAGTGAAGCCGATTCTCAATGCTCTTTGTAAGATACTTCTCATTGAGTGTTTCCCACAACCGTTTCGCTGAAGTCTCGTTCATTACGTCATAAATAAGATCCAACGTCAAGCATGACCGAATAACTCCACAAGCCCTACTATTCATTTTCTTCCAAACCTTGTCCTCCATATCAGCGGGTTTCTCTTGTAACTCAAGAGTCTCCTCCAAATTTTGTGCATCCAAGGCGTCCATCACTTGACACCTTCACAAACCAAAATTGATCTTGCCGTCGAACTTCGGAACATCAATCTTTGTATTATTGATGCTCAGACTCTGTATCACTTTCGAAAGAGACGATCCCGATGTGCTTGTTTCTTCCATGTTGTCGATCTAATCTTCAAATAGGAATCCTTCAGCGAATCCTTCAAACAAGCTCCCAAGTCTAACCCGGAGCTCTGATACCACTTGTTGTGCGCAGCGGAAATTTCGGCAGCACCTCCGGTGCGCAAGGTGCACAACAAGAGATTAGATCACAATGAAATTCTCGTTTCTCAAAGGAAACAAGAACCAAAAGTCAGATATCTCATCAAAGTGAGATATCAGCTCTTCCTCTCGTCAGCTCTAGGACTGCGCGTCGAGGGAACCTACAAGCTATTACAAATCACGGCAAGAACACAAATTTTTACGTGGTTCGACAAATAGCCTACGTCCACGGGGCAAGGAGGGGTAGATCTACTATTAGAGGGAGAGATACAATTGGGGTTTACAATCTCACAATCTAAACCCTCTCAAACAAACTCTCAAATCCCTCTTACAAATATTCTCTCAAAGGGATGCACAAAACAAAGAACTACTACAAAACAGGACTTTGCTTCTTCTTCTCTCAGTCAGCTGCCAAAATCCCTGTAGTCGCAATCCCAGTCTTCTGTCTCTCACGAATCAGCCCCGCTCACTTCACACAAAACCCTAGAAACAGAGATTATATATTTATACGCAGAAGTCTCGTGTTCTCGTGCTCGGTGTGGCCAAAACAAAATTGGACCTCATAAAAGCCCAATTCAAAACGCGTGTACGTGGGCAACAGACTTGGGTTCCCACATGTTCACAATTCTCCACCTCGGTGAAGTTTTCTCAAAACTGAGCCGACATCAAAACAACCAAATGTCCCACTCATTCGACAACAAGTCGGGAACCCGAATGAGAGTCCAAACAATCTCACCCCCACTAATCCAACCCGGCTGCATCGTAAAGACTGCCTACGTATCCTCTTGCCCAAGGAATCAAGCCGAACGTAGGAGTGCCGAGACACCGTGAGGTGTCTCGGGCACATTTGCATTTAACATTCGTTAATAAAATATTTACTTTGGTTCGCCTTAGAGTGGACGTGTGTCCTACGCACCAAGGTGCAATACTATACCGTAGAAGTCACTAGGGCAAAGCCAAAACTCCTTGCTTCTTTCATTCATGAGTTAGGGTTAATTTTCTGTTACGTCTAAGTTACAGGTAGCCTTGTGTATGCTACCCAGGAGTATCCTTGTGTAAGATTTAGACGAGAAGAATAGTAACTAAACTATTTAAGGGTTAATTATAGAAAATCTCTATGAACTTTTGGAGAACCGAAGTAAACCCCCATCAATTTCTTTATTAGACTATACGTCTAGAACTTTAAGAGTTATTGCACATAATTCTCATAAGTTGTTTTATTTTGCTAAATCTTACCTGAAAATTAGTCTTTTAATCCCTCTTAAATTTAGTTCATCTAACCATTACACAAAAACTTCAAAGCGATGTTGAGAATCAAGGATTACAGTTTTATATTAATTCTAACTTGCCTCGCAGGTTGAGCGTCCTTTTTTATGGGTCGAAATCTGGACTCACGCAGCGGTGTTAATTTTTAGAAAATCCGTTTTTAATTCGTGGCCGGTAGGATTTAAACCTGATCGAGTTGCTCTGATAGCATTTTAAATTTAGTTACTCTAACCATTACACCAAAACTCAGAAGTTATGTTGAGGATCAAGGATTATAGATTTACACCAAAACTCCGAAGTTATATTAGCACCATCAACTCTATAGTGCCATCGCTAAGCATAGGACAAAGAAGAAGAGTAAAAATTTCTTCTTAGTTTCCAAATATACTTTAGGGAAAATTGCTTCTAGCCCCCAACTTCCTTTCAAGTATTTCGTCTCCCCTAAGACTTTTTCAACGCTCCGAAAACCCCCAAAAGCAAACCCATAATCCCTGAGCCCCCATAACACAAAACCCAAGAGTTTAAAACATGTGAAGACCATAATTCCCTCCCAAGAGTTTAACATGTGAAGACCATAATTCTCTCTCTCTCTCTCTCTCTCTCTCTCTCTCTCTCTCTCTCTCTCTCTCTCTCTCTCTCTCTCTCTC
>NC_033796.1:20527936-20531143 GCF_001876935.1 Asparagus officinalis
TCTCTCTCTCTCTCTCTCTCTCTCTCTCTCTCTCTCTCTCTCTCTCTCTCTCTCTCGATCTCTCTCTTTCATGATGTTACTGTGATGATTTGAAATGGGTTTTGGGGGGAAATTCTAGTTTCCTCCAAATTTTTTCAGTGGCATCAACGTCGGTGGCAAAACTTTCCCGGTGTTCGTCATTGGTGGCGAAGAAAACTACGGTCATGAAGACGGTGATGACAAGTTGCACACCAATCCCATTAAATTTACAAATTGTTGTAATTTTTTTGAAATCGATGACTTGAGATTAAAGTAGAGTATGTAAATTTACATACTCTACTTTAATCTCAAGTCATCGATTTCAAAAAAAAATTACAACAATATGTAAATTTAAGGGGCTTTTCATGCAACTCGTCATTACCATCTTCAAGATCGTAGTTTTCTTCGCCATCGATGATGAACGCCGGGAAAGTTTCGCCGCCGACGTCGATGCCGTTGGAAAATTTTAGAGGGAACTGAGAGAGAGAGAGAGAGAGAGAGAGAGGAGAGAGAGAGAGAGAGAGAGAGAGAGTGTGTGTGTGTGTGTTATGGTGTTCACATATTTTAAACTCTTGGGTTTTGTGTTTTGGGGGCTCAGGGAATTATGGGTTTGCTTTTGGTGGTTTTGATAGTGTTGAAAAAGTCTTAGGGAGAGGCGGAATACTTGAAAGGAAGTTGGGGGCTAGAAGCAATTTACCCTATACTTCATATTTAAAAAGAAAAAATAGGTAATTGTTTGGGACTAAGGAATTTTTTTAATTTTTTTTGCACATGCTCGCTACATGAAATGTTTTAATTGGTGGTACTATTTCGTAGATTAAATGACACTACCACTAGTTATGCGTTAGTGTAAGAAATTTTTCATGTGAAATTTAGTGAAATAAAACACTTCATAGGAGTTATGTGAAACAACTTCTAAAGCTTAGAGGGTTTTATTGTAATAAAAAAAAAGTTGATGGGGATATATTGCAACTTCCCGATAGTTCATGGGGATTTTCTGTAACCCATTATTTAACTATTAAGAGAAACCTTGGCGTTGGGAGAGAAGATAGGATGATGTGGACATCACCAAGTACATCATATAAAACAATGTAAAATCCAAATTAAGCATTAGGACGAGAGTTGTGTAAAAGGCTACATAGAATTTCCCACCCCATATCTTGGTTTTGCCAAATTTGCTGGCGTTTTTCCTTTGTTAGTTATCATTATGAAACGCAGCACATCAAATTGAGCTAATGCCAGCGTTACTAAGTTCATACATAAATTGGATCTTATATAAGAGCATCTCCAACAAGCTCTTAGTTAGGAGTTCTTGTTGAAGAGCTCTCAAAAACAACATAGTGTATTAGCTAGATGGATAGGGGTTTTTATGTAAAAAATTATTCACTGCGAGCTCTCAAGCGCTCAACAAATTTGTGGAGCAATTTGGAGCTCAAATGGGCCACATTGGTAACATGAGCCTAAGGAGGCTAGTTAGGAGCTTGTTGGAGCATCTCCAACAAGCTCTCACCGCCACCTCAGCCTTAGGATCGAGGTGGGGTGAGATCTTGTTGGAGATGCTCTAAGAACAAGTGCAGCAAGCTCCCAGTTGGGAGTCCTAGTCAGCAAGCTCTCAAGAGCTCTCAAGCATTTTAGAATAAAAAATTAACAAATTAAGCCTTTGGAGGCATTCCTTCTTTTATGGAGCTCCAACAAGCTCCTAGTTAGGAGCTCCAACAATATCAAAAAACCCCTCTTCTATTTTCATAACTCAACGGTAAGAAATTTTTTCACTCAATGGTTCATTTTTTACCCTCAACGGTTCATTTTTTTCACTCAGTCTCATTTATTACACTCAACTGTCATTTTCATTGTGAATAAATTCCTCTCAACAACGCCAAATCCCCAATTAAACAAATAAACTTCATCCTCTCCCTTCGACAGACAACTCCACCCCCAAATCCTTTCCTTCGACCGAACCCAACCCCAAATCATCTCCGACCCGACGCAACCCCACCCCAAATCCACTTCGCCGCCATCATCTCCAGCGTCGGCATCGTCACCATCGTCGCCGGCACCCCAGTCGGAGGCCTCTTCGCCGCCAGAAACATCCCTGCGCTCCACAAACTGGTAAGGGATAGTTTTGAGGGGGGGTTTTGTAAATTTTTAGTACTTGGGAGCTCCCAAACGCTCCACAAATTTGTGGAGCACTTGTGAGCTCCCAAGCTCTCAATGTCCACGTCAGCCACATAGGCCTTGAGAGGGGGCGCAAAGAGCTCCTTGGGAGCTTGCTGGAGGGCTTGCAAACTTGACTTCCGCCACATAGGCATTGAGAGGGGACGCAAGGAGCTTGCTGCCCTTGCTCTAAGCGAGGAGGAATGCAAATTGTGATTAATTAATGCCATTTTATCCTGTACTTGACTTTGAATATCCGGTTGCAAATTATGTGAGCCATTAGTTCAGTACGTCAACTGTTCATCTTTTATGTTGGAGCATCCACAGTTTGGGATCTCTTCTCCTGAAGAACAACGGAAAATCGTAGTTCTTTGCAGATCAAGAAAACTCTTGCACCTTCCTCCTCAATCCATCAAGAAAATTTTTATATAGGACCATCCGGAGCATGTTAAGAGCAAATACTGTGACGAATCCATAAAAAGCATTGCCGTCAATAACCAAACAGCCTGGGAAAATAAGCACAGATCTCAGATTAAACAATTCACAGGCTGAAAAACCAGAGAAACAAATAGAGCATATAGCAGACAACAACTATCTTCAGGTTCTGGACGTCAAATAACACGTTAAACGTCCCCCCAAAAAACTCTGCAAAGTCTTTCTTCCAGCAAAAATTTATCACAAATAAAAGCTCATTCTACAAACTTGAGGAAAAAGAGAACAATTAACTAGCCCACTGATGATAAACTAGAACTTGAGCGAATTCCTGATCTCTAGCCGGTGATATTCTGAGACTTGTTGAGAATGACTCCCTCATACTTAACCTGGAACCATTTCATGGCATCATCCTTGGTCACCCTGTGATTATTAACGGTTTTGAATGAATAGAACTTTTCACATGGCTCGATGGAGGGTCAAACGACGACGGGTTCACCCAAAACTTGGTGTGTTAGGGTTTTAGAATATGTCGATCAAGTTCAACGGAGCGGATCATCCATAATGTCGCTCAATCATGTGATTTTAGAGGCGTCAAGGAGG
>NC_033796.1:20532143-20535860 GCF_001876935.1 Asparagus officinalis
GTTTTTGGTAGACCTGCATGTAGACGCATGCTCCTAGCACGCTCTGTTAGCATTCTGTTCATTCTTTCTACTACGTCGTTCTGTTACGACGTCCCTGGAGTAGTCCTCTCAAAACGAATCTCGTTCAGAGTACAGAACTTCTTGAACTCCTCCAGTTCATATTCTCCACCATTGTCTGGTCTCAAACACTTCACTTTCATATCTGTCTCATTTTTTACCATGGCTTTCCACTTCTTGAAGATGCTAAACACCTCTTACTTGTGCTTCATGAAGTATACCTTGTGAGCTTTAGGTGGTCTTCCACCCTTCAGAAAACTAACTCTTTTCTACTTTCCGAAGATGCAGTCTTCGCAAACACCGACTTTCACCGAATCGATACCGGTTAGCTTTCCTTCTGAGTGTAGAATCTTCATACCCTTCTCACTCATGTGTCCCAGCCTATTGTGCCACAGATCTGCACTCCCCTTGTCTGCTACAATTGCGAGGGTATCACTCGCATGTGAAGTTAGGTAGAGGGTACCGGTCTTGTTACCACGGGCAACCACCATTGTACCGTTGGAGATTTTTCACGAATCTCCGGTGAATATTGTAATATAGCCTTCTGCTCCAAGCTGACCAACCGAAATAAGATTCCTCTTCAACTTCGGTACGTGTCTGACATTCTTCAGAGGCCACTTGGAGCTCTTCAACTGTATTTGCACATCACCTCTTCCAATGACACTGATGAATGTTGTAACATAGCCTTCTGTTCCAAGCTAGCCAACCGAAATAAGATTCCTCTTCAGCTTCAATACATATCTGACATTCTTCAGAGACCACTTGAAGCCCTTCAACTGTATTTGCACATCACCTCTTCCAATGACACTACAAGGTTCATTATCCCCTAAGTATACTTTCCCAAAGTCCTCTGCTACATAGTTCTGAAATAACCTTCTATTAGCAGTAGCGTGGAAAGAGACTCTCGAATCAATGACCCATGAACCGGAATCGCTATCCATAGTGAGAATCAGCGCATCTTGCACGATATGAGCCTCCTGCTCATTTTTCTTTAGTGCTTTACATGTAGAAGACATGATCCTCCTGATCGCAGTTCCAACATTTCCCCTTGATAGGTCTCACCTTCGAGTTCGACCTCTTCTTCTTCGACTTCGATCGATTCCTGTTTTGGTTCCCCCTATTATGGCTTCCGCCTCTCTGCTCGAGACTTAGGGAGGGCTGAACCTGAACCTTCTGATTCATTCGATTTTCTTCTAACCTCCTCGGATAGAATCATAGCTACCACCTCGTTCAGCTTCACCTTCTTCTTTCCCGTCGAGTTGCTGATTGCGATCACGCAACCTGCCCAACTGTCCGATAATTGTGATAGTATCAATAGGGCCTGTACTTCTTCATCAAACTTGATGTCAACTTAGATAAGTTGATCAACAATCGTGTTGAACTCGCTGAGATGCATCATGGAGGAACATCCTTCTGTCATCTTGAGGTTGAATAACATCTTGACGAGATGCACCTTATTTGCAGCTGACGGTTGCTTGTACATCATTACGAGCGCTTCCATAAACCCTACCGTCGTCTTCTCCTTTAATATATTATGTGCTACAGATTTTGCGAGGGCCAATTGGACCTGCCCCAAGGCTTTTCGATCCAATATTTCCCAGTCCTCATCAGATTCTTCTTTCTTCTGTCCTTTTGCTTTACCCATCAACAGACAGTAAAGATCCTTCTAGTACAGATAGTCCTCTATCTGTGATTTTCAGTAGGCGAAGTCTGACTCGTCAAACTTCTTAATTTTAGATTTGCCTTCTTCTGCCATTTCTTACACACAGATCTGAACAAGGACTCTGATACCAGTTGTTAGGAAATATCAGATACGCTCTGATACCCGTTGTTGGGGATTCAAGCTACCAAACATTGGTACAACTGCTCCTTAGCTATTCGACCACCTGTCAAATATGAACCCTCTACGGAAATTGCCCTACCGGATCTTGTGTTAAGGAATGGAAAAAAGAAATCACAACAAATTAAAAATAACAAGAACAGAGAACACCGAGTTTTAACGAGGTTCGACAACTTGCCTATGTCCTCGGGAGCCACACAAATAATTTCTTTTATATTTAAAGAAGATTACAAAGCTTGTACAAGAGTAGATCTCAACTTGAGATCTCTCAAAAGAAGCAAACAGAAAAATTATTTGTTGCTCTTACAAAAGGCGCGAGATTTTACAACAGTAAAATCTCTCCTCTCTCACAAAATCGCTACAGGAATTAATCCTCTCCAATAACTGAGATTTTGAACTTGAAAATCTTGTGCTCAATCGCCGCCAAGAAGTCGCTGAGAAGAAAAAATAGAAGAGAGAGAGAGAGAGCGCACTTCTTTCGTGATCTAGGTTTCCCTATTTATAGGGAAACCCTAGGGCCAAGAACGAGTGGGATCCAGCTGGATCCAACCCAACGCGCATGCGAGCTTTCTCTCCGTAGCAGGCGAGATCCCCAAAACGCTCGAGTTTGCCTGCTCAATGCTCGCCTGTGATTCGCCAGCCAAACCTCGCCTTTGCCCCAACTCTAAGCTCGCCTGTAGGTCGCCAAACCCCGCCTGTAGCTTCATCCTCGCCTGCAGAGGGTCTCGACTTCTCCTGCGGAGAGACCGCTCGAGCTCGCCTGTCAAAGACTCCTCTCTCTTCGCCTGCAGCAAGCCCCAACATCGAGCTCGCCTACACCTCAGATTTGAGCTCGCCTATGCCTCAAACGTTCGACCTTGCCTGCAGTCTTTCGAGTTCGCCTGAAGCCCTCTGCAAGCTTGCTTGAGCTTATCTTCGCTGTTTGACCTCGCCGGAGGTCGCCGTCGATGGGGATAAGGTATGGGTCTACACCCCTTTTTCCAACACATGCAAGTAAGGTGAGGCTAATGAAGAGCATGACATTCTACTTTCATATTAAAAACAATGTCAAATAGTGTCAGCAGTTGTATAGTTCTTCCACTTGCAACTCTGCGAGCTGTTTCAAAGTAGAGAATTAATGTCCCTTCTTCAAATTAAGATACCTGTTAGCATGCAAAAATTAGCTTCCACCTATGGCTGCTCTCTTATCCTATCATTCATAGTAACAAATCCAGTTGGTTTATCTAATAATTTCCATGAGAATATTGAAGATCAGTTAGTTTTAGCTGAGAAAATTAAGATGCATTGCAATCAGAATAGTCTGAAATCTATAATACTTCACTGTGAAATAACGTACATAAATTTTCTCTCTCTCAAAAAAAAAGGTGATTTAAAGAAAGAAGGTACTCGTAAGACGGTATTTATCTGAGAAATTCTGAAACCAGCTCTTTCAACATTTTACCAGATATGAAAACATAATAATTAGTATACTTATTTCTGAACAATACCTTTCAAACTTAGATAAGATTGATGATGATAACTATAATTAATCAGACATTTCATAATTTAAACTAAATAAAACCATCCCTCTTTGAAGTGGCTCCTTATTAGTTAATTTGCTGAAGGCAAACACGGTTAGTTATATATATAGCTTGGTTTGTTGGAATGCCATTCTCGAACCTATTGATTTATTGATGTGCAGAGTTTAATAACCAAGAATCAAATACTTTAAGTGAGATAATGCTACAAAATTATCTATTCTGGCTTGTGTTTTGCCCTAATGTATTAGTTTTGTACATTTTGATTCCTGCACAACTTCAGTTTCTTAATAGGGGTTCTCT
>NC_033796.1:20535870-20551079 GCF_001876935.1 Asparagus officinalis
AGCAACTAGTTCTTAACCTTCCTTCACCAACTTTATAAACAACTTAATTAATCAACACTGTGTATACCTACCATGCCATTGACACTATATAACGAACTAAGTTGATAACCATTGCACATCGATTACCTTCATCTTCAAAGATGGATTCGAAATTTGTTCTCAAGTTCTTCCTTCCTATTTCAATTATGCTTCTTCTATCAGGATCAGCAGATGCACAAGGCTTGAAGGTTGGATTCTATAAGAAGACATGCCCTAATGCTGAGACTATAGTTTACAATGAGATGAAAAGGGTTATATCAGTAGCACCTAGCCTCGCTGGTCCTTTACTTAGGTTGTTCTTTCATGATTGTTTCGTGAGGGTACGTAGTAACTTTTACATCTCAATTGGTGCAACTAATTGATCAATTTTGCATATACATGATATTTGAATTTGTGTGCAACATGCAGGGATGTGATGCTTCAATCTTATTGAATTCTACAAAGAATAATGTCGCTGAAAAAGAGTCGCCTATCAATCTAAGTCTTCGAGGCTATGGTGTCATTGACACCATTAAGGCTAAACTAGAGAAAGCTTGCCCTGGAATTGTGTCATGCGCTGATATCACAGCTCTAGTGGCTAGAGATGCTGTATATTTGGTACTCAATTCAATCTCATTCTCTACAAATTTGCAACAAACTATCTATAACATTGTGACAATGGTTTGTTATATATGTGTGTTCTTTGTTGTTTGATCAGTCTAAAGGGCCATCATGGGAGGTACCAACTGGACGAAGAGATGGAAGAGCTTCGTTGATTGCTGAAACTCGACAACTACCTGCACCAATCTTCACTTTTCAGCAACTGAAAGCCTCGTTCGCGCAAAAGGGTTTGAGTGTAAAAGATCTAGTAGTTCTATCAGGTAAGAATACTTGCTCATAAATTGTGGTGATGCATAATAGGTGTTGAAGAGTGACCAAACCTTGTGGAGAGATAAATGGACCTTAAATATTGAAACAACTTCACTAAATAGTACAAACTAGTAGTACCCTCGCAGGCTGTTCACTGTTTTTGTTTTCATTTTGACTTCACTAAATAGTACAAACTATTAGTTTTATCAGGTAAAAAAATACAGAGAGGTAAATTAACCAAAAAGTATACTCTAACATGTTCATGTAAATTGAGCATCCTTTTTATACGATAAAACCTAGACCCATGCAGCAATATCGATTTTTATATCCACTTTAAATTCGTGCTCAATTGATTTTAACATGAATTACTCTGATACTATGTCAAAGAACCATGTCATTCCACGAAAACTCTGATTTTGTGATGAGGGTTGAGGATTATAAGTTTATACTCTACACTATCTGTCCTTGTCTAATTCTCTCTCTATCTACATATATTCACACATAAATTTAACCAGGCGGGCACACCCTTGGAACCTCTCAGTGCTCATTTTTCTCCCCCCGGCTCTACAACTTCACTGGAAAGGGCGACGCAGATCCTTCACTCGACAGTGAGTACGTTATCAAATTGAAGAACAAATGTAAGCCCACTGACACAACCAAGCTCGCAGAAATGGACCCGGGAAGCTTCTTAAGTTTTGATACTGACTACTATAAGATTGTATCGAAACGAAGAGGACTGTTCAGTACTGACAGTGCTCTTCTTCAAGATGCTGAAACGAGATCTTATGTTCAGCGCCAGGTAAAGGCAAGTAATCCGAGAGAGTTCTTCAAGGATTTTGGAGTGTCTATGGTGAACATGGGGAATACTGGGGTGTTGATAGGAAAGCAGGGTGAGATAAGGAAGAATTGTGCTGTTGTGAATTAGGAGAGAGTTTGTTGCTTTTGTGTTGTGATTTTGGAAGTGTGCATAGTTTTCTGTTTGTTTGGATAATAAGATGGGAACAAATTGTAATTTGATTTCTTTTGTTGATTTTAACACGTTGTATTGAAAATTGTAAAAATGAGTGCATAAGCTTTTGAAGTTTGAATACTTCCCTGTGCAGTTGGGTAGTCATTTGCATCATGAGCTCATCTTTTAGTCTAAAAAATTCGCTAATTGGTTCTCTTTTAAGGCAGGGCATTTAACTAATTGATGCATTAGTATTTTTTTAAAAGTACATCTACAATAGAAGAGTTTTCTTTTTTCATAGAAATCACGTTTAAAATAGGGTCATTATATAGAAACCACCTTTGATTTTTATAATATACATAAATCACCTTGAAAACGTTATTAACCACCTGGGCCCACTTTTGAATTAATCTTTGTCGATAAATAAATCACCTAACCTCCATTAGGGATCATCTCTCTAATATACCTGGTACTTGACAGCTGATTATTACAGAAAAATAAAAAAAAAACTTGAATTCAAATTGAGCCCAGGTGGTTGATTGAAACAAGAAACGTTTTAAAAGTGGTTTATGCATAAATTAAAAAGAAAAAGTGATATCTACATAATGATCCTATTTTAAAGGTGGTTTCGATGAAAAATCCATAATAGTATTACTCTTATAGTTAATTACTTTTTTTTCCTTCGGTTGACAGAACTTCATTAGTTCCTTCTAGTTATGGGATTGTAGTACTGTATAAATTTTATGAGACGAGTGCGACTATTAACTAATAAATTGACAAACTGTAGAGATTATGTGGATGTTGATAATCATAGGCTTTCCTATGGTTTTCAGTTTAGGACATGCTTGGCTCCCTAAAAAAGTGACGGAAAAAATAAATAAATAAATAAAAGCTTCTGACACAAAGGAAAACTGAAAAAAAAATGTCAGTTTCCCTCATTTTTGGATAGAATGATTTTTCAAAACAGCCCCATTTTATTTATTTTTTTATTTTTAAAATCGACCGAATTTTTTTTATTTACTAAAACCGATCCGTTTTTGTCACGTCAGCCTAATCACCGTCTTAAATAGTCGGGGTTGCCAACCCCGACTATTTAGGACATAAAATTTTAGGTTTTAGGTTTTAAGGTTTCTAATTGTGGTTTAACACACTCCTAAATAGTCGATGTTGGCAACCCCGACTATTTAGAACGGTAATTAGGCTGACGTGGCAAAAAACATGTAGGTTTTGATAAATAAAAAAAATCGGTCGATTTTAAAAATTAAAAAAATAAAATGGGTCGGTTTTAAAAAATTGTTCTTTTTGGAAATTTAGTTCGCCAAAAAGAGAAAGCAAAATGTGGAGGAAGTCGCGTTCCACCTCAGCCAAATCGGAAAATCACAATCCTCACTCAAAAAACATCAAAAAACTCCTCATTCATTTTCTATGAATCGTAGAGAGAAAGAGGGAAAATTCTCATTAAAAAACTCCTCATTCATTTTCTATGAATCGCAGAGAGAAAGGAAGACTTAATAAAACCCATTAAAAAACTCCTCATTTATTTTCTATGAATGGCAGAGAGAAAGAGGGGAAATTCACTAGGGTTACCGCATTCTCTAGGGTTTAATGGGTTCGAGCTGGAGAGGGCGGTGAGCATGGCGACTGGATCATTGAGGCAATCGTTGAGATGGAGCACGAAGTCGATGAAAGATTTGCATCTGGATTTATGATCTTGGTTGGATCCGACCGGCTATCGAGGGTTAAGGAGAAGACGGAGACATGGATGATGGTGTTGATGATGTAGGTGGAGATTTGGGGTAGAATTTTCCGATGTGGGGACTGAAAATGATGGAGATTTGGGGGTTTTGGGTTTGGGAATTTTTACGCGAGGCGTGGTTAGAGGGCGACGCTTTTAGCGCTCTATATAGGGGTCTAATGGCCATGATGATGCTTTGGGATTTCAGAGAGAAATTTTCTTTTTTATGAACATTTCATGTCTTAAACTTTGGTCCTCTTGATACTTTCCTAAATTTAGAGCATACTGTTACTATGAATACAATTGAGCATAGCAGAGCCCTAGGGTTAATATTGTGTACTCAAAATTTAAAATTATTTAAAATTTCTCCCTCTAATTTTCACATTTTGAAATCAATCCCTCAAATCTTTGATTGATTTGCAAATTACTACCTCAAATAGTCATTGGGTTTTTCATTATAAGCAATTTTTACGTGATGGTGGGTATGTTTACCCCTTAATTTATGTTGGCACTAATTTTGTTCTATATGGGTAGTAAGCACGCCGTAGTGATCATAACCATAGTTTCTTTTTTTTTTAGTTTGAACCAAATACTAGAAAATAAGAAAATCTATTCACACATCAATTACTTTGTTCTTTTTCTAAGTTGAATCAAACTAAGGAAAGTGGTGAAAATTACTTTTACCATATGTTTTTAGGCGAAACAAACATTTTCTATAAAAGTGACGGAAATACAAAAAAGTAAATGAAAACCGTTTTTTTGGAAAATAAAGGAAAGCAACCGAACGGGACCAAAACATAAGTTTAGATTCACGTGTGCAGTAGTCTGCAATAGACTCTGCTTCGTTATTTCTGACGCGAATTCTGCATGAAACTTGGATTCATATAATCACAAAAATTCTATTAGCATAGGCTCAACAGGTCATTGGTTTAATTTTACACAAAAAACACTTCAATATGATAAATTCTGCCTTCTTTACATTTATCCACGAGGCTTAATAAAATTACAGACAACATTTTTACATGATGATATTGTCAACGCAGGCATCATAATGCCCATCAATTTAGTATTGTGCATTTAGTTAAGCAACTGGACTGTATAAAATTATGTAAACTACGTCAGGCTAGTCTTTGATTGTACTTTATCACAAGGCTTCGTACTATCATTACAACTCTGCTTTTTGGCTCGCGGGTGAACCGCGAGCCACCCAACTCGCAGAGTTGGGAACAGGGGCAGCACTGCCCCTGTACCCAACTCTGCGAGTTGGGTGGCTCGCGGTTCACCCGCGAGCCAAAAATCTTTTTCGCTATCATTATCAACATCATCCTCATAATCAGCATCATATACCTGCTACCCTCAAATATCTATTTAGAAATGTACCCACAAATTAACATATATCGATACCCAAATCCATTAGGCCACCAATTCCACTGTGCTAAATTCGATGAACAGGCCAGTCAACTTCGTGAACTTTTTTTTTTCCCCTTTTTCCGATTTTCTTTTCATGTTTATTGTTAAAGTAAGAGAGAGAATATTGGGTAAATTTTCCTTGAATTGAATATTGAGTATGCACATATATTTATACAATTAGAGGAGTGTGAGGTTTGTTCTCCCAAGCAATGTGGGACTAAAACCCACTACAATACACTATTATCAACAGTCCCCTTCAAACTCATGTTGGATCAAACAAAGTGAGTTTGCGTACAAGAAACTGGAACCGATGAACATGTAAGGCCTTTGTAAAAAAATTTGCAAGCTCGTTAGCGGATGAAACATGAGGAAGTAGAATTGTCTTGTCCTTGATAACTTGGTGACAGACAAAATGAGCGTCGATCTCAAAATGTTTGGTCCTTTCATGAAATACTGGATTATTAGCAATCTGGATGGCACTCTTATTATCACAGTAGAGAGGAGTAAGAGTCGTAACAGAAATGCCGAAATCACTAAGAAGGCGACGAAGATGAATAATCTCTTTAGCTGTTGTGGACAGGAGGAAGAGAGGATAAAGTAAAGACAGAGGATAAAAGTGAGGCTTTACAAGTCATATGAAAGGAACAACCAGAGTCAAAAATCCAGAGATCATTCATACCAAAGACCGAAGGATTAGCTGAAGAACCAGCAAAATGCATACTAGAGAGTTGTGCGGCGGATGTAGAGGTGATATGTTGGAAAGCATCAAGTTGACGGCGAAGACTTTCAATAGCTTGAATAGTAGAGTCTGAAGTAGTAGAAGGTATAGCATTGGCCAACAATCCTGGTGTACGAGAGGGTTGAGACTGAGGGGGTCGCCGACCACGTCCAGTACCTGAGGAACGTAACTCAGGATGAAGCTTGAAGCATGTCTCAATGCGGTGTCCTTCCTTCTTACAATATTTGCAAGAGAGCTTAGATCGAGCCTGTGGAGAGGGAGCCTGTGGAGAAGTATAATTCATAACAGGAGCAGTGACAGGTACAGACAAAACAGTCTCGAGTGAAGAGGTAGGAGTGTCTGTTGACAAATTGAGTCGTGCTGTCTGTTGCCGGGTCTCATAAGCAGTGAGAGCTCCCATAACTGAGGCCAAAGTCGAAAATTGTGGCTGATGAAGTAGTTGATCAGCCATAGTTGAATATTCAGGAAGGGACTGAAATAGTTGATGCACCTCATGCCGTTCGTACCAGGCTAGCCAGTCTTCATATGTGGAATTACGTCCAGGAAGCATGGAGCGTAACTCTGTCCAAAAAGCTTGCATTTGTCCAAAATAGGACTGCAGAGATGAACTACATTTGCGTTGTAGAGCTATGCGTTGCAGAAGATATGCCTCCCGTGCACCCGAGCACTCAGTGAAACGCTCAATGAGACGAGTCCACATGGCCCGAGCAGAGGGAAGCGAGCCAATCTCGACAGTGAGACCAGAGCCAACACAGCGAGTGAGATAATCCATAACACGAAATTCCTGCAATTGCCACTCTGAACTCTCCTTGACATAGAGAGCACGAGCAGTCTGAAGATCGACATCACCACTGCCAGAGGCAATAGTACTGGATGAAGCAACAGTGCTGATGGACGGTGGAACTGGTCCCGTACTGGTGAGATGATCAAGCAAACCAGCGCCACGCAAGGCATTGGTGACAATGGTGGACCACCCTGCCCAGTCACTTTGATCATTGAGGGGCAAAGGTGGTTTGGGAATCTTCTCTGAAGGAGCCATAACAGCAATCTTGAGGCCAAAATATCTGGCAGAAAAAAAATTAAACGGCTGCAAAGCAATAAGGCCAAGATTTGGCAAAAGAACGCAGAAGCGTTAAAAATTTTTATTAGAAGGGAAATAGCCCTAGCTCTGATACCATGTTGAAGTAAGAGAGAGAGAATCTTGGGTAAATTTCCCTTGAATTGAATATTGAGTATGCACATATATTTATACAAGTAGAGGAGTGTGAGGTTTGTTCTCCCAAGCAATGTGGGACTAAAACCCACTACAATACACTATTATCAACATTTATTTTCTAAAAAAATAATATAAAAGATCATCTGTAGCTTCTTTCTGTAGAATTAGGATTCTCTCCTCATCCTAATATTTCCTAATGAAGAATTGTGAAGAGTTGGGAGGGGGGCCCACAAGGATATATGGGTGCGAAAATGAAAAGTCATGATGAAAATGAAAGGATAAGATCTCCTTATTAGGATATATTTGGAGCTTTTCATTAGGAGATGATCCGGATCCCAGTGTGTTATGTGGTATGTTACACCAAATCCCATCAAATTCATCAGATCCTAAATATACGTTGAAGTTTCCCTGCGCTGTCCTTTCCTTTGCAGAGGAATAAAATTCACACACTATATATCAATCTTGCACGTCTTTAATTTACTGATAAATTCATGTGCATGTCAAGCTGCCAGCTACAGAATGGTGGGCCTGATTGGCCTGATCTTATGGCAAATTTTCCTAAACCATCTTTCTGGCGGTAATCCATTGGCCACTTATTTAATTATACTACAATCTTTGATTAACTAACATGTGGTTAGATTAACCCTACGTTTAATTAGTAAGCTCTACTTCAGAGAACGAGACACTGTCAATGGATTCAGTGTGAAGTGATTACCTACGTCGTTGCCCAACATGCATGCTAATTTTTACGCTCATTGTCATCATCTCAGTTGTATCATCAAAATCAACCACAACAACACTGTATACAACCAATTACAATATTATCAGCAACCATTTGTTATTAAACATAGATAAATTATTCGACCTTAACCAATCGATCTTCATGCCCTAACCTAATCACAATTAATTAAGTTGGTTGTTCTGGTATTGGTTAAACATAAATATGTAACTAAACACAAATAATAGTAATAATAATAATAATAATAATAAAATGAAACAAAAAAAAACTGTAGCATAACAAGAAAAAAAAAGTAAAATACATTTGACAGAAAGAATAAAACGAACATGCATGAATTACAATTCATTTTTTCTCATTCTGATTTTCACAGAAAAACAACAAATACCCTCAAAACCTCAAAGCAAACATATTCAAATCAATGCCTTATTACACGCATCCAAAACATAAGAAACCAATCAAATGCACGCCAAAAGTAAAACTACTCAAAAACACTTAGCTATTCACAACTGCACAGTGCTTCCTGATCTCTCCTTGCGACCCAGTCAACACCTGAACTCTGCCCATCTTCTCCATTGACAGACCAAACTCTTTGAAGAACACTTCGAGGGGACTGTTAACTAGCCGAGTAATGGCAGATTTAACTGCAGCGTTAGTTGTGAGAGCCGCATCAGATTGGAGAAGACCTCTTCTCTTTAGAAGAAGCTTGTAGTAACCGAGATCAAAAGTCCTAGAGCTCCCTGGGTCCATTTCAACAATTGTAGTATTGTCATTAGGACCTTTGCACTTGAGCTTCTTGAGGTTAGCGGCATAAAAGGGATCAAGAGCAGGGTCTTGGTCGCCTTTTCCTGTGAAATTGTAAAGGCGATTGCTGAAAGAAAGGCCGCAGTGAGCAACTCCAATTGTGTGAGCTCCTGATTAATACACAATACGAGAATACATATTAAGCTACAACTTGAGGTAAATTATGAGTATATATGAATTATTGCATAGTTACCGGATAACAGAAGGAGATCAGTTACATTGAGTCCTTTACTAGCAAAAGACTGTGTAAGAACGCTGAAGTTAAATGTTGGTGCTGGGATGTGGTTTAAAGCTTCAGTTGCATTTGAGATGAACCCATCCCTTCGCCCAGTTGGAACATTCCAAAAGGGGCCTCCCTATAATTTTAATGACCAAAAATAATAACAATAATCAGAAGAGGAAGAAAAAAAAAGTTAAAGTCTATGAACAAAAATTAGCATATGGAAGTGGCTTACAGTGACCACAACTGAATCTCTAGCGACGAGAGCAACAATATCAGCACATGAAACCACCCCAGGGCATTCTTTTTCAAGCAGACTCTTGACTCCGTCGATGATTCCAAACCCTCGAAGGTTCAAATTCGGCGGTGCTAATTTCTCTGTTTGGTTGGTAGTTGCGTTTATCAGAACAGAAGCATCACAACCCTACAACAACATTCAACAAATTAGGCCGATAAGGTGTAGCTAAAGAAATAAAATACTGAAATATTAGTAGCATACCCTCACAAAGCAATCATGAAAGTGCATCCTCAGAAGGGCAGCCGCCAGAGACGGCGCCTTAGGGATATGCTTCTTGACATAGTTGAGAGCAATCTTCTCAGCTTTCGGGCAACTTTGAGAATAAAATCCTAATTTGAGATCAGCATGCACACAACTAAATACGCCCAAGAGGATGCATACTGTGATTAGCTTAAAGTTCATACTCATCCTCACTGTAGCTAAACACAGGACAACGAATCTTAACACTTACAAATTAAGCTCTTTTCACTAGGTGGTTCATGTATTGATACAAACATCTGTGCATCATTGTCCCCTTTTATATATATATGCGGCTTGTAGATCTAACCAAGGGATTTTAAATAATAGAGTGGTTAGCTAGCTGTGCATATATGGGACAATATTAAAGTAAGAAAGATGTGAGGTCTGCACTGGGCCATCTTCTATAGCACACCACGTAACTAATCCTTTTTCGTATCTCACTGTATTTGTTTGGGTGGCTTCGAAGCAAACCTGTTCATATCCTGGGGTGGGTGGACCTCTGACACAGGCCATGAACCAAATCATATTACCAAATCCTTAATTTGTTAAGGCCCCAAATTAAGGGCTCCATGAACAACTACTTCCCTTCTTAAGGAATACGTACCTTTAGGTTAGCGAGCCAATTGGCTTTAAAAAAAATCAAGGAAATTAGCTCTAATTAATTGGTACGCTACCAAGTCTCAACGTGCATCGCATTGCATGATTTAGAACAGCTAGCAAGCTAATAAGTAATTAGGCTAGTAAGATCATGTTTTGATTTTTAATTTGAAAGATAAACTTATACGAAAAGGTTGATGACAATTTTTTTTGTGCATGAACTGGATTCAAGTCATTGTTATATCTCAGCGGATCAAGTTTAGGAGTATATGATGAAGCCAGTTTCATGTTATACTTACCGACCAACTGATGATATTATAGACAATTGCACAGACGGTGGAAGAATTCAGATTACTGAGAATCTTTAACATGTACTGTTTCTGTTTAGTTAAAATTGTTGGGTAAAATGAATGTTAAACTAGTCCTTAATGAGCTTAGCAAAGGCGTTTGTTTGGTTTAAGTTTGTGATCTACACACGCCAAGGAGGAACCAAATCGCTAAAGAATAATAGATATTGAGACCAGTCTGCTGCATTCTATAAATTTTTAGAAGTTGCCAGGTTGATGCCATGTTGATTAGAGTGTAGTTAACAAAGAACGTGGCCCTTCATGTGATGTTATACATAATGATACTAATTTATGCATATGTTAGTTGATTGATGAACAAGTCAACCCACTTGGTGATTAGTTTGTACGAGAAGAACGTGTTGAGTGGGGTTACAGTTTACACATTGTTTACAAAAAAAATAAAGTGAGTTAAGATTGTATATTTGTTGAGTTATTTAGATAGTAATTAATCAATGCTGTGAGGACCTATTTGTAAGAGTGCCCTTATACAAATAACTCAACAGCAACAAGTCAACCCACTTGGTGATTAGTTTGTACGAGAAGAACGTGTTGAGTGGGGTTACAGTTTACACATTGTTTACAAAAAAAATAAAGTGAGTTAAGATTGTATATTTGTTGAGTTATTTAGATAGTAATTAGTCAATGCTGTGAGGACCTATTTGTAAGAGTGCCCTTATACAAATAACTCAACAGCAACAAGTCAACCCACTTGGTGATTAGTTTGTACGAGAAGAACGTGTTGAGTGGGGTTACAGTTTACACATTGTTTACAAAAAAAATAAAGTGAGTTAAGATTGTATATTTGTTGAGTTATTTAGATAGTAATTACACATTGTTTACAAAAAAAATAAAGTGAGTTAAGATTGTATATTTGTTGAGTTATTTAGATAGTAATTAGTCAATGCTGTGAGGACCTATTTGTAAGAGTGCCCTTATACAAATAACTCAACAGCAACAAGTCAACCCACTTGGTGATTAGTGTTGGATATTTTTAAAGAAAAGGCAATTTTGCCTTAATAAATTCTAATAAATTTTTGTAATTAAAATATGCAATTAAAATATGTTTTAATTTGTAATTAAAATGGGCATAATGACTATACATTATGACGAACGTTACGAAATTTATTGAGGGATTTTGTAACGGCTCTTTTCAACCCCTATATAAACAACATATGTTGAGCTCAAGAAATATGAAGAAAAATGTGGAAAACTTATCTTGTTTTCTTTTCTCCTCTACATATCTTTTTCATCTATACTTTAGTTTTACTTTATGGGCAACTTCTTCATCTGAGCTGAAGCTCTGCACTCTCGCCCGAGTGCAGAGGCCGGGCCGTTTCCGAGGGTTTTTACCGCTAGGGGAGAAGGGATCATCTGCGCCAGGGCGATAGGCGGGTCCTCAATCTTCTAGAGCAGTGTTTACACGACTGCTCCCGTCAGGCCTGTTTCTCTAATTTATATTATCTATCTTTGATGTATTATTTATTTAATTTCCGGGTTTAAATTCATGCTATAATCTTTATTTATTTGATAAATTCCCAACAATCTAGAAGATTGAGATGTTTATAGCTTTTGATTTAAATCTGGAAAAATAATTTTTAAAGTTACTGTTCATTTGAGATAGTACTATTCATCCGAATTAAAAATAAAAATAAAAAAATTTGCTATTACTGTTCGCAATTTAATCAGAATTGTTGCTCATTATAAAATAATTTACTGTTCATTTTAAACAGTTTTTAATGTTTTAAAAAAGTTTACCGTTCATTCATTTTAATGAATGTTACTGTTCATTTTTAAAAAAAAGAACGTTACTATTTATTTATTTTTAAGAATGTTAATGTTCATTTATAAAAATGGTGTTACTGTTCATTCTTAAAAATGACGTTACTGTTTAATTTTAAAAATGATGTTACTGTTCATTTATTTTGAAAACGGCACTGTTCATTTTATTTAAAAATTTACTGTTCATGTAAACAGTTTTGGTTATTTAAAAAAAATTAATAATTAAAAAATTGTAGTTAAATATTTCTGTTAATTCAATTTAACAGTTAATTACATTTGTCTTATAGTTGGTTTATAATCAATAATTATTGTAAGTTACGAATATCAAAGAACCTTTATTGGTTTTTAAAAGCCTAGTTTATATTTGTTAGAATCATCTAAAACCTACCCTTATCCCCTTGTGCTAGTGAATATGCACGCATTTGAAAAATGCTATAAATTTGCAGCAGTGTATATTTTTATTCTTAAAAAATTTCATATGCATGGTTTTGACAAGAATAAAGAGAACAAACTCTGGATGCATAGATGCTTTGAAATATCTGGATTGTTTTGTTTATGGTTTAATGCTTTCATTTCTTTAAACTATGAATATGGTACCTTCTATTATTAATAATTCCATACTTTGAAGTGCTTATACATCTAATAAGCTTAGTACAGAAGGTGGTAAAAGTGAATGCATATTTGTTCAGCAACTTAAGTGGCAGCTGTCTGCAGCAGATGAGTTTTACTCTCAAGACATGAAAATCATGAGGTTCGAACATCAATAGGTAAACCCCTCCTCGGCCTTATCCAACATATGCTTGCAGTATAATTGCTTAGGCAAATTAAATGCTTGCAGAAAATATTTTAAAGTTTCTATATATTGTTAAGGAACAAAAACTCATTGAGTGAACCGATTCAAGTTTTCTTGGATTAGTTGGTGTCTAAGGCAAGGTTTAAGGGTTGCGTAATGCGCTCTGCAAGGAACGAGGTACTTAATTGATCTTTGATCAACCTCTATTACTATCCTTACCTGGCTAACTACCCGGGTAAAACTTTAATATTTTCACTTTAGGAGTTTTTGGAATAAGAGGACCGGAATTATGAGAATAATTCATATGGTCCTGTCCACGAGCCATTTTAATACCGGTCGCACCAAGACAACGCAGATGATAAAGAAGCCCAGGCTCGACAGCAAGATGTAGAGGAATGGTAGGCCGTCCATCCCTTTATCGGCTCTCATAGTTCCTGAGAGTACAGCGACAAGGGCAAGCAACACCCAAGAGAACAGATCGTTGACGACAGAGGACAATATGGAAACTCGACCGACCTCTGTGTTCAGAAGCTTGAGATCTCTAAGGACTCGAGCGAGCACAGGAAATGTAGTGATTGATAGAGCCAGAGCGAGATAGACATAAAAGGCATTGTTCTTTTTTTCTTCAAGGAAATAGCCGCGAAAGAGGTAGGCAGCAGTCAAGGTGATCGCAAAAGGAAGCACAATGCTAATCGCTCCGATAGCCATTACTTTCTTCTTCATTTGCCTTAGCACATTTATGTCCATCTCAACTCCAACCATGAACACAAAGCAAAGTAGGCCACAGTTACCCATCGACGACAGTATGCTGATGCTTCTTGGTGGAAAGAAATGAGCCTGAAATCCTTGAAAGAATTTTCCCACAAAAGATGGTCCCAGCAGCATCCCTGCCTGCATTTGTAAATGTCAAAAATCATCATCTATCAAAATTTAATATTGAAATAAGAAAAATATGATACTTGTTTGCATCAACATACTAGGATCTCAGCGAGGACCATAGGCTGGCCAAAGGGTTTCAAGATAGCATTAAGAGTGCGACTGGTCAGCGTTATTATAAGGAGTTGGATAAGGAAAAGAGGGAGAGAGTATCTTAGAGGATCGTCGTCAAGCCATATTCCATTGGTGATGATCATATAAGGGGAGAAACACTCTAGCTCTACACTAGGAGTTGTCGAATTCAACACGCTATTGTTCATCTCTGAGGCTTGAGCCATTTGAGCACGAAGACTGCTAGCTTCTGCTCAACAAAAGAAGAAGAAAGCTGGAATAAATTTGATATGGAATTGAAAAAGAAAGAATGAGAGGATTAGAATTTATATTGAAGATTAAGATGAAAGGAATCGGTTGTCCAGTTATCGAGATAGCTGTTGAGAGATCTGTTAACCGAATATACGCCTTTATTAGAAAGGAAAAACTGTATTTCTATGTTTCTCTAATATTAGCAACTATTTAGCGTTGATCAACAGAAAAACAGAAATATTTGTAGAGGTAAGGTTAAGTGGCATTGGCTAAATATGGAGTTTGTGTTGGATATTTTTAAAGAAAAGGCAATTTTGCCTTAATGAATTCTAATAAATTTTTGTAATTAAAATATGCAATTAAAATATGTTTTAATGTGTTTTAATTTGTAATTAAAATGGGCATAATGACTATACATTATGACGAACGTTACGAAATTTATTGAGGGATTTTGTAACGGCTCTTTTCAACCCCTATATAAACAACATATGTTGAGCTCAAGAAACATGAAGAAAAATGTGGAAAACTTATCTTGTTTTCTTTTCTCCTCTACATATCATTTTCATCTATACTTTAGTTTTACTTTATGGGCAACTTCTTCATCTGAGCTGAAGCTCTGCACTCTCGCCCGAGTGCAGAGGCCGGGCCGTTTCCGGGGGTTTTTACCGCTAGGGGAGAAGGGATCATCTGCGCCAGGGCGATAGGCGGGTCCTCAATCTTCTAGGGCAGTGTTTACACGACTGCTCCCGTCAGGCCTGTTTCTCTAATTTATATTATCTATCTTTGATATATTATTTATTTAATTTCCGGGTTTAAATTCATGCTATAATCTTTATTTATTTGATAAATTCCCAACAATTAGTTTGTACGAGAAGAACGTGTTGAGTGGGGTTACAGTTTACACATTGTTTACAAAAAAAATAAAGTGAGTTAAGATTGTATATTACATTAAGTCGTGTCTGGTTTCCAAGGCCTCAAGCATCGATTACATGGAGCAGTTGAAGGATCAGTTGACATACGTATTTGAATCCCTATACTTAAGTAGGATATATAATTATGCTTTTGCTTTCAACTCTCTCTTCAAAGAAATTTAAAGAACCTTGTGGTTCTAGAATTTTCTTTCTCTGTAAAGCAAAGGAATCAAGCAAATGGTACCGCATCGCTGCTAATTGAGATCTTGGTACAGATGAACAAAAAGATTTAATATTAACATTTTTGA
>NC_033796.1:20551089-20564026 GCF_001876935.1 Asparagus officinalis
TACCTACTGTACTTAAGTGAATACGAAGGCGGATTTTACTACTTTGGCAATAACTTTTTTAATTGAAAGGTATAAGTTTACTGAGAGCTTCATCTGGCCTGTTATGACACTGACACATTCCTTTTCTTGTATAAGTTTAGATGTCACAGTTGCAATCTCTATGTATCTCTAGGGATAAGAACTTTGCAACTGTAAGGGTTTTTATCTAAAACCCAAAATTTTCGTTGATTTACCAATGGACCCAATGACTTCCAAAAACATTCTTAGACTCAAATTAAATACCCCAATGAATTATTTTTAAATCCAATTTGCGTATTATCAGTTAGTGTTTTGCTATAGTTTTGTCTGATTTGCGGTTTGCATTTAAGTAGCTGTATTTTGGAATTGGGTAGAGTTAAAAATAATCAGGGTAAAACTTTGGGTTGTTAAAGAAAATCCTACTTGAAAACCTGTTTGATGGTAATTCCTTTACAACCTTTTTACCAGAAAGAATAAAAAAAATGAGCGAAGCTTCTATCTAACTTTATTTTAAACACTTAGATACATAGTTAATAATAATAATGTAAGACTCATGATAGTTTTCTAAAATATAAACAAAATTAGCATATACATATACATATATATATAACTACTTCTTAAGGGACGGTTGCTACCAAGTTTTTGGTTTATAACCTCAATTGGTCATAATTTCTAAAAACCCAATGATATCCTTCTAGCTTACAATTCTTTACAATTTTATATCAAGGGTCCAATTGGAAAACAACAAAGTTCAAATTCGAGCCCCACCTTCATATATATATAACTTCCCACATAATGAATCCTTAAAAAAATTATCTCTACCGATCTAATACCTCTTTGCCTCCATATACGAACTTCCTCCTCAAGATACCAGCTTTCATCTATCTCCTCTCCATTTAAAATCTCCACCACGCGAAAATATAGGGAGTACTGCACATCGGATATCCCCAGTCCTCAAGGATTCAATCAATTTCTTCTTTAGATCTGGTACAAATTTCCTCCTTCATCTTTTCATTTTTTTTCCCATTTACTAATTTTTAAGGTCTATTCTTTGCTCTATTTTTTCATCAATACCATGAACACGAGTAGAAAAAAAATTGTTGACTCTTAAGTTTACGAACTTAGAACTCTCCCAAATAAAGACAAAGAACTTACTTTTATTTCTTCAATTTTTTCTTGATCAAACAAGGATTACAATAGCCCTTTATATAGGCTTCAAAAACAAAACGTATAGGCATACCAATAGTCACAAATTAAACTCCTCTTTTAATGTCATAAAGATAAAATATCATAAAGGAGTGAGTAACTCTTATTCTTCCATAACCTATGTCTCTTCCCCTTCTAAACTTATGACCCTTGTACTTCTAAAACTCATGCTATTAACCTCATTTATTTTAACATTTTAATTTGATATTCCAACACTTCCCTTCAAATCAAAATGTCTTTATGCCAAGTATGTCTCTTAGCCTCATGAAAGTTTCACCTGATAATGGCTTGATGAATATGTCTGCTACTTGTTCAGTGGTGTGACAATGCTTCAGTTTAACGGTTTTCTGCTTTACATGGTCTCTGAGAAAATAAAACCATGTATCTATTTGTTTGCTCCTCCCATGATGTATTGGGTTCTTTGCAAGCTGGATGGCTGATTTTTTGTCCATAAAAATTACGGTCGAGTCTTCTTGTGGATGATCTAACTCCTTTAATATGTTTCGTAACCAAATTACTTCACATACTGTAGATGCAGCCGACACATACTCTGCTTCATATGAAGATAAGGCTACAATTCCTTGCTTCTTTGAGGTCCATGAAAATACAGTTGACCCAAGATAGAAGACATAGCATGTTGTACTTTTCCTCTCATCTTGGTCACCTCCCCAGTCACTATCTGAGTAACCAACTAGTTGTGCATTTTCATCATATGCATAGAAGAGACCCAGGTTGAGTGTGCCTTTGATATACCATAGTATCCTCTTCGCAGCTAGCCAGTGAGACTCCTTCGGTGCCTCTATGTAGCGACTCACAAGTCCAACTCCATAAGTAATATCGGGCCTTGTGATCGTCAAGTATCTCAAGCTGCCAACTAGACTTTTAAAAAGACTTGAATCCATGAAACGTCCAACTCCTTCTCTTGAGAGCTTCATTCCGATGGCTTACTGGGGCGTTCACAAGGTTGCATTCATTCATCTTGAACTTCTCTAAGATCTCCTTCATGTAATTCTTCTGGGATATAAAAATCCCCTCTTGTTGTTGCTTCACTTTAATACCAAGAAAATAGGACATCAATCCATTGTCCGTCATCTCAAATTCATTGAACATTGTCACCTTGAATTCAGCAAGCATCTCGGTACTGCTTCCTATGTATAATAAATCATCAACATAAAGACAATTTATTAGAAATTCGCCTTTATGGTTCCTCTTCATGTAGATGACATGTTCATAGGGATATTTAATGAAGCCGTTTTGATAAAGATAGCCATCAATTCGAGCGTTCCACGCTCGTGGTGCCTGCTTTAAGCCATACAAGGCTTTCTTCAAATGGTACATTTTGTTTTCTTGTCCTTTCATAAGAAAGCTTTTTGGTTGTTGCACGTACACCTGTTCCTCAAGAACGCCATTGAGGAATGTTGACTTGACATCCAAATGATATATATTCCACCTGTGATGAGCTGCAAGTGAAATTAATAGTCTCACCATATCCAGTCGAGCAACCGAAGCAAAGACTTCTTCATAGTCGTTGTCGTACTTTTGTTTGTTACCTTTCGCTACAAGCCTCGCCTTGTACCGGTCAACTTCACCATTTGTTGTGCGCTGGATCTTGTACACCCACTTGACCCCTATTGCCTTGTGATTTTGTGGAAGTGTTGTCAACTCCCAAGTGTCATTCTTTTGGATGGTGTGGATCTCCTCCTCCATTGTTGTTTACCAACAATCTTCTTTTACGGCTTCTTGGAAGGTGTGAGGTTCACGATCAGCATATAAGCAGAAGAGATTTGACTCTTTGTCTTCTTCTATCTGCTCATAGATCTCCTTGAGACTTCTCATTTTAATAGGACCTCGTTGCATGGTAGATCCGCTGCTACTACCTTCCCAGAAGATGGAGAACCTCTTGCAGGAGAGGGTGTAGAATGTGGAGAAGATGGTGGTGTAGCTAGTGATGGTTCCTCATGTAGAGATTCATCAGGTTCATTCACCACGGGTTGATCTTTGGTAGTCTCTTTATTGCTCCAGTTCCATACTTCTTCTTTATTGAAGACAACGTCTCTACTAACAACTAGTTTCTTGGTTAGTGGATTGTAGAGCCTGTATGCCTTCGACTCCTTGCTATATCCGATAAAAATACATTTTTTATCGTAATTGTCAAGCTTCTTCCTTTTGACTTCAGGTATCGGAGCATATGCAACACACCCAAAAATTCATAGGTGCGCCACACTAGGCGTGTAACCGCTCCATGCCTCTTGAGGTGTCTTGTTCTTCACTATCTTTGTGGGGCATCGGTTGAGCAAATAAGCTAAGCAAGCCACAGTTTCTGCCCAGAACTGCTTTGGCAATCCCTTTTCTTTGAGCATGGTTCTTATCATGTCGAGGATGGTTCGGTTCTTTCTTTCTGCAATACCATTTTGCTGTGGTGTGTAGGCAGTAGTAAACTATCTCTTTATACCTTACTCCCTACAATAATCTTGAAACAGATTTGAGGTGTACTCACCACCTCGGTCAGATCGAAGAATTTTTAGCTTGTGGCCGCTCTCTGCTTCAACTAAAACTTTAAAATGCTTGAATGTAGTAAAGACAACGGATTTTTTTTAAGAGTGTACACCCACAACTTTCTACTGAAGTCATCAATGAAGGTTATAAAAATATCTATTACCTCCCAAAGAGACGGGATCGATCGGCCCGTAGATGTCGGTGTGAATAAGTTGCAATGGTGACTTTGCTCTTCATGATTCTCCACTGGGAAAAGGAAGTCGTGGTTGCTTGCCAATTACATAACCTTCATAAATATGATTCGGTAGATCGATTATTGGTAGACTTCGTACCATGCCAACTGTAGACAGTAACTTCAGGCCGCTGAAATTTAGATGGCCGAAGCGAATATGCCACCTCCATGACTCATTCTCTATGAGTCCTTGAAAACACTTGTCGAATTTCGTGTTTAGATGCAAAGGAAACATACGGTTCCTTGTCATCTTAACACAAGCTATGAGGCTTCCATTTGCATTTTTCAACAAAAGATGGTTGTTCTCCATATATACTTTGTATCCCTTTCCGAGTAATTGACCGATGCTAAGAATATTACTTTTCATGTTAGGAATATAGTAAACATCAGAAATATACTCTGGCTTAGCATCCTTTTGGTAGATTTTAATCTTCCCTTTGCCTTCAATCGTGAGTTTTGAAGAATCTCCGAGGCTCACACTTCCATGAACTCCTTTTACGAGTTCCGTGAAAAGTTCTTTCTTCCCGCACATGTGGTTGCTAGCACCCGAGTCAAAGTATCAATCATCATTCTCAACACTTGAATTATCATTAGCAAGAAGAAGCGTAGAGTTGTTACCCACATCATTTGTTGCTTTGGCAATATTAGTTTGGTCTTCAGTTTTATGCCAACAATCTGAAGCATAGTGCCCAAACTTATGATAGTTTTATCACTGAACATTCTTGTTGTTTCCATGCCCAGGGGTGAATCTTCCACGATTGCTTCATCCTCGTCCTCTAAAGCTTTGAGTCACTACTTGATTTTAAGCGGTTTGTTGTTGGGGACCACGTCCCTTGCCTCTACCACGACCACAACCACGACCTCTACCTTGTGAGCCTTGATTACTTAGAATCAATGTTGACTCTAGTACTTGTTCCAAAACTATGGAACTAGCCTTCTTTTGCATTAGTTGTTCATGAACTTGGAGAGATCCCAAGAGCTCCTCTATTGAGATCTCCTCCAAATTTTTTGACTCCTCAATTGCCGCCACCACGTGCTCGAATTTTGGTGTGAGGGATCGGAGCAACTCCTCCATCATTCGGATGTCTTCCATCTTCTCTCCATTCCTCCTCATTTTATTCACAATTAGAAGTAATCGTGAATAATAATCGAAGTTTTTTTCTTCATCTTTCATTTGAGTAGCTTCAAGATCACCCATCAAAGTTTGGAAGCAAATTCGCTTCACTCGCTCGACACCTTTGTAGATGGTAGCAAGGATTTCCCATGCTTCCTTGCTCGTAGTTGCTTCGACAACTCTCTCAAAGATAGACTCGTCCAACCCTGGATAGAGTAGAAAACGAGCCTTGCTATCCTTCTTTCTTTACTCTCTAAGAGTATTCTCTTCGACGGTGTAGGTGGCTTCTACTGCTGGTGTAGGTTCCGTGAACCCATCAACGATCAGCTCCCATAACTCTTGAGAACCAAATAAGGCTCTCATTTGGATCGATCAACTCTCATAGTTATTTTTTGATAATTTGGGTACTTGAGGATTGACAAGATAATTTGTGGTGGCCATGAGAAGAAGAGAGAATGAGAAAATTAGATCACATGGCTCTGATATCATTGTTGACTCTTAAGTTTACGAACTTAGAACTCTCCCAAATGAACACAAAGAACTTACTTTTATTTCTTTAATTTTTTTCTTGATCAAATAAGGATTACAATAGCCCTTTATATAGGCTTCAAAAACAAAACGTATAGGCATACCAATAATCACAAATTAAACTCCTCTTTTAATGTCATAAAGATAAAATATCATAAAGGAGTGAGTAACTCTTATTCTTCCATAACCTATGTCTCTTCACTCGTATTCTTCCATAACCTATGTCTCTTCCCCTTCTAAACTTATAACCTTACACTTCTAAAACTCATGCTATTAATCTCATTTATTCTAACAATTTAATTTGATATTCCAACAAAATTATAGGATTTTCTTACAATTAAATCACACGTACATGTTTAAATTAAAAGGTTTTCTAATTTTTTATATTACCTTTTCATAAATAAGATTTTATTTTGCTTAATTACAATTTAATAGCATCAATAATATTATTTCAACAATTATCCCTACACATTGGACATCCCAATCTTTCAGATTAAATCAAACTCTTTTGCAACACTTAGGTTCAATTTCTTCTTTACTTTCTTCATCTTTTAATTTTCTCTAGGGAGACAGAGATCACTTGCAAATCTCATGCACATTGAATTATAGGGCTTTCTATGACTTTATTGACTTTGTTCGATTAGCTTTATTTTTGCTTAAAGAGATGGGTTGATAATGTTAATGAACAATTGAATTTTGTATGGTTGTACATATACAATCTATATCCTGAAGTTATAGACCAAAAACAAAATATTCATTATATTTTGATATAATTTATTGTTGTTTATGGTGTTGTGTGCGGCGGAAGCCAAACAACTGATGTGCTTTGAGAATCTAAACCAATCGCCGAGAGAGAAGGCCAAAAACAATTCAAAATAACGACACGAATTCAAACAACCAATTTTAACGTGCTTTGAAAAGTTGCCTATGTCCACAAATCAAAAATATTGGTATCTTGCGTTTGTGCCGAGCTCATGGCTGTTGGAGACACTTTATTGGAGAGGAAACATTGGGGCAATGAGATGAGATGATATTTTTGGAGGAGGATCAACGTTTGATGTCGAGCATTGATTTTGATGTTCGGGCTTCGATATATGTGGGTCATCTTGTTTATAGATTGCCGACTGCTGCATTTGAAGATTTTGGATCTAGTGGAGCTGCTTCAGATTTTGGATTGCGTCGGATGTTTGATAGCCCAACATTTGATCACATCGAGAATGTGAGATTTAATCCGATTGCACATTTGGAATTCAGAGGCTCGTTTGGTTATAAGTTGGGAGACTATGATTTTGTTCTGAGTAGGTATGTCATATTCGACTCTCAACAGGTGGAGAGTGTTGATCAGATCATTGGGATATCATAGCGGGTGGAGAGTGATGCTACTCCACGTTGGGTAGAGATTACTCCACATACTCCAGATCATACTGTATCATTTGGGATTCCAGCTGAGGTGACATAGTTTGGGGATCATTTGGTTTTGAATGCAGATGATGAGTTGGTTTTGGATTCGAGTGCAGCTGGTAGACATAGTTCACATTTAGTTATGGCTGTTAGTTCACCTCAGGTGGAGGTGTTTAGATTGTTTCACTTTGGGGCGATTTTGAGAGCTATCAGCCGCAGATTTGTTGATGAAGTTGGAGAAGGGCCCTTGGAGGCTGTTGGGTGAACTATGTGAAGGCTTGATTCTTTAGGCAAGAGGATACGTAGGCAGTCATTTATGGTGCAGCCGGTTTGGTCAGTTAATACCGATATTTAGAGTTTGTTCGCATTTCTCGTTTGTATTCTCGACTTATTGTGGATTGAGTTCGTTGTTGTGGTTTTGCTCTACTTCGTACTGGACGCAACAAGTGAGACGTTTGATTTGGTTAGTGTCGGCTTAGTTTTGGGAAAACTTCCTCGAGGTGGAGAATTGTGAAAACGGTGAGAAGAAGATGAATAGAACGACGTGTGGTATGATTAGATCTTGTTTGACTCAAGATTTGAAATATAATGTGATCGATAAGACTTCAACTAATAAGAATTGGGAGATCCTTGAGAGAAAGTATTTGACCAAGAGTGTGGAGAATTGCTTGTATTTAAAGAGGAGGCTTTATCGCTTCCAATTAAAGAAAGGAACCTCCATTGGTGATCATATGAATCACTACACGAAGCTTCTTGTAGATTTGGCGAATGTAGATGTGATAATTGAAGATGAGGACAATATGTTGTTGTTGTTGAGTTCCTTACCTGACGAGGAATATGAGACCTTCGTTCTTACTCTTATTAATGGGAAGACATCTCTTTCATATAGTGAGGTCACTGCTGCACTTGTGAATTATCAGCTTCGAAAGAAGGATAAGAAGACTTTAGTTGAGCTAGTAGCGGGGGTATTAGTCGTAAGAGCAAAAAGTCCAAACCGTAGTAGGAGGTCACAGTCTAGAGGGGCATATCTTGGAGTTCGTAGGAATCAGTGTGTCTTTTGTAAAGAAGATGGACATTGGAAAGACGAATGCCCAAAGTTGACAGATCGAGTATGGAAGAATAATGGGAAAGCTATTCAAGCTTCAGATGTGAATGTTGCCAAGGGTAGTGGCAACAATTCAGATTCAGATTTTTCAGGCTACTCGTTATCTGCACTACCGTCAGTTTGTATTGCCGACTCTCAAGAATGGATGTTGGATTCGGGTGCGTCATACCATATTTTTCCTAGGAGGGATTGGTTCTCCAGCTTTCAAGAGTTGGAAAGAGAGGATGTCGTGCTTATGGG
The DNA here is from genome assembly GCF_001876935.1 of Asparagus officinalis. Lineage (NCBI taxonomy): Eukaryota > Viridiplantae > Streptophyta > Magnoliopsida > Asparagales > Asparagaceae > Asparagus > Asparagus officinalis. The sequence continues at coordinate 20,559,430 of NC_033796.1, forward strand.
TAATGATCATGAATGCCCTATTTGTGGTATCAGTACCGTTCGTATTAGGATGTGTGATGGGGTGATTCGGGAGTTGGATGAAGTAAGGTTCATTCCTCAGTTGAAGAAGAACATCATTTCGCTTGGAGTTTTTGGAGGCAGCAGGCTATAGGGTGACCTAAGAGATTGCATGTTTGAATGTCACATTTGGGTCCATTATTGTGATGAAGGGCGTTAGGAGGAAAAATTCGTATTATTTGATTGGAAGCACAGTGATTGGTAGAGAGCTGACGACTTCTTTGAATTTGGCTAGACTGTGGCATTTGTTAAGGTTGGGTTATTTGTGTTTGTGCCGTTATCTTGGATTGTTTAGCATTCTATCTCGACGTTTTGGTTTGGTTCCTCGAAACACAACAATTTGGCCGCCGCGCACAACATATGAAAATGAAACCTACTCATATAAACTTTGATAAATTTTTAATATATCTATTTATCTTATTGTCAATGTCAGCTACTAAGTTATTGCTAAACATTTTTTTGCACAAATGAGTAATGTTCATGCATGCATTGTGCACAACGGGAGTATTTTTTTTCATATATCTATTTATCTTATTGTTAATATCAATTATTAAGCTTTTGCTAAATTTTTTTTCCTTTGCATAAATGAGTATTGTTCATGCACTCATCGCGTGCACCAAGAGTACTAGTATATATTATAGGATTTTCATGTAACATATAGATTGTAATATTTTTATGCAAATCCATTCATGATACTTTTGAAATTTAATCTTAGAAGTCACAAAATCGAGTACAAAGCCGGCGTCTTATCAGTAGTTGATAAATATTAGAAAATAAGGCGCCTGCATGCAAAAAGATCTGGAGGGAGGGCTCTAGGTGCGTTTTTGAGGAGAAACCCAAAGAGAAAAGAAAAGAAAAGAAAAGAAAATTGAGTGGAAATCGTCACCACTCAAAGGATCTGGTGAAGATTGCTCTCGCCGACAAGATTCGATCTTTTCAGGTGATTCGTTTATCATCCAACGAATCATTTACCTAAAATTATTCTGTTCCATTTTCCGATATCTAGGGCAAAGTTCAATAGTTTAGTAGCTTCTGATTTCATTTTATTTAACTTGATTAGGGCTACTACACAATTTAGGGTTTAATTGGTTCTCTAAGACACGAATTTCATTATAGTTTGTGTAATTGTTTTATCTTGCACACATTAGGACTAGTAATCTAGACTATTGATTAATTCACATTGGGTTTAGAACTGTGTATACATAATTCAACTGTTTGAAGGCACTCAACGACTGAGCACTGTGCAGTAACATGAAACGCAAGCTTCGGCCTCTTGAAGTGCTTCTTAACTAACAAATTCTAGTTGTTAAAACCCCTTTATCAATCAAAGACTACAGTGATTAATGTCTTGGACATATATATCCGAGAAAGTTCCGGCTTCATATTTATGTCGAGTATAAAATTATAATCCTCAACCCTCACGACTCTTTGGAGTTTCAGTGTAGTGGAAATGATCTTTTAGCATCGTATCACTGCCCATGTCCCAGAGCTAACACATTTAAAGCTGCTTAAGAAAAATATAGCTGCCTGAGTGCAGATTTCATCCCATGAAAAGGTCACCCATCCTGTTGGGATGCTACATCATAAAATTATATATCTCTCAATCCTCACCCCAACTTTAGAGTTTGGTGCAGTGAAAGCGGCCAGCATGGTCCACAATCCTCATATATGCTGTTTCCTAGTATGGTATCAAAATGTTGCTATATATGTCTGCTGATAATATTTTGTTGGAATGATTGAAGAGTTACTTAATTTTCATGGTTACCTTTGGCATTATATGCATACTGCATCATACTTGTTGAAAACATCACGCAAACTACTTTGTAAGTGGTGTATGCTTTAGTAAAGTATTCTTCTGATGGACTATCTCTTGCTCTTTATCTAATTTCTGTTTCACCATGATACGCTGAGCTGTCTGCATCATTAATTTTAATTTTTCGAAGCATTGGCAAAGAACATTCAACAGCTTAATGAAACAACGATGGCATGAAGATGCAGTAAATCTTTTCCTTCTGTACTTGGCTATTATTGTTTGCTGTTTCCTAAATAGATGCTTGGGACAGAAGTAGCTGGTACTTATCCAGGATGGTCATTTTGTCTTGAAATGTTTTGGTTGATTGTATTCAGCTCTGCCAAACTGCTGATGTACGTAAAATGTTGTTCCTCTATGTCTATACATGTGAAGATTTAATACATACCAAAATGCATATTTCCGAAGAATCCTAACGTTGGTAAATATGATTCATATTGATGTCTGCTGGCAACAAGTCCTTTTACCAACTTACCATTAACATGAAGACTTCATGTTGTAACTTTGGAGTAGCATGAGTGAGTTTCATAAATACCATGTAAACTAGAGATCGATACTTAATATTCACCATTGGATGTGTAATACAGAAAGCACAAATACTTCTCTTGATGTGGAAAATCTTTTCCACTTGTCTGGGACTTGGTGTGTGTGGTCTGTTTGTTTGTGAAACACTGAAACACATAATGAAGCATTCTTATACATTCTTCATAATTATCATTAATAAAAGCTCGACTTTTTTTGGTTTAACACCTTTGTATTTCCATAAACAAAGTCCATAGGCAAGTTTTTATGCATTGAGAATTGATCATGGTTGTGAGCATAACCAGTTTTATATTGGCATATCACAGAAAAGAAAAGAAAGTTCTCAGCATATTATAAGGAAAATATGTGATAGAAAGTGCTACTGCGCCTAGAAGTTAGTAGATTACTGCTATTATGCTGAAGTGTATAGACAAAAGCTTTATTCCTAGGCAATTTTAAATAGTTCTGTTTTACTGAACAGGAAGCAGTCAGTTTCTTCCAGCTTTAAAAGGACCACAAAATGAAATGGGTTCCCAAAGGAATAGGCAGAGATACATGGGATTGGGCTCTTGGTTTGATATATATAATTGCTGTTGCATCTATATGGATTGCTGCTAGTTACCTTGTTCAGTCTGTTGTAGATGCTGGAGTCTCACCTTTTCTATTATCCTATATCTGTAACTCTCTATTCTTGGTTTACATCCCTATAGTAGAGGTTGGAAGGTGTTGTGAGGGGTTGCTTGGTCGTATTGGGTGTTGGCATACAAATTGGAATAATATAAAAGAGCAACAATCTAAGAAACCTGAAACTGTCAGCCTTCTACAGGACAATGTCGACCAGGATAACTTAATAAGCCATTATGGAGATGGAAATACATCTATAATAAGCTCCAGTGATCAAGATGAAGAAAGACCATCACCTATTTTAGGTGATGCTCTTGTTCAGCAAGGAAGGCAGTCTGATCCACCCGGTCGCTGGACACGCTTTCAGGTTGCAAAAGTCAGCTTGTTGATATGTCCTTTCTGGTTTTTCGCTCAACTGACGTTCAATCTCTCTCTTAAATACACCACTGTGACAGTAAGTATCTTAATATGATATTGACATATATGTCACAGTTAGTTTAGCGTTGTTCGTCAACTTGCTAATGGAGTCATAATGAACATTTCTCTCTTTCTGCAGTCAAATACCATTTTAAGCAGCACCTCTAGCCTTTTCACCTTCTTGGTTTCTTTGGCATTCTTAGGAGAAAGGTTTACATGGATAAAGCTAATTAGTGTTCTACTCTGCATGGGAGGGACTATAATAGTGGGTCTTGCTGATTCAGAAAGTGGAGCGAATGCTATTGTTGGAAACCCTGTACTTGGAGACATTCTAGCTCTTGTTTCTGCTTGCTTATATGCTGTTTACATCACACTCATTCGAAAAAAACTTCCTGATGAGAAAAAGGGCGAAGGAAAAGCTAGTATGGCTGAGTTTCTGGGTTATCTTGGAATGTTTAATCTCTTGATTTTTCTCCCGGTTGCGTTAGTGTTAAATTTCACCAAGATGGAGCCCTTCGGAAAGCTTACCTGGTATCAGTTTGGCCTCATTGTTGCAAAAGGTTTGCATTTTAAATCTAATTTTTGCTTTCACTCTACTGTTATGTTCATTCTTTCAGTCACATATCAATTTATGATTGTGCCTTTTAATACTTGGTTATCATGTGTTGTTTTTCTTTCAAGAGAAACACATGTTCAACTCTAATACTAGTTGCTTCATGTCCTCATATGAGTTTATGTTTCATTCTTTTGCTTGATGACAAAGATCGTTTTAGTTTTTTGGATGGAAAATCATATTTTGTATTAGATATGTATAATACAAAATACAGGTGTTGGTATTCGAGGCATGACCGTTGAAAGTAATTTCCTTCACTTGGTTTGCTAAGGATATTTTGAGTAATTTTATTTGTTCATCTCTTGCTGCTTAGCTTGAAATAATCTTACATGTTTGAATTGAGCCAAATGGTGGATGTATACAAGCAGTGATACCTATCACTCTTGTTTATTCATGCGAGCCATCCACAACCTAAACTAATGATCTTGCTACTCTATTGATATAATGTTCATTTGTTTTCTGTTTGTTTTCTTCTTTTTCTTGTTTGTTCTGTTGTTCTTTTATCCATTTTCGTTTTATTTATTTCTTTAAATTTTTTTTTGGTGGGGGGGGGG
>NC_033796.1:20564740-20603683 GCF_001876935.1 Asparagus officinalis
TTGGATCTTTCATGTCAACTTACAAACCATGAACCTTGCACCAAACAGTCCGGACTCTACAACCAATGAGTAATATACTTATTCTAACGAGTGCTGTCAGTGATTTCCATGATTTCTATAGATTTTGTGTACCTGCAAGTTTTTGCCACTGGGGAACTTGTTCTGCAAATTCTTTGGATTTAGTTTGACAATTAGGCATTGTTCATGGTTTTCACATGCATCTAAATACTGTTGCTTATTAGAAAATTATGTAGCATTTATTTCATTTCCCTTTTCTTGAATTGGAGTTCTGAAGTAATTCTTACACGTACAGGTTTGCTTGACAATGTTCTGAGCGATTACCTGTGGGCAAAGGCCATTCTCTTGACTACAACCACAGTGGCAACAGCAGGTCTCACTATTCAGGTCCCAATAGCTGCTGTTGTGGATTCGCTTACAGGCCATGCTCCTCATTTATTAGATTGTATTGGAGCTGCTGCTGTCATGGCAGGTTTTGTTGGGATCAACATTCCTTCGGAGGCTCTCGCTAAATCTGAAGTAGATATGCAAGAGCAAGAAGTAGATGGACCAATTAATATTTCTTAGTGCAACCTTGATAATCTGGTATTACTTATATTATTCTTTAGAAAATATAAATTGTAATTTATATTGTTCAACAAACTTTTCTATCGTTCATGATGGTAGACGTGCTTTGCTTGCTGGATTTGGCAGGCTTCTGTATTCTTAATGGTTATCTGCAAGTCATGCTGTTGCATACTCATGATTATTCATGTATATTCTATATTGTGGGTGTACGAGTAAAATTGTATATGTTGTTGCAGTTGTAATTATGATTTCTTCTAAAAATTTCTTTAAATCATCAAGTAATTGTTCTATAGCTTGAAAGCTCTTTCACAAAGTCAATACGCAACATTTAAAGCATTAATATTTCAGACGCGTGTAATGTGTGGTGTAGATACCCTCTTTATCTGAAATATTTATGCATGATGTTCGTAATATCCAAGAGTTTTTAATTCGAGATCCTGTGGCCAATACTAGCTATGACAAATCTTTAGAATGAGCTTAAAAGCTTTATGTTTTCATTTGGCCTGTTAAAAAAAGGTAATAATATTGTGCACGCTGTGAGTTACTACTACTTTTGGTCAGTGACTTACGGCAAGGTTATCAACTGTCTAGGTTTTTTAAGTTTCTGATTCAAGAACCTTCCAAACATTGAATACAACGGCATGACTATATTTCTTAGGTGTTCATACGAATAGATATATCCATGCATCGCCCATCATCAACTAAAAATTATTGGGTCAGAGTATTAAGAAGATGACCTTAGGCATTTCTGTAATAGACCTAGGCCAACATCTTGCACACAGTGACATAATTTCTTAGTTGCTACAGAATTGTGATGTTGGCGTCCTTGAATGCCTTAAAGTGCCATTGGGCTGTTCAAGAAATGCTCTAAAGTCTCCAATTGCTTGATACACCAAGAAATCTAAGCATTTGAATTTTCCTGGTAACATCTTGTATGACCTTTTTGAACGCTTTGAAGGGTATTTAGTGTTCAGTCCGAAGTACTTTTGGAAATAGCAAAGTTAGAATACTCTGTGTTTGTTTTACTTAATAGGATTGACCGATAGAGGTGACTCTTAAACATTCTTGTCAGCATGGGATTGTAAATTATTTATTTGATTTCTTAAAACTTCATGATGTAAATTCTTCATTTAAAAATGTTGTTTCTATTTTTTTGTCCACATTTCTCAATATCCTATTTGTTGCAATTAGTTCCTTAGTTTAAAATTTCAACAAATTATATAGGGATATGCATAGCACGTAGGATCCGTAAATCTTAACTTTGTTAGTTTCAAGTAAATATGGACAATATTCCTTTGGACAAAATAAAATAATACTGCGTTTGCCGGGAGTCGAACCCGGGTCTATTGCTTGGAAGGCAATTATCCTAACCGTTGGACTACAAACGCTTGTTACTTACAGTCAAATACATCCAATATTGGATGAAAACAGACCGGAATTTATGATGGTTAGGTATCTATCTTAAGTTTGTGTGCTGACACATTCTCTTTATTGTTTGCTGGATCTGGATCTTAAGTAGGTGTAATTGTTTGGAAAATACTTCTAATTTTGGTAAAGAGAAGCCCATATTGTCAGCTGATATATCTTGAATAATTAAGTCCTTAATATTTGCTCAATCGCCTTAATCACGCATTTCATTGATATTTAGACTGGCTAGCAGTCAATATATCCTTCTTCCTTTTTCTTTAACAGAAGATAGTAAAACTATGTGGCCATGGGACTAAGCCATCATGTATCTTCATTCTTCACTCACCAAGAATAGAAGATACCATCCAAACTAGAAAAGTATTGACAGTCATTCAGAGGTTGAAGATGATAGGTTGAGGAGTAAGATGAAAAGTTGTTGAAAGCCACTTACTTTGAGCATAAACATGTTCGCCTGTGTTTTGCTTTCATTTAGCGCTGCATAGAAACAAAGGATTGAAGTATGATCTTTTTCTAAATGTTGAATCTGCCAGGTATTGATCCTACGAAATGGTTCATTAACTGTCTAGATTCGCATAAGTATATATGAAGAGCTATATGGTCTAGCATGCAGATAAATGAATGGATTTCTGTTTGGTTGCAGGGTAGCCATAGTAAATCACACACCTTTTCTATTGATCCTGATTCATCTATATCTGTCTCATGTACATTGAGGTCGTTGATGACAGGTTTAGTGATCTGTCAGTGCTTCCTACAATATACTAAACAGAATCGTTCAGAAATGCTTGGATTTTCATTTAACATTAGATGTTCAAATGAAAATTTTCTTACGGAAATATTTCTGACTCTAAACTTCCTGCTGCCATAGAAGTTCCAGCCTGCGGTCAAATGGAAGTTGTGCCTTTCACCTCAGAAATGTAAGCATTTTCTCTTCGTATGCCCTCATATTGTGGATATTTGACAAAATTTAGCCAATGACCAGGAATAGAAATATTTTTTTCCTCAAAATATTCTGTAATTACCAAGCAACAATGGATGAAACAACCAAGCTGGTTGAGAATGAAATAATTGTTAGCGTCGGGTGTAGACACAAACCGTCAGGCGAGCTTGAGGCAACATCAGACGAGGTCAGGCGAGGACAGGCGAGCTCAAGACGAGCTTCAGGCGAGGTCGACGGCGAGCTCGAGGCAAGCTTCAGGTGAGGTCGAGTGGGCGAGATGTAGGCGAGTGCAGGCGAGACAGCCTGTCGCCAGGCTGTCGCTAGGGTTCCCTTATAAAAGGGAACCCAGAGCTCTCTCTCTCTCTCTCTCTCTCTCTCCTTCTCGCGTTTTCACCCCCTAGCGGCACCCCCCTTCTCTTCTTCTCTGCTCTTTTTCTCCAATCACGTTGATTTTTGAGGGAGGAATTAAGAAGGGGGGATTTAAAGAAGAGGGGATTTAAGGAGGGGAATTAAAAAGGAATTGTTCATTGTAGCTATAGTAACAATTTGCATTTATTGAGGGATCTCAAACTTGAGTTCTGCTGTTGCATTGTTATTTCTTTGATTAATAAGAAATTAATTTTGTGGTTCCTGAGGACGTAGGCAAGTTTGCCAAATCTCGTTAAATCTTGGTGTACTTTTCTTTACTACGTTTTCTTGCTGTTTTAAGGGTTTAGCGTAGCTCCTATTATTTCCCAATAACTAGTATCAGAGCTTGAAATGATCTAGAGGAAGTCAGATTCAAGTGGGAACAGATGAAGGAAATGTGAGATTAGAGAAGTTTGATAGAATAGATTTTGGATTTTGGAAGATGCAGATAGAGGATTATCTGTACCAAAAAATCTATATCAACCCCTTTCAGGGAAGAAGCCAGAGTCTATGAAGGAAGATGAGTGGAACCTTCTAGACAGACAAGCCCTCGGAGTTATCAGATTGACACTAACTCGTAATATTACGTTCAACATAGCGAAGGAAAAGACCATGGCGGGTCTTATAGCAACACTCTCAAATATGTATGAGAAGCCATTAGCCATAAATAAAGTTTATTTGATGAAGCGGTTATTCAATCTGAGAGTGGCGGAATGTACGTCAGTAACACAACACCTCAATGAACTCAACATGTTCACAACCCAATTGAGTTCAGCTAAAATTGAGTTTGATGAGGAAGTTCGAGTGTTGATCCTTTTGTCTTCCCTACCAGAAAGCTGGAACGCTACAGTCACGGCTGTGAGTAGTTCATCGGGAAGCAACAAGTTGAAGTTTGATGACGTTCATGTTTTGGTTCTCAGTGAGGAGATCCGACAGAGGGAGTCAGGTGAAGCTACAACATCTTCAATATTGCATATAGAGTCAAGAGGTAGAAATTCAATCAGAGGGAACGGACGAGACAAATTAAACTACAGAGATAGATCAAAGAACAGGAGGTCCAAGTTAAGGAATCTAACCAATAGCTCGAAGACTATCGAGTGTTGGAATTGTGGAAAGACCGGGCACTACAAGAATCAGTGCAGGAGTGCACAGAAGGAGAAGGAGGCGAAGGCAGAGGTGAATGTCACTTTCACTTCAGGAGGAGACGACGCATTGATATGCTCTATGGAGAGCAAGGAAGAGTCTTGGGTGTTAGACTCTGGAGCGTCGTTCCATGTTACTTCTCAGAAAGAATTCTTCGAGAGGTATGTCCCCGAAAATCTCGGATATGTATACATTGGTGATGATCAACCGTGTGCTATTGTGGGCAAAGGTATAGTAAAAATTTAGTTGAACGGGTCAGTATGGGAGCTAAAGGACGTCAGACATATTCCCGACCTGAGAAAAAACTTAATATCCGTAGGCTAGTTGGCTGGTGAAGGATACACTACGATTTTCCATGAAGATGATTGGAAGATCTCAAAGGGTGCAATAACGATTGCCCGAGGTAAGAAGACTTGTACCCTATATATGATAGCAGGTGCACGCTGTTTGATTTCAGTTGCAGCAGGCAATGAGACTTTAAATTTATAACACTAGAGACTCGATCATATGAGTGAGAAGGGGATGAAGATCATGCACATAAAGGGAAAACTCCCAGGTCTAGAATCAGTGGAGATAGACATGTGTGAAGATTGCATACTTGGAAAGTAGAAGAGAGTTAGATTTCAGACAAGTGGCAGAACCCTAAAGAAGGAGAAGCTAGAGCTCGTTCACTCAAATGTGTGGGAACCAACTACCACCTCATCTATTGGTGGGAAACACTACTTCGTAATTTTTATTGATGATCACTCTCGAAAAGTGTGGGTATACTTTCTGAAGTATAAATCAGAAGTGTTTGAAGCTTTCAGGAGATGGAAAGCTATGATCGAGAATGAGACAGGTCTGAGAATAAAGAATCTTAGAATCAATAATGATGGTGAGTATGAAGATACCATATTTAAGAAGTTCTGCTATGAGCACGTGATTAGTGTAGAATCTGAAATAGATACACTAGAACACTAGAAAGGGGGTGAATAGTGTTCTTTTAAAATATATGCAAAGTAGATTATAAATTGTAAAGAAAAATGGCAATCTCAGAAATTCACAATCACAAACACAAAGTTTTATACTGGTTCCACCAACCCGGTGTACATACAGTCCCCAAGCAAATCCCGCTTGAGAGTTTTCACTATGATTTTGAATAAACTTACAAAATCAAAAGCAAACATGTCCAATTTGCAAGTCCCTGCAAATTGCAACACCAATTGACAAGACCATGCCAATTGCCACCCAATCTCTAAACCAAGAGATCAACCCTCTCAAACCCGAGAGAAATCCTTTTTGAAGCAAGAACACAATTGATCCTATAAGCCTTGAATGTGTAGTGAAGTGCTGTAGTGGCTTAGAATTCTTTTAACTCTCTGAATATTGCCTATACAATCTCTAAGAATGATTGAAACCAAGGCAATATCAGAAACTCTCTTTTTCTAAACACTTAGCATGAAATCTTGGAAAACTAGAGAGTGAATATGCACAATTGTTTGATCTTATGTGTATGAATGAGTTGTGCAAATTTCTGAACTTATAACCTATTTATAGCCCTTGAAAAGACAAGTTTTTAACCCCTAAAAACGTATACAAAACGACTATAAACAGACACTTATTTAAAACCTAAAATCTGAAAAAAAAACTGTATCTGTAGTCGACTAAAAGTCATAGTAGTCGACTACACTGAGTCTAAACAGACTCTGTGAAGTCAGAAAATTGCTCAGTAGTCGACTACAAGGCATAGTAGTCGACTACACTATAAACTCACAGATTCTGTAATTTTCTTTTTAATGTTTTGGCTGTAACTTTCTCATCCGATATCGGAATGAGGTGATTTAAGATTTGTTGGAAAGCTATTGAAGAAACCTACAACTTTGATCTTTTGAGTTTTTCCAGATTCTAATTTCTAAGGGGTGTAAATGAAATGTTTTAAGACTCACTCAATATCTATAAACTCTAATGGCTAACATAGGGGATTTCTATTGTTAACCAACACACTAAGCATGTGTTAGTGTGTTCTAACACTATGTGTGTGCATGTGTGTGAGTGATCAAGGCTTGTACAAATTTCTAAGCAAAGAAAATATAAAATTACATTTTGACAATAAAGTATATCTTCTTCTTTGCTTCATTTTGCCTTGAACTCATCTATGTCTTGAGTATCTCTTTGAATAAAATTGTTGATATAGCTCTGATACTGCAAAACAAATGTTAGCACATAATACACACAACATATAATATTTGTTATCATCAAAACAAACTAATCTTGGGGTCAAGATTCCTAACATTCTCCCCCTTTTTGATGATGACAAATATATGTTATTAAGATATAAAATGTTTAATCCCCCTGCATGAAATCATTAAATAAAATCTTTTACTCCCCCTGCATCAAAGCATTAGTAAAAAATTTAAAATTTTCTATATAACTCCCCTTTTGTCATTAGCAAAAAGAAATAAACATAATTGTAATTAAAATATTCTTTTCTTGGGTACCTTAATAAAAATATCAAGCACTTTGGTACCCTTTTATATTATATCATTAGGATTAGCCCTTAGGAATCCAAATCCACTTGGAATTTGGTTTCCATTTGTTAACATAAGTGTAATTCTTTGAACTATAAACTTCGTAAATATAAGATGAAATATAATCATTTCTATCATGAATATTCAAATTCTTAGGAATCCATATATACTTATTTTGTTTAGCATGAATATTCTTATTATTATTCTTCAAAAAATAATCATTCTTTATAAAATACTTAAGAACAAATCCAATGCCAAAATAATTGTTTGAAGATTTTTGAAATGAGAGTAAATTATTCAAATTCTCTTTACTTTTATTGAATTTACCAACATTCAAACATATATTATCATATTTTAATTTAATAGAAGAAATATCTTTATCTAAAATATTAATGCGGATTTTTAAATCATTGCATTCTGATTTTAGATAAACATTCTCATTAGTCAAAATATGATTTTCTTTAAACAAGGATTTATTTTCCTCTTTCAATTCAATTACTTGAGAATTAGAAATAGTAGAAGAATTAAAATCAGAAATTTCTTCAAGTAATCTTTTATTTTCACCTTTAAGAAAATTATGTGAAGCCTTTAATCTCAAAAATATTTCATATAATTCATTGAAAGCATCTAATAATTCTTCATTATTGCATACCTCATCTTCTTGTGCCATGAAGCACATGTGAGTGGATTCCTCTTTTTGTTCTTTCATTTTGAATAACTCAAACCTGTGCACAAGAACAGATATTTTAGATTCTTTAACTTTATTTGTACCTTCATGAGTTACCTCAAGTGTATGCCAAATATCGTATGCAGATGTGGCCGTTGACACCCTATTGAACTCATTCTTGTCAAGTGCACAAAATAATGCATTCATTGCTTTTGAATCCAAATTTGCATTATTTCTTTGAGAAGTAGTCCATCTTTGTGAATTCGGTCTCTACAACGTTCCAAAGGTCGTAGCCAAGAGATTGGAGGTAGATCTTCATCCGGCACTTCCAATAGTTATAGTTCGTGCCATCGAATAGAGGTGGTCGCTGTGTGGAATATCCCTCTTTGAATTGTGATGTATTTGTTGATGCCATCTTTCACCTTGCTCTGATACCAAATGTAGGATCTGAAATAGATACACTAGAACACTAGAAGAGGGGTGAATAGTGTTCTTTTAAAATATATGCAAAGTAGATTATAAATTGCAAAGAAAAATGGTAATCTCAGAAATTCACAATCACAAACACAAAGTTTTATACTGGTTCCACCAACCCGGTGTACATCCAGTCCCCAAGCAAATTCCGCTTGAGAGTTTCCACTATGATTTTGAATAAACTTACAAAATCAAAAGCAAACCTGTCCAATTTACAAGTCCCTGTAAATTGCAACATCAATTGACAAGACCATGCCAATTGCCACCCAATCTCTAAACCAAGAGATCAACCCTCTCAAACCCGAGAGAAATCCTTTTTGAAGCAAGAACACAATTGATCCTATAAGCCTTGAATGTGTAGTGAAGTGCTGCAGTGGCTTAGAATTCTTTTAACTCTCTGAATATTGCCTATACAATCTCTAAGAATGATTGAAACCAAGGCAATATCAGAAACTCTCTTTTTCTAAACACTTAGCATGAAATCTTGGAAAACTAGAGAGTGAATATGCACAATTGTTTGATCTTATGTGTATGAATAAGTTGTGCAAATTTCTGAACTTATAACCTATTTATAGCCCTTGAAAAGACAAGTTTTTAACCCCTAAAAACGTATACAAAACGGCTATAAACAGACACTTATTTAAAACCTGAAATCTGAAAAAAACTGCATCTGTAATCGACTACAAGTCATAGTAGTCGACTACACTGAGTCTAAACAAACTCTGTGAAGTCAGAAAATTGCTCAGTAGTCGACTACAAGGCATAGTAGTCGACTACACTGTAAACTCACAGATTCTGGAATTTTCTTTTCAATATTTTGGCTGTAATTTTCTCATCCGATATCGGAATAAAGTGATTTAAGATTTGTTAGAAAGATCTTAAAGAGACCTACAACTTTGATCTTTTGAGTTTTTCCAGATTCTAATTTCTAAGGGGTGTAAATGAAATATTTTAAGACTCACTCAATATCTATAAACTCTAATGGCTAACATAGGGGATTTCTATTGTTAACCAATACACTAAGCATGTGTTAGTATGTTCTAACACTATGTGTGTGCATGTGTGTGAGTGATCAAGGCTTGTACAAATTTCTAAGCAAAAAAATATAAAATTACATTTTGATAATAAAGTATATCTTCTTCTTTGCTTCATTTTGCCTTGAACTCATCTATGTCTTGAGTATCTCTTTGAATATAATTGTTGATATAGCTCTGATACTGCAAAACAAATGTTAGCACATAATACACACAACATATAATATTTGTTATCATCAAAATAAACTAATCTTGGGGTCAAGATTCCTAACAATTAGAATGGAGAGAACTGTGCTCGGTACGCCTCAGCACAATGGTGTGGCTGAGCGCATGAATAAAATGTTGACAGAGAGAGCCAGAAGCATTCAGATACAGTCAGGCCTACCGAAACAGTTCTGAGCAAAAACAGTCAACACAGCAGCTTACTTGATCAACTGAGGTCCATTGGTTCCATTGGAGCACATAATACCAAAGGAGGTATGGTACGGAAAGGAGGTAAAACTCTCATATCTCAAAGTTTTAGGTTGTGTAGCTTATATGCATATTAGTAATCAAGGAAGGAATAAGCTTGATCCTAAGTCCAAGAAATACACTTTCATCGGCTATAGTGAAGATGAGTTCAGCTACCACGTTTGGGACAACGAAAATAAGAAAGTGATCTGCAGCAGAGATGTGATATTCAAGAGAAGGTGATGTACAAGGACATACACAAGACATATGTCTTTGACTCAGAGGAGAGCGAGTTAACATTTGTAAATACAGATGATGTCCCAGGTGACCTCTTGAAAGAACCAAATACAACATGTCCTCAGCCAGAAGAGCATGTTGGAGAAAACGGTGCGCAAAAGCCCGACGCACCAACTCTAATATTGAAAAGATCTTCTCGGCCTCCTGTGCCCAATAGGAGATATATGAACTTTCTGTTGTTGAAAGATGGAGGAGAGCCTGAAAGCTATGATGAAGCTTGTCAGAGTAGAGATGCGATTAAATAGGAGCTTGCCATGAAAGATGAGATAAAATCTCTCATCTCAAACCAGACGTGAGAACTAGCTGAGTTGCCCACGAGTAAGAATGCACTCCACAACAAATGGGTGTACCGGGTAAAAGAGGAGCAGGATGGCTTCAGAAGATATAAAGTCCGACTAGTTATCAAAGGATTCCAGCAGAAGGCAGAAATTGACTACAACGATATTTTTGCTCCCGTTGTGAAGCTCAATACTATCAGGACAATGATGAATATTATAGCTATTGAAGATCTTTATCTTGAGCAGTTGGATGTGAAGATGATGTTTCTTCATGGAGATCTAGAAGAGGAGATATACATGCATCAGCCAGAAGGTTTCTCAGAAGAAAAGAAGAAGAACCTAGTGTGTAGACTAAAAATGAGCTTGTATGGCCTGAAACAAGCCCCAAGGCAGTGGTACAGGAAGTTTAACGGTTTCATGCACAAGGAAGATTTTCAGAAGTACAACGTCGATTACTATTGCTACTTTAAAAGATATCAGTCCAGTTATATCATCTTACTGTTGTATGTTAATGATATGTTGGTTGCAGGTGCAGATATGAAGGATATCAGGAGTTTAAAGTAGCCGTTGTCAAAGGAGTTTGATATGAAAGACTTGGGTCTAGCAAAGAAGATCATTGGAATGCAAATCACGAGAGATAAGAAGAGGTCTCTTGTAGTTATCTCAGACAGAGTACATCAACCGTGTTTTACAGAAATTCAACATGGGCGACGCCAAGCCAGTCAGCACACCCTTGGCCAGCTATTTTCGCCTATCAAAAGATCACTCTCCTCAGATGGATGAAGAGAAAGAGAGTATGACTAAAGTTCCTTACGTCTCAGCCGAGTAGATGGATGAAGAGAAAGAGAGTATGGCTAAGGTTCCTTACGTCTCAGCTATCAGAAGTTTGATGTACGCAATGGTCTGTACCAGACCAGACATTGGCCATGCAGTGAGAGTGTCCGTCAGTGTCCGTCGTTTTATGTCGAATCTAGGAAAAGCTCATTGGGAATCGGTTAAATGGATTCTGAGGTATCTACTAGGCACCACACAAAAATGTTTGCACTTGTGTAAGGGAGAGGTGGAAGTACAATGGTACGTAGATGCAAACTTTGGAGGTGAAGTTGATCACCGAAGAAGCACCATCGGCTATGTATTCACTATCGGAACTACAACTGTTAGTTGGATGTCACAGATACAGAAGATTCACTCTATCCACTATATAGATTGAGTATGTAGCAGTGACTGAAGCTAGTAAAGAAATGATATAGTTTCAGGGTTTGTTAACAGAGCTGTGATTCAAACAGGAGAAGAATGTTTTGCACAGTGATAGTCAGAGTGCGATACACTTGGCGAAGAATTCCACATTTTATTCTAGAACGAAGCACATTGGGTTTCGGTACCACTTCATCAGATCCCTGTTGGAAGATGACGTGTTAAAATTAGATAAGATTCCAGGAAGCAAGAATCCAACAGATATGTTAACAAATACGATGATCATTCAGAAACTGGAGTTATGTGCAAATTCAGTTGGTCTTCATACATAAGTGATGAAGGCGGAGCCACACAGGAGAAGATTCTTCTTGAGATAGTCTGCGATGGTTTGGTCTCCAAGTGGGAGATTGTTAGTGTCGGGTGTAGACACAAACCATCAGGAGAGCTCGTGGCGACTTCAGGTGAGCTTGAGGAGAGCTTCAGGCGAGGTCAACGGCAAGCTTGAGGCAAGCTTCAGGCGAGATCGACGGCGAGCTCGAGGCAAGCTTCAGGCGTGGTTGACGGCAAGTGGGCGAGATGCAGGCGATTGCGGGCGAGCTTCTGTCAGGCGAGGTCGCTCAAGGCGAGCTCGAGACGGGCGAGATCCAGTCAGGCGAGCTTGGGGTCAACGCAAGCGAGTTCGGAGCAGACGAGTTCCACTCAGACGAGGTCGAGACAGACTGGCGACAGGCCTGTCACCAAGCTGTCGCTAGGGTTCCCTTATAAAAGGGAACCCAGAGCGCTCTCTCTCTCTCTCTCCCCCTCCTCTTCTTCTCTGCTCTTTTTCTCCAGCTCACTTTGATGTTTGAGGGAGGAATTAAGAAGGGGGAATTTAAAGAAGAGGGGATTTAAGGAGGGGAATTAAAGAGGAATTGTCCACTGTAGCTATAGTAACAATTTGCATTTATTGAGAGATCTCAAGTTTGAGATCTGCTCTTGCATTGTAATTTCTTTGATTAATAAGAAATTAATTTTGTGGCTCCCGAGAACGTAGGAAAGTTTGCCGGACCTCGTTAAATCTTAGTGTATTTTTCTCTACTGTGTTTTCTTGCTGTTTTAGGGGTTTAGCGTAGCCCCCGTTATTTCCCAACAATAATCATTAATACACAGGTTATGAGTTGGTGGAAAAAGCCTAAAACAACAATTTTATTGCAGCTCATGAAACTGCTATTCATATCTGGCAAAGGATTTCTTATTCAGGAACTAATTATCTCCAGGTCCACCCTGGAGTACTTAAACTAGTCTCTAAGCGAGCATCTCATAAGGAAGTATCCTTTAAAGCGTCATCCAAAGTCAATGAAATTTATTACAGTTCTTGAACAATCACATTGTTTTGCTCTGTTTTGCTCTTCTTCTAAATGATAGAAATGTTTATTTCGTTGAAATGTTACATTGGAGGTCTAGGAATATTTGTATATTTATATTGGTAACTTGAGGGAGGTTGAATCTTTGACTCCTATCTTTTGATACTGCAGTCAAATAGTTGAAATCAGTTAGGTTCTCAGGTTGTCTGTTGGGTCACCATTCACTCTTCTACAATTCAATCTGACCTCACCCTGTTGTCCAGATAACACACCGACCATTCCCAATTTGATCATGGAGTTGGAAAATTGCCTCCTGAATAATTCTGGACTCTGAAGATACTCCACTGCTAATCTATTTGTGACATCAGTGAAGGCAAGGTCCTGGTCCAGGTGCAAAGTTGCTTGTCCATTGAGCACGCCATGATAGAACGAGGAGTTTAGAGTGAATGGTCTTTCTGTAGCTTGATTCATGAATATTCTTGGGTCTTTGCTTACATCATTGAGTTGTTGAAGTTGTGGGGGGCATTTATGCCTCAGAGTTTTTAGCACACGAGGAGCAATACGAGGATCAGGTAAGCCGCTATTGCGAAAGTTGTAGAGCCTGCTGATGAAGAAGCCACAGTGACAGAAACCAATGCTATGAGCACCTGGAGAAGAGAGGAGGAAAGCACAAGGTTCGGGTAAATAGTTGAACATGTTCTTAAATTTTGGTAGGAGTATGGTTGTTGATTAATGATGTGGTCAATACAAATAAATGATAATTTTGGTAATAGTTAGTCTTAAATTTAGTTCCTCTAATCATTACACTAAAATTCCGAAGTTATGGTGAGGATCAAGAATTATAGTTTTATATTAATTCTAACATGCCCCCGCTGGTCGAGCTTTATATGGGTTGAAACCTGGACTCACGTAGCGGTGTCAATTTTTAGAAAATCCGCATTTAATTCGTGGCCGGTAGGATTTGAACCTAGGTTGCTCTGATACCATCTTAAATTTAATTCCTCTAATCATTACACCAAAACTCCGAAGTTATGGTGAGGATTAAGAATTATAGTTTTATATTAATTCTAACAGCTAGAATTTTAGGGCTGTGAAGCATTGCTTAACATGAATTTTGCTATCATACTAAATACCTTCTAGGGCCTGTCGCGTTTATTGCTAACTTAACTTTCATTATTAAACTTAACTACGGATTGATTTATGGAGAAATAGTCCAAAAGTCACTTTTTTCATCCCGAAGGGTGTATATCCTGTCGAAAATTACCCCTTTAGTTTGGGCAATATGGATCTATCCTGGTACCTTAGAAGTTGCAATAGGCCCTGAAGGAACACTATTCCATCATCAAAACTTACTTGTCGGTAGTAAAAGCCTTTGTAAACGCACCCACGTTTCCATGATTAAAGAAATCTGGCATTCAAGGAATATCACATGATCCTAAGTGAAGTTTGAC
Source organism: Asparagus officinalis (assembly GCF_001876935.1). Classification (NCBI taxonomy): domain Eukaryota; kingdom Viridiplantae; phylum Streptophyta; class Magnoliopsida; order Asparagales; family Asparagaceae; genus Asparagus; species Asparagus officinalis. Next base: position 20,578,937 of record NC_033796.1, read on the forward strand.
CTATATTGAATCTAAGATTAATAGTGAATAGCACAGATGTAGCTGCCAATTCTTAAAATTGAAACTAAATGCACATTCTCCAAAGTATATAATGATACTACTTAAAAGTTTAATAAGACAGCTTAAGTAGAGCTGTGCCATATTAATGCAGTGTTTAAGCTAATCTATGCAAGCCACCAAGTTTTGTATCCATCTTGTCTATAATTTGTTACAATTAATGTGTGGCTGGCAGTTACCTTCTCTACTTTAGAAAGGTACCTCTGTCCTGAATCAACCTCGGTAATTTTGAGGCCAAATGAAGTTATATATTATTCGCCATTTTTATGATCCAATCCTATTAATATTATATTACTTAAGTTGACACCTCGGGGGGTAATGCCTTCATTAAATACAACCTGGTGAAAGTGATCCCATTAACAAAACCAAACCATTCAATTTGACCTTTCTGCGCACCTATTGCAGCATAGGATAAAGCAAACAGAAAGTGAAAACTAAAGTTGCAGTTCAAGTTTCATCAATTTCTGTTGCAACCTGTTTAAGTGTAAAAAAAAAAAAGTTTGTTCAGGTTTCAAGTATCTAGTAGTCTACTACTATTAGAATGTTACAACACTTACCCAATAATGTAGTGAGGTCCTCTAAATCTAGATTGATGGACTGGAAAGCAGCCAATGCACCCTGAACACTGAAAGAAGGGCCAGGGAGATGAACCTCCGACATTCTTGAAATTTTGCCATCCCTCCTCCCTGTCGGCAGAGCATACTCTTCACCTCCAGAAAATGCCACCCCATCTCGAGTTGCCATAGCTAGTATATCAGCACACGATACAATTCCTTTACATTCCTTCTCTAGCTCAGCCTTTATATCGTCAATCACATCATATGTTCGTAGTGTCAAGTTAGGAGGTGCCTCTTTTTCTGCTATGTTTTCTTCAGTACTGTCGAGAAGAACGGAAGCATCACAACCCTGAAACACCAAAATGTTTGGTTAATTTTAATGCTTAATTTTATGTTCGTAATAATAAATATGGAGGTGGATAGAAGCTTACTCTGATGAAACAGTCATGAAAATGGAGCCGAAGAAGGCCAGCAGGTATTGATGGGTCCTTTTTGACATGCCTCTGGAGTACACTCTTAACTATGAGTTCGGCTCTCGGGCATGATTTTCGATAGAAATGGAGTTCTAGGGAGAGGGCTGTGCTAATGGTATGGGATAGTAACAGGAGGGTTATGTAAAGAGCTGTAGCCATTTTTTGAGATGATGATGATTAATGGGCACTAATGACTTCTTACGGATGACCATGGGTACTAGTAGATGCTTATGTGATTGCTGTTATTGGAGTTTGAGAAGGTCTTAATTGAGGTTAGATTCTTTAGAAGATCGCTTTTGGGGATTGCTTATTCTTCTAGTGTAATTTCTTGGGATGCTTGTGCCAATTCAGAGTCAAGTTTTATTTGCACATGGGTTGCGATGGTATTGAGATGAGTGAAGAAGGAAACTCGGATCTGTTAAACCTTGAATTAGTGTCTTCTTTTTTCTTTTTCTTTTTTGTTGGGGGGGGGGGGGGGTGGGGGGGGTGGGGGGGGGGTTTATCTAGATATTAGAGATTTGGGAACCAAGGCCATGGGAAAGCTAATTGTGATTATTAAGAAATAAATTTGAGTAGGATTTTATCAACGAACCTTGTTAGGTTATAGATTTGAAACGTGGTCCAAATTGATATGATAAACCGATCATAAGAAATAACTAAAGTTTGGTTTGTTATTGAACCTACTAAGCTTGAGATTCGAACCTATGATACTTACTTCAAAGTAAATATTGACTGGACTACATATGTTTTAGTCGGTATTAGTTTGCACTGAACAAACATATTACGTTTCCCATACTCTGTTTTCCTTTTTGATTTGATTTGTTTTTTTTTTTTTTTGAAGTAAAAGCGTAAAAAGTTCATATCTTTGTTGTTTCATCGCTTTAGACCATCTACTCGATTTAGATACAGACAACAAAACTCAAAATTACATGTTTTTGTTTCCTAGCAAAACAGAAAGCAAAAAGGTCATGACTTTTTTTAATCAGGTTAATCGTTAATTGATCTTATACTTCATGCTGACTGTTATTAACTTTTATGCGGAGTGAACTTTTCAAAATTTGTTCTTGCTTACTTTTGATTATGCTCATCTTTCACCTTGTCCTAACCCACCAACAGTCTTCGATTTTTCCTTACTGGTTTATTACTTTTACAAGCTTCTTTTTCTTTTTAGTGAACACCACATTGTTGACCAAACCTCAAGCTGCATAACTTTCCACTGATCCTCTTGTATTTTCAAGAAGGCATTTTCGAGTGCTCCTTTAACATTTGTGTTTACTTCCTCCTCAGTGACGATGCTTTTAACAGACGTATTTGCTTCCAACTTCATGATTGTTCTTTAAACCACTTATATAAACACAAGAGCAGTGGAGCAAACAGCAAAATTAATATGAACCTAATCATGCTCCAAGTTAATAATTATATATACAATGTGAGCTAGCAAGGCCTCTAATACGTAGTAATTTCTATGACCTCAAGCCTTAATTACAGCTAGAAAATTGAAGAGTTTTGTGAGAGCTTCATATTTAATCATCTTCGTGACAGTTTCAAGAGCAGTGGCCTGGGTTTCTTGATTGAGGTGTGACAATCTGCCCTTGCCTACTAATCGCTATCATTTATCGGATTGACCTGAATAAAACCGAAGAATTATGGTTTTGGATGTTAAGCTTACTTGAGTTAAAGTGGTTAAGATTCCAAACCTCAATAGGAGCTGAATTACACATAATCATGCATGTCAACAAAAAAGAACAAGGTGTTAAAGAAGAAATATTGCATATTGTAAAATCTTGGATGCCTGAGGTTTGTTGTAACTTGAGCTACAAATGTTGCTATCATTACTTTCCCTTGTTACCCACTTCTCAAGTTTCTCAATTATTCTCAAAAGTTTGACAGATATTCTTATCCTCATGAGCAGTACAAGCCGCTTTACAGGGGACAAACTTGGCTCCTACTTGCGCATCCAAAACAGATGAGTCAAGACTTTACTTTATACAACCATGCAGAGAAAGCATAGTATAGTAGTCTTTCAGAAAGTTTATTCCTTGCTTTCTTGCCTCACCAACAAAAAGAGGAGTAAAAAGCTTCCACAATTAAGGGGGTTTCACTTCTAGGACTCTGAAAATATAGATTGCTCCGATTAATTAAAATGATTCCCATCATCATACATAAGGTCTTAGATTTAAAGAGGAAAATATTATTGAGTCATACTTGAAGGGCATTTCTGCCTGAGTTTTAGCTAAGTTGATTTTGTTTTCTAATATATCATAGTTATATTATACTTTGAGGTACTGCCAGCTTAAAACTAGCTTGTTTGCAGTTATAAAGCCTTCTGCTACTATAATCGCTAACACAAAGTATAATAATGGTAGGTTTGGAATTGACATCCAAGGCATTCTCCAAAATATTGATTATTATTAATGTAAAATTTAAGGAAATCCCAAATCAAAATTTACTGGATGTATGTAGCGTGTAGTTTTATTTGTTAACTATAATTTTATTTTTGAATTTCCTAGCATTTAGTGATATTCTAGTTCAGTGCTAATCTTTTTTCTAATTGTTGATGCTCGATATCAAACAGATTATTAATTCAGAAGAGGATTGTTGCGGGGTGATGAAAGATGATGGAGGGCCCGCTTCCTTCTTCGACTTTATGCTTGGTTCTTAAACATGGGTCTGAAGTCCGTGCTGCACAGACAGAAAGAACTCGTGAGAGGGAGGGGACCGGTTCCCCCGTGATTCCTCCGACGATCAAGTCAGTTGATAAACGTGAGCTTGAGTGGAGTTTAGAACTAGGTGTTATTATGCTATGTGAATTAGAGATGATCATCTCTTAGATTAGATCAGGAGGAAGATTTAGATTAGGTTAGATTTTCCTTTTTGGCGGTCTATAGCCTCCATCTATAGAGCGGGTGTCCATGGCAGACTGGTTATTTCGACCATACAGAATGGTGGTGACAAAGTGTGAGCTGAAAGGTGAGTCATCACTCGCTTTACCGGTGTCGACTGGCGACTGGAAGGGAAGTCATCTCAGCATGGGAGATGGCGTCTCCGCGATATTCGGAAAGTGATTTGTGAGCGTGGTAGAAGGCACGTGGGCATTCTGAGTCGTCCCCCGCTTTACAGATGTCGGTTGGCAACTGGAGGGGAAGTCACTTTAACTCTGGAGATGATGTCTCCGTTTTTTGTGGGAAGTGATTGAGCTGACAAGTCGTGGAGACTTATCAAGCCAAAATCTGTATAAGGTTTGTTCGAGGTGGACTAGGATGTCGACATTTGCTCTGGGAGAGAGGCTTGAGACCAGAGTCGAGTCCTCAACTTAGTCGACAGAAGGAAACGTCCCTTAAGTTATTTCTGAGAAATGTCCAGTGAGTGGTCGAGTGCCCTAAATAAGGTCATCCTTAATAACAGGGTCGACCGACACCGCCTTTCATGTCGACTCAGGAGTGTCGGCTTGTTTTGACTGGTTAGAATGTCGCCTTGTCTGGGAATTCAGGATCTCTCGTGTCGGCTAGTATCACCTCATGTGTCTATAGACACTAAAAAGTGCCAAGAAACGAAAGAGGATCGAACCTCACTACAAGTACGACGAGGGTTGTCACAACGACGAACCTCAGCCTCAATTCATAAAGTTTGTCTCAGTTCAATAGGACAAACAACACCTTACCCATCAAAAGACGAAGTTCACCTAGAAACGAAATTTGTCATTGAAGATGAAGTTCGCCAAAGATGAAGCCGCAGTTAAGCTCACCAAAGATATAGCGAAATGAACGAACCTCGTCAGGCGGACGAACCTCGTCAGACGGACAAACCTCGTCTGGCAAACGAACCTCGTCTGGCGGACAAACCTCGTCTGGTAAACGAACTTCGTCAGACACAGTTTCAAAGGGCTATATTAAATGAGGGTTAATGACCAATAACTCACCCCTTTAAGGAGAGTTAATGATGACTAACTCATCCATTTAAATGGGAGAACAAGATGTGAAGCTCGTCATTAGAAACGAGGTTCGAATCTCATCATTGGAAATGAGACTTGACATCAAAGACGAAGCTCGTCATTGGAAACGAGGTTCGAAGCTCGTCATTGGATACGAGGTTTGAAGTTTATCATCGGAGGTGAAGTTCGTTAATGAAAACAAAGCTTTTCATCAGATTTAAAGCTCGTCAGTGAAGATGAAGCTCATTATTAAAGAAGCTCATGAGGCTCGCCACGCAGCGAGGCTCGACATCAAAGACGAGGCTCGCCACGCAGTGAGGCTCAACATCAAGGATGAGGTTCGCCAACGCAGTGAAGTTCGTAACCCACATTAAATCAGGCTGTAACGGCCACGAAGACCCAGTCAGCCACGTGTGCTAGATTCAAGGAGTCAGTTACGCTACGACTCTACAATTTTAGCATATCAGTTACATCCATGACTCCACGATTGTAGCACGTCGGTTACGTGCTCAAACTCTTATAAATAGCCTCGAGCAGCTATTAAGAGGGGACTGGACTTTGGCTTTCGATACTCGGACTTGGAGATCTTTGGCTATCGCTAGAAGAGAAATCGACGTTCATATTCTTGTTTTCTAACCCACGTCAGAAGCTCTTGTGATCTTGTTCTGATCGTCAACGGGAAGCAATCTCGACTCAAGCATCGAGGGAAGCATCTTTTCGCCACCAAGAACCCACCTTAAACAAAAGAGAAGCTGAATTAATCTTCTCTTCCTCTGTAATCGAGAGAGCGTGATTGATTGTAAGGGTTTTGTATCAAGTGATCGAACCCAATTTTCTTAAAACAAGAGAATCAATCAATCTTTAAATTTTTCGACCCTACAGACGATGGCGACCATAGTGGGAGCAGCTATTCTCTCCGAAGAGATGGTGGTGGCGCAGTCAGACAAGATTACAGTGGGAACGGACGTCGAGACTCTGGTCATCGAATTTAACCAGTCTAAATATGAGGATTTTCTTTCCTCGGGTAAGTCTAGTCCCACGAAGCCACTTAAGTGTCGTCAAGTCTCGTATGAGACCTTAGCCCAAGTGGCTCCTGATGATTCAACTCGAGTTAATCTCGAGGAAAAGTCCAAGCCCCTCAAAGAGGAGGCTCCAGAAACTATCCGTCAGGCTAAGAAATGGGTTGTCAAATAACCTAGCCGAACTTCGGCTTCTACCGGCCAAACTATGGCTTTTGATGACGAACCTTGCTCAGCTCTGGCTGAAGCAAAGGTTTCTACTGGTTCATTGTCGAGACGCGCTCGACAACGTCAGCGTCAGAACCAAGCTCGCCGCAGGGCTCGAGCTTTGGTCTCGCTAGACGGTTTTCATTATCGACCGAGGGTTAATCAACCTAAGGTTAACAAGTCTGACGAATGTCAGGTGAATGAGGAACGTCCGAATGACGAACCTCACCCTTGTACCCGAGTAGGCTCCGACAACGAACCTCATTCTCAAAAAGAGGTTCATCTGTTTCAACAAGTGGTTCATACCGACGTTCGTAAAGAAAACGAACCTCAGGATAAGAGCCAACTGATAAGGCACAAGCGTCGAGCTCGTTCTACCAATGAATGTCGTCACATGAATGATGGAGTTCGTCAGTCTACCCAAGTTCGTCAACCTCTATCATTCAGAGGGTCTCACTTAGGTAAAACCAAGATGACGGAGTCGAATGGGGGTTGTCTAGCTGGTGACCTTCGGGATTATCTCACGCGCAAGGGCAGCATGAGCCAAATGCAATCTCATTGCTGCTGTGAGAAACTCATTTCTGCAGTACTTTCACAATGTTCATGTGGGGAGTCAACTCATAAGCCTTCAGTCTTCAAACGGTTAACTGAACCGTCGATGGTCTCATCATCAAGAAGAAGACGCTTTCGTCCCAAGAAACAAGCACCCAAGAATCGCTACATTGAAGTGACGATTAACATGGTCAGCAAGGGCAAGAGCAAAGCTTCGGCTTATTCTTTTGAATCTTCTGATCCTGAATACTCTCCAGGACTAGGCGAAATGCTTGTCGAAGGACAGGGAGTGTATCAACACACTCGTACTCGTACTGGTGCGGTGATCTCGTTTGATTACTGTCGATTAGCGGGCATCACAGATGATGTTGAGGAAGAGCCTGAAAACTCAGCTATTTCAACCTCTCAGCCTTCCAACACCGATCAAAGTGAACAAGCAAGTGCTCACATGACCAGAAGTAAGGAGGACCTGGCGAGGCAGGTGGAAGAGAAACAATTAACCATCCTCCAACAACAGGAGTCTATCAGACGCTTGGAGGACATGGTGGACAAACTCCTCAAGAAGAAGAAGAAGAAGAGGAAAGCTACCGCTGAATCCTCAGGATCAAGGCACCAGCGACCTTCACCCAGTGCTTGGGAATCTAGCCGTCGAAATCAAGATGGTGATAATACAGAAGATGAAGAAGAAAATATTTTTGATATTCACTCTGAGTCATCCGAAGTTGAGTCCAACCCGCGTAAGAATGACCGAGATCATAAGTTGGACGATTTCCAGAAGCAGCTTGAGGCTTTAAAGCTTCAAAGGAACTTCAGAGAATTAGGGGTCGTCAGGCCATACCCTGCCGAATGGGACTCCGTCCCTTATCCTCCAAAGTTCAAACCACTCAGCCTCCTACAGTTTGATGGCAAGGGTTTTCCGACCCAGCACATCTACTATTTCCAGGCGCAGACTGGACACATAGTGGAGAATGATCCCATTATGACTCGACTGTTCATAAGAACCCTTAAAGGAGTCGTTTTTGAATGGTTTCGCAAGCTGGAACCATGCTCCATCAAATCTTGGGCTGACATGGAAATGCTCTTTATAACCAGATTCTTCGACGATGACACAGAAGTATCTATGGCCACCCTGCTAACTGAAAAGCAGGAGAAGACAGAGTCTGACAGTAACTTTGTCAAGAGATTTAGAAATCGGTCGCTGCATTACCGTGATCAAGTCTCTAAAAGTACGTTGATCGAGATGTGTCGTAATAATCTCTCGATCCATATTTTATCCAAGATTGGAGCAGTGAAGACCCGAACTTGGAAAGAGCTTGTTCGCCAAGGAGAACAGGTCGAAAGCATGCTCAATATGCTAGATGCTGAAGAGCCATGTGATTTTTAAGGAGATGATGACCAAGATAACCTCACCCCTGAATCTTCGTCAAAGCAGAAGGGAAAATCTTCGGATAGCCACTTTCAACAGAAGTACGACTTCCAAGATGATCAAGTCATCCCGATACTCAAATCCTTGATCAAGGCGAAAAAGATCAAGCTCCCAGAATCGATGCGACCTGAGGAGATGTCGAGAATGGATGAACCCAACTATTATGCGTACCACAGGATGGTTCATCATCCCACCTCTAAATTCTACACCCTGAAGGATAAGATCCAAGCCTTATTGGATGCAGGAGTCTTTACCCTTCAATCACCCTGAAGGATAAGATCCAAGCCTTATTGGATGCAGGAGTCTTTACCCTTCAATCCTGATTTACAGCTGTCGCTGGAGTGGGGGTAGTCATGATTTCTCTGCAAAACCATGTACTACTTTGAGCTTTCTGGTGGAGCCATGATGAGTTGAAGCTCGTCATAAATCAACTCCAAGGTGAGTCTGAAGTCAGACGTGAGCATCTGGCCCCTTACCAAAATACTATCATATTAATGATTACCTCTGATAGTCACTTCCTCCAAATTCCCTCGCCAATCCTCTTCAATAGGATGACGGGATCACAAAACTATCATATTAATGATTACCTCTGATAATTACTTCCTCCAAATTCCCTCACCAATCCTCTCTAATAGGATGTCAGGTCTACAAAATACTATCACGTTAACAATTACCTCTGATAGTCAACCCCGTCAAGTAGCGACCTACCATGCGATGAGTCCCTACTTGTCTTTCGATCAAAATAGTGATCTACCATGCGATGATTCACTATTTAATCTTTTTCGAATGTTCTATCTCCTTAGAACGATCAAAAATAGTGACCTACCACGAGATGTGTCACTATTCCAATCATAGTCGTTATACTCCCATGTCACTGAACGACTTAATAATTTTCACACCGTCATTCCTACAAATGACGTTGTTTATGGTATTGGCCTACCATGCGATGTGCCTCTGTCCTGATCACAGTCGTTATACTCTCATGTCACTGAATGACTTGATCATTTCTACACCGTCATTCCCGCAAATGACGTTGTTCATCAATAGTGGCCTACCAAGCGATGAGCCCCTATCTCCCCCCTTGTTTCCAAATAGTGACCTACCATATGATGAGTCACTATTCATCAACGATACCACATCATCCCAGCAGGCCTACCATGTGATGATCCTCACTTTCAAAATACCAGGTTAAGTTGTTATATTGAACGACACAACCAAACTCTAACACTTAATCTAATGCCTTGAACGGCTAAGGATAGAGAAGAAATCTTAGCATTAAGTCTAAGAGAAACTTCTCCAAAACTTACCATGTTAAGGGCAAAAGCATATCTAGTCCAACTCAAACGGCAGTTGGTAAAGATAAATCAAGTTCGTTGATAGCTGAGGATGTGCTAAAAATCCTAAGTCTTGATTGTCAGTCCCACATGAGTTCGATGAAGTTCACCCCGGAGCATTGAAGCTCACCAAGAGGTCAAGCTCGCCAAGAGGCCAAGCTCGTCGTATAAGCCAAGATCGCCACAACCAAGAGAGTTCAAACTATTCCAGACCCATACAACCCAATTTGGGTCTGAAAACTTTAAAGGGGGTTTTGTAGATACTAAAGAGTGCCAAGAAACGAAGGAGGGTCGAACCTCACTACAAGTACGACGAGGGTCGTCATAACGACGAACCTCAGCCTCAATTCATAAAGTTTGTCTCAGTTCAATAGGACAAACAACACATTACCCATCAAAAGACGAAGTTCACCTAGAAACGAAATTTGTCATTGAAGATGAAGTTCGCCAAAGATGAAGCCGCAGTTAAGCTCACCAAAGATATAGCGAAATGAACGAACCTCGTCAGGCGGACGAACCTCGTCAGACGGACAAACCTCGTCTGGCAAACGAACCTCGTCTGGCGGACAAACCTCGTCTGGTAAACGAACTTCGTCAGACACCGTTTCAAAGGGCTATATTAAATGAGGGTTAATGACCAATAACTCACCCCTTTAAGGAGAGTTAATGATGACTAACTCATCCATTTAAATGGGAGTTAATGATCATTAACTCCCTCATTTAAAGGGAGTTAAAGCCCATTAACTCACTTCATAGTACTCCCAAGCCTATAAATAGGCATGATCAACATGAAAGAAGGGAGAGGAGATTGAGAGGCTAGTCAAAGAGCCTATCTCTCCTCCACTCTCATGGATCTTCATAGATCATTGGCTAATCATTTGGCCTTAGAACGTTGAAGCTCATAACGAGCATGACGAGGGTCATTACAATGATGAACCTCATCTCAAACAACAAAGCTTATCGTTGGAAACAAGATTCGAATCTCATCATTGGAAATGAGACTTGACATCAAAGACGAAGCTCGTCATTGGAAACGAGGTTCGAAGCTCGTCATTGGATACGAGGTTTGAAGTTTATCATCGGAGGTGAAGTTCGTTAATGAAAACAAAGCTTGTCATCAGATTTAAAGCTCGTCAGTGAAGACGAAGCTCATTATTAAAGAAGCTCATGAGGCTCGCCACGCAGCGAGGCTCGACATCAAAGACGAGGCTCGCCACGCAGTGAGGCTCAACATCAAGGAAGAGGTTCGCCAACGCAGTGAAGTTCGTAACCCACATTAAATCAGGCTGTAACGGCCACGAAGACCTAGTCAGCCACGTGTGCTAGATTCAAGGAGTCAGTTACGCTACGACTCTACAATTTTAGCATATCAGTTACATCCACGACTCCACGATTGTAGCACGTCGGTTATGTGCTCAAACTCTTATAAATAGCCTCCAGCAGCTATTAAGAGGGGACTGGACTTTGGCTTTCGATACTCGGACTTGGAGATCTTTGGCTATCGCTAGAAGAGAAATCGCCGTTTGTATTCTCATTTTCTAACCCACGTCAGAAGCTCTTGTGATCTTGTTCTGATCGTCAGTGGGAAGCAATCTCGACTCAAGCATCGAGGGAAGCATCCTTTCGCCATCAAGAACCCATCTTAAAAAAAAGAGAAGCTAAATTAATCTTCTCTTCCTCTGTAATCGAGAGAGCGTGAGTGATTGTAAGGGTTTCATACCAAGTGATCGAACCCAGTTTTTTTAAAACAAGAGAATCAATCAATCCTTAAAATTTTTGACCCTACAGTGTCGACACCGGAGTGTCGGCTTGATGAGTCGGTAGGGCCGAGGCCTTTGCAATTGTTCTTTGGATTTATCCCTGATAAGGTACCAAGGTCTTGTAATCTAGCCATGATGATCGAGTTGTACCGGAGGATTTGACCAAATGTTGTGCCTTGGACTTACCTTGATAAAGAGCCAAGGTCTTGATATTCGACTGAGAAGTCGAATGCCTGGAACTCTTGAGAGTTGTCTAGGGCTTTCCTTCTCCTAAGGCTGAGAGATGACTGTAGGAGTCGGCCAAAGGATTAATCTTGTTTTGCTTAGGACTCTTATCGTATCATTTCGCAAATATTATATCTTGGGTAAGTGAACACCACAACAGTTGGCCCCTTTCACTTGGAGTTGGCTTTTAGTCGAATCCAAGAGAAATAAGATATGCTCTTGATCAATACAGGTCTTCTGAGGGTGAGAAATTGAGAAGTCTCTATCTTAGAGGTGTGATTTGCCATTATTGGGCACCCATTTTTAACTCTGCTATTCGTGGCTGATGTCATCAAAAGATCTGAACCGTCTTTTTAGGAGATGAAGCATCATGGATAGAAGGGAGAATCTTCCATTTTTTGAGTATTGGGACGTGGGGCATTAAATGAGGTTGATGCTTCGTGTTTCGAGTAAACTGCTTCAGATTCTGATGTGGATTTGGCCTGGTTGCTCCGAAAATTGCCGCATCTTTTGATATCCCTCTATACTCTTCCTTGTAAGCTTATAAATAGCTTTTTGATGGTAAGATAGTCCTTCTACGAACATTTATCCTTCTACGAACATTTACTTCTGAAAAAAAATTCAATATTCCTCCAAGCTTCTTAAGAAAAAATTCTTCCATGGCTTCCCAAGTTTCAAACTCTGGCCATAGTGAGGAGAGACTTGCTACTCTTTTTCTTATCCGCTCGAAGGTCTATATGGATGATCTGGTGGGATTGTATGACTGATACAATATTCCTCGGACTCTCACATTGGCGGCGCCGGAGATGAACGAGCTAGTGCATTATCGTGGCGAGGGTCGAGTGCCGCTGTACTTGGCTCACTTGGAGCATGGCTTACGGCTGCCCTTGCACCCTTTTATTAAGGAGGTTCACGTCGCTTAAGGAGGTGCACGTTGCTCTAGGAGTCTCCCCTTCCTAACTTTATCCGAATTTAGTAGGAATTCCGGTGGCTTTTATCATTATTTTCCACCGTGTTAGAATCCAACTAAGCTTGAGATTGCTTGGGCATCTTATCAGTGTTGGGTTGGCTGAGAAGGACCCATATTACTCTTTCCATTATCGTGGGGATAGGTCCGGCCCGGGTTTTTTTTTTTTCAAATTTTTAAATTTTATTTAAGTTTTAAATTATAAAAAAAGACAAAAAAATAATAAAAAATAATAATTTTATTAATCACTTAAAATGACATAAATTATAAATAAAAATTATAAAAATAAATTCTTTATTAATAATTAATAAATCATTTACAAATTACAAGTATAAATTTATTTTGGAATTCATCGCATCACAATAGATAAGTACATCCCACCTAGGTTTTCTTAATTTCTTTTCTTTTTTTTTTTTGATAAAAAAATGCTAAAAATTAGTTTAATATTATTATATTTTATATAATTATGTATTAGTATATACTTCTAAATTATTATGTAACTATATATTATATATACATATATTATATGTAAATATATTGTATATATTTATAAGTTATAATTTAAGAGAGAGAGAGAATCGCATAAGTAACTCTGTAGCCGTTGCTCGTTAGGCCAATGGGGAAGTAACCGTTGTAATATACTATACTTATATACTAAGAGAGAGAGTATACACACACACACATATATAAAAGAGTATACTTATATAATAGGGAGTATACATATATAAGAGAGAGTATACTTATATATACATATATACTAAGAGAGAGAGTATATATATATATATATATATATTATACATATATAGAAATATATTATATAAGAGAGAGTATACATATATAAGAGAGAGTATACTTATATATACATATATACTAAGAGAGAGTATATATATACATACATGCATACATTATACATATATAAGAGAGAGTATTCTTATATATACTTATATAAGAGAAAGTATACTTATATATACTTATACATATATATACTTATATAAGAGAGAGTATACTTATATATACTTATATACTAAGAGAGAGTATATATATACATACACATATGACATATTATACATATATAGAAATATATTATATAAGAGAGAGTATACATATATAAGAGAGAGTATACTTATATATACATATATACTAAGAGAGAGTATATATATACATACATGCATACATTATACATATATAAGAGAGAGTATTCTTATATATACTTATATAAGAGAAAGTATACTTATATATACTTATACATATATATACTTATATAAGAGAGAGTATACTTATATATACTTATATACTAAGAGAGAGTATATATATACATACACATATGACATATTATACATATATAGAAATATATTATATAAGAGAGAGTATACATATATAAGAGAGAGTATACTTATATATACATATATACTAAGAGAGAGTATATATATACATACATGCATACATTATACATATATAAGAGAGAGTATTCTTATATATACTTATATAAGAGAAAGTATACTTATATATACTTATACATATATATACTTATATAAGAGAGAGTATACTTATATATACTTATATACTAAGAGAGAGTATATATATACATACACATATGACATATTATACATATATAGAAATATATTATATAAGAGAGAGTATACATATATAAGAGAGAGTATACTTATATATACATATATACTAAGAGAGAGTATATATATACATACATGCATACATTATACATATATAAGAGAGAGTATTCTTATATATACTTATATAAGAGAAAGTATACTTATATATACTTATACATATATACTTATATATACTTATATACTAAGAGAGAGTATATATATACACACATATGACATATTATACATATATAGAAATATGTTATATATACATATATTATATATATACATATATTATACATATATAAAAATATATTATATATACATATATTATACATATTATATATATTTATATATACATATATAATATAATACATAAAAATTAAAAATTAAAAATTAAAAAAACTACTATTCCGGGCCGGGCCGGGCCCGGGCCGGGCACAAAAGAGCCGGCCCGGAGCCCGGACTTGGCCCGGGTTTCCGGGCCGAGGCCGGGCCGGGCCGGGCCACGGCCCGGCCGGGCCCGGGCCGGCGGGCTTTTTGGACACCCCGTTCCAGCTTGTTTCCAATTCTTTGGAGTTGGATGAGGACTGGCGGAGGCAATTCGTGTGGGTCTATGGCGGTGACAGCGTCTTCGCCTGCTCGAACTGGTCGGAGGTGAATGAAGGCTCTTTGAGGCCGGTTACCCTTAGCGATTCCGATATGAGGGGGATCTAGAAAAGATCCGATCTTATGTCGGGTCGTAATAGAGCGGTGCTCTATTTGATGATGTGTTCTCCCAGATGGCAAGCATGTCCATGATTTTGTCTTCCACTAGCTTCAAGGCAAAGACGAGCCCCGTTCCTCTGTTAGTGAAAAAACACAAGAGGAATACAGGGACTGAGGGGGCGAGCTCCATTGCTAGACCCCATAAGAAGCTGGGGGGGCTTTCAGCGCTTGTCTTGATGCCTCAAGCAGCTAACATTGCCTCTGAATTGAGAGGAAGGACAAGGATTGAGAGGCGATGCTCAGTTAGACCAGTTGGGATGGGTCCGCTGATAACTCAGCTTAACCGCTTGGAAAATGTGGGGGCAGATAGACGAGTCTTCTCCTGGTAGGGAGACTACGACCCCAGTGGTTGATGAGGATGCTGTCAGCCCCAGCACTACTCCTTAGGTGTCCCTTCATCCTAGCAAGGAGCCAATTGTGATGAACGACAACGTTGAGGGGAGAGCTGGAACTCCGTCAGACCAGATTGAGAATAGTGCTGACGGGAGGATTTTGGAGGATATGTCAAGTGTTGGCATACGCCAATCTCTTCAAGTTTGTTTAGCTCGGGGGACTTTGCCGGGACATGTCTTGTTCAATCGACTTGAGCGTTCCATGGAATGCCAAGGAGGGCTGGCGAGGGAAAAGTCGGCCAAGGAAGAGGCAAAAAGAAGAGTTGCTGTCTTGGAGGCCGAATTGACTTATAAAGAAGGCGTTTAGGGTCGGAGTCTGGATGAGAAGGAAGAGCTCCTTAAGAGCTTTTGGATCTAGTTCTCCAAGCAGATGTGGACCATCGAAGACCTTCAAAGGGAGATGGTTCACCTACAGGCAGAGGCGAAGGCCGAGTCCGAGAAGTGTCGTAGGACGACAGTTGAGGCAGAGACTCGATCAAGTTGTCTGTCTCTCGAAAAGATGAGGGGGGACTTTGAAGAGCTGCAATCAAAGCTTCAGACGTCTATGGCCCTTGTTGAGAAATTGAAGGACTAACTCACTCATCTGGATTCAGAGCAGCATAAAAAGAGGATGGTCGACGACTGGCGTCATGGTCCTATAGGGAAGGCTGAAGTAGCTTTAGCATGTAAAGCTGGAGTTGATTACTTCACCTCCTTGATGCCTCGTGACTCACATCCGACTCCAGATTGCTTCTATCTTTCCTGCATCTCTTGTTGTCTCTACTTGTTGAAAGATGTTGAGAAAATTGGAGGCGGGTTGGATTTGTCAGCGAATGACGACGAGGTCGAGCCTGTTGCTGGGGCCCTTAGGGAATCTTCTACTCTTGCTGCCACCAGGAGTCCGCCAAGTCTAACTCCCGAGTCTAGTCGAGAGTTTTAAAGACCTGTATCTTTTATTTTTTTTTCTTTTCTCTTTTTTGTTGTAAAAGAGTTTGTAATGAAGTTTACTCTTATTGAATGAAAATTAACTTTTGTCTTCATTCTTGAGCTTGCCTTCATTGTTTGAATTCTTTTAGCTTTGTAGCTTTGCTCTTGTTTGAGGTGTCAGCTGAAGTGAGTTAGTTGTAATGTATCGACTCGTGCTGAGGACTTATGATAACTAGTTCACTTGATGCCTTATTTTGACTGAGTGTTTAATTGACCCAAACTTGACAGACAACTGCTTAAGTTTTTAGATCGATTAAACATTAGTCATACACTTAATATTCATATCTTAGGCTTATGAATACCTTTTTGGCAGAATGGCAACCCTGAGGCTGAGTGCCTAGGTCTTACGGGGACGCCTAGGTCTTCATAATCCCCGTACGGTCGAGTGGTGAATGTGTGAGTCGACCCTAGGGTTTTGCCTTGAGCTAACCTTGATAAAGAGCCAAGGGCTTTATATTTGACTAAGGAGTTGTGCATTGGGCTTATCTTGATAAAGAGCCAAACGCTTTATATTCGACTGAAGAGTCGAATGCCTAGAACTCTTGAGGGTTGACTAGGACTTTCCTTCCCCTAAGGCCGAGAGATGACTATGGGAGTCGGCCGAAGGATTGTACTTTAGGTTTATTCCTGATGAGGTACCAAGGGCTTGATATTCGACTAAAGATTCATTGTGCCTTGGGCTTATCTTGATAAAGAACCAAAGGCTTGATATTCAACTGAGGAGTCGTTGTGCCATAGGCTTATCTTGATAAAGAGCCAATGGCTTGATATTCGACTGAGGAGTCGTTGTGCATTGGGCTTATCTTGATAAAGAGCCAAGGGCTTGATATTCGACTGAGGAGTCGAATGCCTAGAACTCTTGAGAGTTGACTAGGGCTTTCCTTCCCCTAAGGTCGAGAGATGACTGTAGGAGTCGGCCGAAGGGTTATGCCTTGGGTTTATTCCTGATCATGTACCAAGAGCTTGTTCATGATGACTGATGGGAGCCGAAGGAATTGACCATATGTTGTGCCTTAGGCTTACCTTGATAAAGAGCCAATGACTTGATTATCCGACTGAGGAGTTGTTGTGCCTTGGGCTTACTTTGAAGAGGTACCAAGGTCTTGATATTCCACTGAAGAGTCATTGTGCCTTAGGCTTATCTTGATAAAGAGGCAAGGGCTTGATATTCGACTGAGGAATCGTTGTGCCTTGGGCTTATCTTGATAAAGAGCCAAGGGCTTGATATTCCACTGAAGAGTCGAATGTCTAGAACTCTTGAGAGTTGACTAGGGTTTTCCTTCCCCTAAGGCCGAGAGATGACTGTAGGAGTTGGCCGAAAGGTTGTGTCTTGGGTTTATTCCCGATAAGGAATCGATCATATATTGTGCATTGGGCTTACCTTGATAAAGAGCCAAGGTCTTGATATTCGACTAAGGAGTCGTTGCGCATTGGGTTTACCCTGAAGAGGTACCAAGGTCTTGATATTCGACTGAAGAGTTGTTGTGCCTTGGGCTTACCTTGATAAAGAGCCAAGGTCTTGATATTCGACTGAGAAGTCATTGTGCCTTGGGCCTACCTTGATAAAGAGCCAATATCTTGATATTCGACTGAAGAGTTGTTGTGCCTTGGGCTTGTCTTGATAAAGAGCTAAGGTCTTGATATTCGACTGAGGAGCCGTTGTGACTTGGGCTTACCTTGATAAAGAGCCAAAGGCTTGATATTCCACTGAGGAGTCGATGTGCCTTGGGATTATCTTGATAAAGAGCCAATGGCTTGATATTCGACTGATGAGTCGTTATGCCTTGGGCTTATCTTGATAAAGAACCAATGGCTTGATATTCGACTGAGGAGTCGAATGCCTAGAACTCTTGAGAGTTGGCTAGGGCTTTCCTTCCCCTAAGGCCGAGAGATGACTATAGGAGTCGTCCGAAGGGTAGTGCCTTGGGTTTATTCCTGGTGATGTACTGTTTGTGGAAAATTTGTAATAAGAAAAATATTGAAAGAACCGTATTTGATTTATTCTCTCTAACTGCTTAGAAAAAGAATGATTATAATCATTTAAATCTCGATTACAATTGGATTTCCTAATTACAAAAGAGAGGAGAATTGATCTGGATTCTCCCCTTTGTTTAGTTCTGGGTTCTTCACGGTGGCGATGGAGTGCCTCCCTCGAATGCTCATGTCGAGTTTGCTCTTCGTTAATGATCCGAGCGTCTTGATTCACTAGAACGGTATCTCCTCCTCACGATTTGACGCTGTGGAGAACTTACAAAGTAAGTTTTAGAACTCTAGACGAGTTGATAACTCTGAATGAGTTTGAAACTCTATGAAAGAGTTGATTTAACCAAAATTGGTTTATAGCCAAGGATGAAAGCTCTCTGTTGTCGAACGTTACTGAAGGATGAACGTCGATCTCCCCCTTGCTGCCAAGCCGAAGTCTCCTCTTCGCTGCCAAGTTTAAATTCCAAAAAAAAAACCCAGTTTAAAAGAATCCCCTTAAATCACTCCTGAGTGGAGTTGTGATCCCCTCAGATTGTGGGAAATGGTTTTGAAACAGTTCAACTCGTGTTTGAACGAGTCAAACGCAAAATCCGCGTTCTGGTGTGAATTTTGCGTTCAAACGCAGTGTCTGGAAGCTTGAACGCAGCATCTGAAAGCTCATTTGAAGCAATTGGAAGCTACGTTTGCAGCGTCTGGAAGCTCATTTGCAGCAATTGGAAGCTGCGTTTGCAGCGATTTGGAAGCTGCGTTGGCAGCGTCTGGAAGCTCATTTGCAGCAATTGGAAGCTGCGTTTGCAGCGATTTGGAAGCTGCGTTGGCAGCTTTCGGATGTTGCGTTTGCGATCGAATATAAGCTGCGTTGGCAGCTGGACCTGAGCTGCGTTTACAGCGTTTGGAGTTGAATGTGAGGTGCGTTTGCACTGTGTCAGCGACTGTGAACGCGGTGCATCTTGATGCTGGTACGCGGGGAGGACTTCCGCATCTTGATTTGAAGAGACCGTCGATTTGTAATCTCTTTCTGTCAAAGCATTATAAAGATCGTCATTTTATAATCTTTGCTTTAGCTCTTTGATATGTGAGAGTCGTCAGATTGTAACTCCCATCATCGGTGTTTGATAGGGATCTGCTATCTGTAGTGATTTTTAGACAGCCTACATGTACCAAGAGCTTGTTCATGATGATCGATGAGAGCCGGAGGAATTGACCATATGTTGTGCCTTGGGCTTACCTTGATAAAGAGCTAAGAACTTGATTATCCGACTGAGGAGTCGTTGTACCTTGGGCTTACCCTGAAGAGGTACCAAGGACTTGATATTCGACTGAAGAGTTATTGTGCCTTGGGCTTACCTTGATAAAGAGCCAAGGTCTTGATATTCGACTGAGAAGTTATTGTGCCTTTGGCTTACCTTGATAAAGAGCCAATGTCTTGATATTCGACTGAAGAGTCGAATACCTAGAAGTCTTGAGAGTTGACTAGGGTTTTCCTTCCCCTAAGGCCGAGAGATGACTGCGGGAGTCGGTCGAAAGGTTGTGCCTTGGGTTTATTCTCGATAAAGTACCAGGGGCTTGTCTATGATAATCGATGAGAGCCGGAGGAATCGACCATATGTTGTGTATTAGGTTTACCTTGATAAAGAGCCAAGGTCTTGATATTCGACTGAGGAGTCGTTGTGCCTCAGGTTTACCCTTAAGAGGTACTAAGGTCTTGATATTCGACTAAAGAGTCGTTGTGCCTTGGGCTTACCTTGATAAAGAGCCAACGTCTTGATATTCGACTGAGAAGTCATTGTGCCTTAGGCTTATCTTAATAAAGAGTTAATGTCTTGATATTCGACTGAAGTATCGTTATGCCTTGGGCTTATATTGATAAAGAGCTAAGGTCTTGATATTCGACTAAGGAGTCGTTGTGCCTTGGGTATACCTTGATAAAGAGCCAATGTCTTGATATTCGACTGAAGAGTCGTTGCGCCTTGGGCTTATCTTGATAAAAAAACCAAGGGCTTGATATTCGACTGAGGAGTCGTTGTGCCTTGGGCTTATCTTGATAAAGAGGCAAGGACTTTATATTCGACTGAAGATTCGAATGCCTAGAACTCTTGAGAGTTGACTAGGGCTTTCCTTCCTCTAAGACCGAGAGATGACTGCCAGAGTCGGTCGAAGGGTTGTGGTTTAAGTTTATTCCTGATGAGGTACCAATGGCTTATCCATGATGATCGATTGGAGACAGAGGAATAGACCATATGTTGTGCCTTGTGCTTACCTTGATAAAGAGCCAAGGACTTGATTATCCAACTAAGGAGTCGTTGTGCCTTAGGCTTATCCTGAAGAGGTACCAAGATCTTGATATTCAATTGAAGAGCCGTTATGCCTTAGGTTTATCTTGATAAAGAGCCAAGGGCTTGATAGTCGACTGAGGAGTCGTTGTGCCTTAGGCTTACCTTGATAAATAGCTAAGGTCTTGATATTCGACTAAAGAGTTGTTGTGCCTTGGGCTTATCTTGATAAAGAGCCAAGATCTTGATATTCGACTGAGGAGTCATTGTGCCTTGGGCTTATCTTGATAAATAGCCAAGGGCTTTATATTCTACTGAAGAATCAAATGCCTAGAACTCTTGAGAGTTGACTAGGCTTTCCTTCCCTTAAGGCCGAGAGATGACTGTGGGAGTCGGCCGAAGGGTTGTGGCTTGGGTTTATTCCTGATGAGGTACCAAGCGCTTGTCAATGATGATCGATGAGAGCCGGAGGAATCGACCATATGTTGTGCCTTGGACTTACCTTGATAAAGAGCCAATGTCTTGATATTCGACTGAGGAATCGTTGTGCCTTGGGTTTACCCTGAAGAGGTACCAATGTCTTGATATTCGACATGATGGCCGAGTAGCACTGGAGGATTCAATCATCTGTTGAGGCTTGGGCTTACCTTAATAAAGAGCCAATTGCTTGATTGGGGTGCCTAGGTCTTATTTGACGCCTAGGTCTTTGCCATAGGGAAGCCTTGATCCTTGCGAGATCAGAGTTAATTCATATTGAATAACATTTTATCAGTTCTGTATTGTACATTGTCAAGAAAAATATCGTTTGCTGACATTTGATGCCTTAAGGGGTTTGAACCACTTGTTATCTTTCTTTAGCTCTGCTTCAAAGGCAATTTTGTAGTGGGTGATGCCGCCAGTACAAAACCTCTTTTAGTTGGATTTTGTTTGCTTTCATAGTGGGCAACTTGTTGGCATGATGAAGATGAGTCGAAATTCTATTTGTCATCTCATCGGCCAAGGTTCCTTCTGAGACTGAATCTTCAAAAAGGCCTTGAAGGCGGAAGGTTTGCATGCCGACTTTTAGTAAAGGGAACTGCCCATATGCCATGAATTATGTCGAATGGCGTTTTCCATGTGAGGGTTGAGGGCACAACCAGAAACTACATGGTACCTTTTGTGGTGGAATCTCTCTTGGGGAGGGAATCCACCAGCCGGTATTATACTCCCTGAAAATGAGAAATTGCTGCGGCTTTCTTGAAGGAGCTTCGAGAGTATTAGGAACTGGACCATGCTGTGAATGGATAACTCTCCTTCATGGGAATCCTGCGGGTCGCATGCATCAACCACCATAGCAAAGGTCGCTTTGGTGGTGCTTGTTCATGGAGCGCAAGGCTGTTAATATTCTTGAGAAGATCAGTTGACAAGCCCTCGCGTTTTTCCCACAATCTCGTCCCAGTCCGATATGAGTTTTCTGTAAAGAATCTCCATGGTCCTAGGCGCCTATCATAGACTTAATCACTGCTCCTTATGCTCATATGAGCTACTGCCAGTGGGAGCTTCAGTGATATTGGATCTACTCATAATCCTTAAAGGAGGTAGGATTCGGCTTTGTGATCCAACTCCAGGTTTTTTGGTTGTCCAGAAGATGGAGTTTGTCTGGAGTTCGTCTGTGGCGACGATAAGAAGCTTGTGCTGCATGTTCAAGCCAGACAATCACCATAGTGGTGTGTCTTCTCCAGGAGGGCTTTCGGGGTTCTGGTAGCGGTCTCATCGTCTGGTGGATGGCCTGCTTGGCAAATGCTCCCCAAAAAGCTTTAAAGGCCCTTGAGGGCTATGCCTATGCTAGCTCCTCATAGCCATAGGCTAATCTTCCTTAGCTTGAATGATGCAACTTCTGACTTTATTTAGCTTGGATGATGCAACTCCGATATTATTCTTCGGGGGTGATTAAAATCAGACCCTTAATCGGAACTTGGCATGTCTTCTCGAAAAAGAAGAGTGGCCCCACGATGAACGTCAAACTGTTGATGCTCGATATCAAACATATTATTAATGCAGAAGAGGATTGTTACGGGGTGATAAAGGATGATGGAGGGTCCGCTCCCTTCTTCGGCTTTATGCCTGGTTCTTGAACAGGGGTCTGAAGTCCGCGCTGCACAGATAGAAAAAACTCGTGAGAGGGCGGGGACCGGTTCCCCCGTGATTCCTCCGACGATCAAGTCAGTTGATAAACATGAGCTTGAGTGGAGTTTAGAACTAGGTGTTCTTATGCTATGTGCATTAGAGATCATCATCTCTTAAATTAGATCAGGAAGAAGATTTAGATTAGGTTAGATTTTCCTTTTTGGCGGTCAACAGCCTCCATCTATAGAGCGGGTGTCCATGGCAGACTGGTCATTTCAACCATGCAGAATGATGGTGACAAAGTGTGAGTTGGAAAGTCAGTCATCCCTCGCTTTACAAGTATCGACTGGCGACTGGACGGGAAGTCATTTCAGCATGGGAGATGGCGTCTCCGCGATATCCGGGATGTGACTTGTAGCGTGGTAGAAGGCACGTGGGCATTCTGAGTCGTCCCTCACTTTACAGGTGTCGGTTGGCAACTGGAGGAGAAGTCACTTCAGCTCTGGAGAGGATGTCTCTGCTTTTTGTGGGAAGTGATTGAGCTGACAAGTTGTGGAGACTTATCAGGCCAAAATCTGGATAAGGTTTTTTCGAGGTGGACTGAGATGTCGACATTTGCTCTAGGGGAGAGGCTTGAGACCGGAGTCGAGTCCTCAACTTAGTCGACAGCAGGGAACGCCCCTTAAGTTGTTTCTGAGAAATGTCCAGTGAGCGGTCGATTGCCCTAAATAGGGTCGTCCTTAATAACAGGGTCGACCGGCACCGCCTTTCGTGTCGACTCAGGAGTGTCGGCTTGTTTTGACTGGTTGGAATGTCGCCTTGTCTGGGATTCGGGATCTCTCGTGCCGGCTAGTATCGCCTCTTGTGTCGACACCAGAGTGTCGGCTTGATGAGTCGGTGGGGCCGAGGCCTCTGCAATTGTGCTTTGGGTTTATCCCTGATAAGGTACCAAGATCTTGTAATCTAGCCATGATGGTTGGGTTGTACCAGAGGATTTGACCAAATCTTGTGCATTGGGCTTACCTTGATAATGAGCCAAGGTCTTGATATTCGACTGAGAAGTCGAATGCCTGGAACTCTTGAGAGTTGTCTAGGGCTTTCCTTTCCCTAAAGCTGAGAGATGACTGTGGGAGTCAACCAAAGGGTTAATCTAACGAAAAGCAGAAAAGCATCAAACATAAGAAACCTCTTCCAACTTCTATATAAATCCCGAAACATCACCCCTGAAAAAACCCCACAAACCTATCAATTCAAAATCAACCAACCATGTCTTTTATATTCGACTCGCGTCCTCCTCGACCCCAACCAGATCGAACCCGTCACAACCCTGCTCAACCCAACTTCCCTCCTCAATCCGAAACGGAAACCCATTACTTCTCTCCTCAACCCGAACCAGCTCGAGCCCATCGCCGTGGAACCCGAACCCGTCGCTACACCCAAATGGTCCAAGAGAGCCTAACAAGCCGGTTCGCAAGATTCATCTGCTCATTCTTCCTCTCTCTTGTCTTTGTCGTTGGCCTAATCTTCTTCATTTTGTACCTCAGCCTCAGACCTCATAGACCCAGGTTCTATCTCAACTCATTCACATTGAACCAAACGGGTTCGGCTTCATTCAACATCATTCGCGACCGAAACGCCGAAGAACCAAAAAGTATTTGGTATCTGACTACAAGCGACATGAGCGCCGTTAATTATACTATTTTGATCAAGTTATTGCATGCAGGGACGGTCATGCATTCGTTCTATCAGGAACCGAAGAAAACTACGAATATTGAAGCACAGCTGGCGGGTAAAGGGAATGGGCCAGTGCTGAGTCAGATTAGCGGGAACCAGTCGACAGGTGAGGCTCAGTTGAGGCTGGAGCTCTTGTCGATTATAAGGTTCAAGGTGAAGACTTGGGATACGCATGAGCATAAGATGCACGTGAGTTGCGAGTTGGCTGTGGGTGCTGATGGGAATTTGCTTCCGCGGTATGTGGGTGAGAGGTGCGATATTTATTTCTGAGGGCGGTCTGGGGAGGTTTCGTTTGGTGTTTGTTTGATTTCTAAAATTTGTTTGGTTTGTGTTAGCGATTTTTCTTAAGCGTTTGCTACTTGGATGTCATTGGTCTTAATTATTATTCCTATCTTCTTGGGCTGTATATT
>NC_033796.1:20603701-20622132 GCF_001876935.1 Asparagus officinalis
TAAATACCTTTGACTGTGAAAATCTCTGTTTCGGTAGGGTCCGTAGGGAGGTGTATGACAATGGGGGCTAATCCACTTCTGATTCTAACTAATATCCTCATTAAAGAACATTTCTCTTTATGATTAGATAGTAATCCTATGTTTCTTTCCTGCGATAGTTTTATTATGTGTTTTAGTTCCCCAGATAGAAACACTTCGAAGATCTTTAATATCATGACTCCAATCAAGAGCAGAGGTGGCAAATATAGAGATTAATTTGAAACAATTTACGAGAATTAGGAGACCTAGTAGCAATTTCAATAATTTTATGAATTAATTTTAAATAACGGGTTTTCTATAGAGTGTCCATGGGCACTGTATAAGAAAGGAGAGAGATAGAGAGAAATGTATGAGGAGGGGATCCCAATGCAAATTAGGGTGGGCCCCCTCTTTATTCATTTCTCTCTATCTCTCTCCTCCCTTATAGAGTGCCCATAGGTACTCTATAGAAAAACCGTTTAAATAATTAACAATTGGGGTACCTACCCCTCAAGCAATTTCAATGATTTGAGGGACTAATTCAAAGATTTAAAGACTAGTATCGAAAAAGAAAATGAGAGCTAATTCACTTCTCAACACTTTATGTAGGCATCCATAACTGCCGCAGTAATGGGCCCAATAACGAGCCAATCATCCAACCCTAACTCCTTGGCAGTTACAAAACCTCCTCTGCCATAATCACCATGTCCGTTGCATCCACCAAAAACTATGCCCCAAATTATCTCTCACGTTCACATATCACCCCCAGCCTCAAACCAAACTCTCTCTCCCCCTCAACACACAATCATTCTCCATTTTATTCTCAAACTCCAAACTCTCTCCAATGTCATCTCCAACATCAAACCAATAAAAAAAAAACTAACTTTAAATGTCTAGACGCCCTGCACACAGTTTCTACCTCTGGCTCCTTCAAGTCATAATCCTCTCCCTCCTCCTCCTCTTCTTCCTCTGGCTCGCTCTCCGTCCCTCTTCCCCATCCTTCACCCTCACCAACTTCTCTATCGACACCACCACCAGCAACAACGCATCCTCCATCTCCTTCTCCATCGGTTTCTCCAACGACAACAAACGAGGCAGAGTCTACTACGACAAAATCAACATCACCGTCTATTCAAGAAATGCTAGCATAGCTACCACGAGGTTGGAGGCATTCGACCAGGGGCATGAGAAGAGTAGTAGTGTTTCGGGGGAAGTGTTTGGTGGTGGTAGAGAGTGGGATGAGGTTGTTAAGGTGATTGAGAGGAGGAGGAGGGTGAGGTTGAGGGTAGAGTTGGTGGCAGCGGTGAGGTATAGGATATGGTTGTGGAGGAGTAGGTGGCATTGGATGGATGTGGAGGCTGGGATTAGTGTCGGCTTTGGCGGGAAAATATCAGGGAGGAGGAAGAAGATCAAGATGCACAGAGCACAGAATTAGGAGTAATTCAGCGGTTCTTCGAGTGGACAGAGACTACTGAATAATTTTACAAAAAATAGGGACAGTGAGTTCTTGATTATTGTTTTAGGGAATTAGTGTGAATTTAGTTTCCGGATGATTGATATTTTTTTCTTTTTTTGGAAATTTAGTATCTGTGTGTCATGTTGGACTTTAGAAATGCGAATTTGATTATTTTGCTATCGGCAGTTTTTCTTTTGGCACGATGTTGGTCTTGATTGCTTGATGACTACCTTTTATATATGGATAACAGATACTCTCCACTATTTAAAAGAAAATAGTTGAGAGATCGATCACTACTTCAATTACAACGGTATAATTGGTTGATGAATGATTGTGATATGTATATAAATGGAAATCATAAATAAGTGCTTTCATGGGGTATTGGTGAGAACTATATGTAAAATGAATCACAACCGTCCAATATAGAAATCAACAATTTATGATTGATAAAGTGGTCTCTCCCTCTCTTTTTTTTTTTCGCTGCAGTGAATAAAATCCAAATCTCGTATGTACGTACATGAGCTGTTGGATCTGGTGGGAAATAGTTGAAGGGGAATTTGTTCAAGAATTGATTATAACACACGTCAATGGTCTCTGAAACCTTTATATCTGCACTGTAGTCATGAGATGAAACTTAAAAATTATGTGCCAAAAATAATAAGTACAAGAGGTGAGAAAATACGGTAGACTCAAAACATCTCCATGCGTGTTGCTGTTTGGAAAATGCTGAAGACGCTCTGTACCGAAACATTCCAACAAAAACGCCAGACTCATTTCAGTCGACAAGTCAAGCTCAGGGTGACAAGAAAATGAGACCGTCCTTCGCTTCTTTCCACAATTCCATCATTCACCTTCAATCCCCATTATTTATTTATTATCAACAAAATCCCCATTCTACCCAAAACAATACTCAAAATGCTCACCATGCATGTCCCACTCCCACCATTGACTCTCGCTCCTGCTGCCTCACCCTCAACTTCACGGTCGGATTCTCAGCCCTCCCCCTCTTCCTCACTTACTGCCCCCATCACCCCCCTTAGAATTGGCAGAATAGTTCACGTTTCAGCGGATTGGGTGGCGGTCGACCGGCGCGGTCGACCGCATTCGTGCACGAGGCTTACTGGGCTTCGGTGGTGGTGGCGGTCGACCGGCGCGGTCGACCGCAGATGTTTCTGCTCTGGTGGCGGTCGACCGCCGAACTCTCTGGATTTTTCGGATGGCGGCAGGATGGAGGGCGGTCGACCACGCCGGTCGACCGCCGAAGCGGTTTTGGGCTGGTCTGTTTTCCAGACCCGTTTCGTTTGGGTTTTCTATAAATACCCAAACTTAGTTTTAGGGTTTGTATGCAAGGGGTTTTAGCAGCCATTGAGGGTGAGTTCTTGGGATTCTATTGTTGGAGCAATTGGGAGAGATCAATAGTGATTTGTTGAGGGTTTTGGTGAGAGATTTGTAACCCTAGTTGTATCCCCTTGATTTCTAATAGTGAAAATTCCCCCTTCCTTGCCCCGTGGACGTAGGCATCTCGCCGAACCACGTAAAACTGGTGTTGATTGTGTTTGTGCTATTGTTTGGTGTGGTTCTTTATCTTTCTCGGCGATTGTTTTGGTTTCTTAAGGCACAACAAGTGGTATCAGAGCTCCGGGCAACGCTTGGGCTTTTTGGAGGTATAGATCAGTTGGGAAGTTCATCTAGAGCTTCAATTGGTGATAAATATGGGATCTTTATGGTAAAGTTTCTATCTTTTTCAAGTTGGATCTATTTCTTGTTTGTTCCGCAATTGTTTGGGTGCTTTGAGATATATGGCCGGAAAGGATAAACATGGGGAGGGTTATTCTAGTGTGAAGGCCGTCCAAAGTTTGAATATACATTCTATGAAAATAGATGTGGAAAAGTTCAACGACACAAATAATTTTGGACTTTGGAAATTTGAAAGATACGTTGGAGTTGGACGGGAAACCGGACAACATGGATGATAAGGTTTGGAATAAAATGAATAGAACGGCATGTGGTGTGATTAGGTCTTGTCTTACCCAAGATCTAAAATATGATGTGATGAATGAGACTTCGGCAAAGAAGATTTGGGAGGTCCTAGAGGGAAAATATTTAACAAAGAACGTCGAAAATCGTTTGCATCTGAAGAGGAGGCTTTATCGCTTCCAATTAAAGAAGGGGACATCCATTAGTGATCACATGAACCACTATACGAAGCTACTTGCAGATTTGGCAAACGTAGATGTCATTGTTGAAGATGAGGATAAAGCATTGCTGTTACTGAGTTCCTTGCCCGACGAGGAATATGAGACCTTCGTCCTTACTCTTATTAATGGGAAGGCATCTCTTTCGTATAGTGAGGTCATCGCAACCCTTGTGAACTATCAACTTCAAAAGAAGGACAAGGAGACTTCCATTGAGCCGGTTGCGGGGGCATTGGTTGCAAGAGCTAAAAGTCCAAACCGTGGTAGGAGGTCGCAGTCTATTAGTGTGCCTTTTGTAGAGAGGATGGACATTGGAAAGCCGAATGCCCAAAATTGCAAGCTGTGAAGAATAAAGGGAAAGCTATTCAAGCTTCAGAGGTGAATATTGCCAAGGCTAGTGGCGATGTTTCAGATTCAGATTCTTCGGGCTATTCGTGCCCAGCTCTTCCGTCAGTTGATGTTGCCGACTCCACCGAGTGGATGTTGGATTCTGGTGCTACTTACCACATATGCCCTAAAAGGGATTGGTTCTCCAGCTTTCAGGAGTTAGAAAGAGGGGATGTTGTTCTCATGGGTAATGATCACAGATGCCCTATTGGTGGTATTGGTACCGTTCAGATTCGGATGAGTGACGGGATGATCCGGGAGTTGGCTGATGTGAGATTTGTTCCTCAACTGAGGAAGAACATCATTTCACTTGGGACATTGGAGGCAGCAGGTTATAGGGTGACTTTAGCGAATTCTCGCTTGAAGGTCACATCGGGGTCCATGATTGTGATGAAGGGAGTCAGGCGGAGTAACTTGTATTATCTGCTTGGGAGCACGGTAGTTGATAGGGCGCTGACTACTTCTATGGCTAGACTGTGGCATTGTTTGGTGCTGGGATATATTATTGGTTATACCGTGCACAGATTGTTGAGGAGTGTTATGACCTGCAGATTGAAGTCCTGTGAGCACATTGGGATGATCGAAAAGACCGAGGTGGAGTTCAGCACTTCTATCCATCGATCGAGGGGTCTTATTTGGAAGTGTTCAGTCAGACATTGGGGGACTTTCCGAGGAGGCATCATCGGGAGGTAATCGTTATCTTGTTTCCTATGTTGGGGATTGTACTAGGCATATTTGGGTTGCAACCAAGTCCCGTTGGTATAAAGCCCTAGTAGTCCGCAATAGTTGGAGGAGGTGTATGGGCAGAAAGGTTACCAGTCGTACTTGTTCTAGTAGGAGTCCTTTCTTGCATTGGTGCCGAGCTCATGGCAGTGGGAGACACTTCAGAGGAGAGGAGACAGTGGGGCGACGTGATGAGATGGCGGATTTAGTGAGCCGTTCTTTTCTGGAGGAGGATCGGCATTGGTTGTCGAACAGTGGATCTGGTATTCAGGCTTCGACAGGTTTGGATCATCTTATGAGGTTGTCGACTGCTGCGTATAGAGTTGTTAGATCTGGTGAAGCTGCTTCAGTTATTGGTTGGCGTCGGATATTTGGCTACCCAGCACTTGGTCACATCGTTGATGTGAGATTGGATCCGATTGCGCATTTGGGATTCAGAGGCTCGTTCGGCTATCAGTGGAGAGCTTCATGTTAGACCCTAGAGGGGGGGTGATTAGGGTCTTATGCTAATCTAATCTGATTAAATGCCAATTAAAAACTAATTAATACGTTATCCTAGCAAGTATAAAATACAACAAGATATGTGAGCTAGGATAAACAATATGAACAAGGGATATATCCTAGCAATGAGATATTACAAATATATGAGCAAGGATATATGAACTAACACAAGGGTAAAATAAACAATCTACACAAGTGATAGGGTAATATGATGAGCAATACACAAAGGCGATATAAGATATGAAAACAAGAATAAGAACGCCAATGCAATCACAAACAAAACGATATGTTTACGAGGTTCGGTCCCCACGACCTACGTCCCCGCTCCTCACCTCGAGGAGATCTCCACTATCACAACCGGGTTTTCTACGTTCACCCGAACAACGTTTACACCTCACAATACAATCACTATGTAATCACACCTCACACACTAAGTGTTGGTCCTAGCCCGTGTCCTCCTCCTCAAGTGCTCGGTTACAACCTCTCCCTAGGCACGTCAACCGACGCCACTCCTCTTGGATTCGACCCCGTCTCTCACCACACACTTCTCTCGGTGTACAAGTGTATTACAAGTGAATCCTCACAATAAGCACAATATAAATCAAATGATTTGTTCTCTAAACAAGGTGAGAACTCAATTAAGCACAACTCTAAGTCACTAATCTCACAACCCAAAATTATACTATGAATGTAAATACAATAAGCTCAATAGGTTGTGTGTGAACAGAGAGTATCAATAAAACAATTTAAACTCAATATAGAAATCTAGCTTATGGAAATTAAGATCAAAACAATAAATAGCTAGAATTGAGTTTAAGGAAAACTTCTCTATAGATCAAGAGTGAGAGAGAGATGAGTTGAATGCCCAAACACCAAAGGATGATCTCCTCTTTGCTCTTGTGAAATTTGCTTCACAAACTAAAACTCTCAAATGCTTAAAAGCTTTTTAAACAAACTTAAACAATACTTAAATAAGTTTTAAACTCTTTTAAAAACTCTTTTAAAACATTCTCATTAATATAGAATTGAATGCAATGAGGGTATATATAGGAAGAGGAAATATCAGCAAAAACCCCAAAACAGAAAGACCAAAGTGCCCCAGAAAAGTCAGCTCAGAAATAGCCGTTGGAAGTCCAACGGTCACATTGTCGGTCGACCGAAAATCCCGTCGGTCGACCGATGAGAGCAAAAACACGAAGAAAACTTTCTGGACTAACGTCGGTCGACCGGAAATTCTGTCGGTCGACCGATTTGAGCTCTCGGTCGACCGGACCGGTCGACCGATGACTCTCTGGAAAAATACTGACGAATGGTCACTAGACCGGTCGACCGTACCGGTCGACCGAAAACTGACATTCCAGAAAAAAATCGGTTTTAGAGCTGATTTTAAAACACTGTTTAAAAATATCAAATAAATTCCAAAAAATGTAAAACTTTGGAGAATGATTGTCGACATGATAATAAACATGCTACAAAAACTGGTTTTCTAAAAATACTTCCCAAATGAGAAATATCATCATTTTGCAAAATAGTCCAAAACATGAAAACCTGAAAATTGATATTTTGATATTTTGACTTAAACAACATTTTGAAACCTTATGAAATGATTGTATAGACTTGATAAAAGATCTAAACCAACTTTTAAAACTTTACAAAATGATTTTATAGACTTAGTAAAACATGTATAAACTGATATTAAAGTCTACAAACTAATAATACAATATTTTCACAAAATTGCATATTCTATGCAATATTTTCAAAACACTAAATATGATTTCATTTGATATAAGCTTGTTAAAGACGAAATCATATATAGGCATATAAACATGAAACAAAATAGTATTTTCCAATTCTATTCATTTGTTTCATAGTAAAACTTGAAAACTATCAAACCAAAACATATATGTATATATATAACTATATATATACAAAAACCAAAACGTGTATGTGTGTATATGATTGAGCTTAAAGTACTAACACACATAATATAAATTCCTAAACTAAATTACCCAAGCAATGATCTTGATCTTCAATAAGCTTGACTTGGTAATCTCGCGGATGAAGCTTGAACTTGGATCTTGAACTTTGAATAGCAAGGCTTCACCGACATTCCGCCAACCTCCTTTGGATATGATCGTTGAAGCTCTATTCCATCCATCCTCCAACAACGTTGTTTGTCTACAAAACATAGGAATGCACAAACACTAGACAAACAACATTAGTAATAAATTGTTTGTTAAACATCATCAAAACAAGAAGGCCAACACTTCAGAGTTCGGCATCTGAGCAGGTTTGTCACTTTGGACTCGTCGCGCAGAGTGCGGAGTAATATTGATCGGTCAGAGGTCGATATCAGCGGGGCTGGAGGTTGATGCACTCCACATTGGGTGCGGAATTTCCCACAGACTCACAGCGTCATTTGCACTTGGTTGGGATTCCAGCTGATGGTTGCCACGCGTTGGAGTTATTTATTATGGTCAGAGGATGAGTGGCTTGATTGGATGCAGCTGGTGGATAGTTTGGGATACGGCCATGTTTCCCGCAGACGTTTGAGGTATGTTCGGATCGCTTCAGTTTAGGGGTCGTTGAATGAATGCTATCAGCCGCAGATGAGATTGAGGGCTTTGGGGCCAAAGCGTGACTACAAGTGAAGGCTTATTCACTTGGAGACGGATACATAGGCACAGTCAGTTTTCTGATGCAGTCGATTTGTTGACAGTAGACACAGTTGCCGTTTGAGGATGACAGTGTTCGCACTGCCGTTTGGTCTCGAGTGCTGCCTGATGGAGTCCAGTTGTCTGAGTCCGTTTGCCATGGCGTACTGGATGCAGCGAGCTTGAGGATTGGTTTGATCCGGTGTCGGCTCAGTTTGGATAGACATCTTCGACGAGGTGGAATTTTGCTAGAACTTCGGTAGAATTAAGGTCGTTCAGCAGATGGGGGGCGGTCGACGGCACCGTGGTCGACGTATTCGTGACGAGGCTTACTGGGCTCTGGGTGGTGGGCGGTAAACCGGCATAGCGGTCGCACGCAATTGTTTCTGTTTGTGCGCGGATCGACCGCCGAACTCTTTGCGATTTTACGGATGGCGGCAGGATGAGAGCGGCAGGTCGACCCACGCGGTCGACCGTGGCAGTCGATCGCGATGGATCGCGGTCGACCGCCGTAGCGGTTTTGGGCTGGTCTGTTTTCCAGACCCGTTTCGTTTGGGTTTTCTATAAATACCCAAATTTGGTTTTAGGGTTTGTATGCAAGGAATTTTAGCCGCCATTGAGGGTGAGTTCTTGGGCTTCTATTGTTGGAGCAATTGGGAGAGATCAAGAGTGATTTGTTGAGGGTTTTGGTGAGAGATTTGTAACCCTAGTTGTATCCCCTTGATTTCTAATAGTGAAAACTCCCCCTTCCTTGCCCCGTGGACGTAGGCATCTCGCCGAACCACGTAAAACTGGTGTTGATTGTGTTTGTGCTATTGTTTGGTGTGGTTCTTTATCTTTCTCGGCGATTGTTTTGGTTTCTGCTACTACCTCATCTCCCTCTCCTTAAGCGGTAACCTCACCGCCTTCCCCTCCTCCTTCCATCCCCAATCGATCGAAAAGGAAAACAAGCACATGGGCATCTACCACGACCCCATTGCCCTCGATCTCCATCTCCCCCAGAGGTAAGCTCACCGCCGCCGCTCCTGGGTCTTACCGGGGGTATAAGAAGTCCGCTGAGAAGTGCGGTGATTGCTTTACGCGCGGTGGTAGTGGATGAGGAAGGGCGTGGTAGGGGTGCGGGTGGAGTAGGTTACGGCCTGAGGTTTTTGTTTGGGAAGACGAGCGGCGGAGGGAGGTGAGAGTAGGGGCGAGGTTGAGAGTTGAGGATGTAGATGACCGCGGAGAAAGGGATCCGGTTGAGTTCTGGAAGTGGGCGGCAAGGGTGTCGTTGGGTGTTGATGGCTGTAACGTTAATTCACTATTCATGGGCATGGTGATTAATGTAATTCCATTTTTCGGTTACGTAGACATTAGTCATTTCTAATCAGGGCCGGCTCTGAGGGTGTGCGAAGGGTGCGACCGCACAGGGCCCCCGAAAATTGGGGGCCCAATTTTTTTTTGGTAAAATAGGTTGCTTCCAGCTCCGTGACCCTTCTCCTCCCCCCCAAAACCAGCTCCCCAAACCAAATCTCTCTCCCCCTTTTCTCAAAAACCTTCTTCCTCCCCAAACTAGATCTCCCCCCAAACTCCAAGACCCGCCTCCCAAAACGGTATCGAATCGACCTCTCTCTCTGCCACGACACCGCCAGATCCGCTCAGATCTGATCTCCAATGGCGTCGAGAGAGGGGTTCGTCTACATCGCCAAGCTCGCGGAGCAAGACGAGCGCTACGACGGTAAGATCTCTCGACTCAGATCTACAGCAGCTCTACAAATAGACCCCGATTTCTCCATCAAAAAACGATGGAGTTCCTGCCACACCCGAGGACCCGTCGAAGAGGAAGTTTCGCTATGTTCCGGTATGATTCATCTGTTGTTTTTTATTATAGGGTGAGAAATTTCATGCTTTGGCTGTTCTTTAAAATCCATTTTGTTCATTATGATAATTTCTGTCGATTTATTTCATCCAAAATAGTAATTTAGGACGTGGGTTTTTCTTTTGGATACTCCTGGATGTAAATTTGGTGTTTTATATGGAATCATAACTTGAGTATGATCTGATTTCCGGAGTTCTTAAAAGAGTATTGAAGTGTTCCTGAATTCTTATTCGGCAGAGAGTGAGGCTTTATTTTGGTAGAGAACCAGAGGGATGCTACTATTTTTTTGGGACATAGGAAATGTGGCTTCTTGGTCATTGGATGTGCGTGAGGTTCTAAGAAACAAAAATAGTTGAAACCATTTAAAGAGGATGAGCAAGAAGGTGGTTATTAGAGAAGTTGATTTCTTGCAGGAAGGTGATGACATTTGCCGATGACGGGCACTCAAATTTATTGATATTTTGTATATAGAGAAGAGCCATGTGTTTACTTTTCGCACAGGGCCCCTAAAATCTCAGAACCGGCCCTGTTTCTAATGAATCAATTCCTTCTGTAATTCAATATTGGCCATCTTTGGAATTGCTCATAAGCCCCTTAAATCCTATGGAGTCTTGCAATTTGATCCCTCAAAAGCTAAAATGCACCTCACTTACTGTTTTTTGACCAACGCATCTGGGGAGAACATAAGTTGAGGAGTCTTTTGTTCATTGAGGGCTTATGATAAATTTCAAGAATTTGAGGAACTGACATCTAAGAACATCTTTAATTTTAGTTCTTTTTATAATTTATGATATGCATTATTAGGCTAAAGTTTTAAAAAGAAGGGGAAAAACTTAATTGATCTAAAACACCTTTAATTTTACTTCTTTTTATGATTTAGGATATGTATTATTAGGCTAAGGTTAAAAAAAGGAAAAAAAGAAAACTTAACTTTGGAGTGTTATGAGATAACACTACATAACCTTCAAAATATCAGAACGAAAAGAGATGTTTATCATCTTAAGACTATTGCATTTAATTATAATTGATCTGATGTTAGATCCAAAAGAGATGTTCATCATCGGGTGTTGGCATGATCATAAAATAGGTATTAATCCACACAAGAGATTCTCATCATCAGGTGTTACGTAACCATAAAATAAATGGTGATTAGTTCAACAATTTTAGATTTACAAATAATCTCCAACACTAGCCGTGTAATTTTTTGAGAAACTTGGAATACCGTATCAAACAAAATTGGTGATAAAAATAAAAAGGTTCGTATTTCGGTAATCGCCAAATATTTCATATCGCCTCTAAATCTCGACCCTTCATAGGCATAGATTATTTATTCTTAATTTTAGCTTTGGTATAATTTCAAGTAGTTCGGTACAAATAGTGGTTGTATTTCAACAAACAGAATATTTTCATTCTTTAGTGGGCTTTTTACAACAAACGCTTACCTCCATCGAACACAATCGATCCACAAAGACGCACCCAAAAGGAAAAAAGGGGAGGGGGAAAAATAAGAATTTCATATCCTTCGTCTTAAGCTTCGTACGTTTTCTCATCGCTCAGTTGAGGTAAGTAGCGTTACTGCAGTTTATTTTTACTTTCATAACTCTAACCCGTCAACTGTTTGTTGAAATGCCCAACATTCATGACTCGTATGTTGATCGAGACTACTTTGATAATCATTGTCATCTCTTTAACATCTCTTTTTTTAAGATGATGGCTTAAAGTTACTTTGTTTGCAGAATTTCGCGATTGACACATTAACCATTCATGACTTGTTCACAATTTATTCGGTGAGAAGATATTTGTAATGTAGTACTTTCAAATGATCAATTTTTTTTTCCAAGTTGCAGCCGCTTTATTTTGATATAGACCTCGAGTACATGCATTTCATTGGCAAATTTAAGTTATTTGATGCCCGCATTTTATAAAGTTTTCCTACAATTTAAACTTGTTAGGATCTGTTAAATGTATTTATAATAGTTAAAACTAAGGGTTTATTGCAGCCTGGTAGACCCGCTGTAGTTATATAATTGCAGATGGACCCTCCTGAGTGAAATTTTTTTGACTTTTCTACCTTCAGAGAAAGAGAAAATTATTTTTACGAAGAGACCTCCTAAGGTTACAGGAGAGAACGAGTTCATTAACACAATTTCTTCGTTATTTGAATGGGATGAGCAGATAGAAGATACCAAAATGGGTACAAGATGGAAGGGAAAGAACACGGCATCCACTGCCAAATCCAATCCCATGTCACAAATCATCGCCCAATTCCAATCCTCTCTCTCACTATCCAATGCACAAGCAATGCTCTCCAACCAAACCGCACTCTTCGAAGCCACGCCAGACCTTGCAGACTTGCTCAACCGGTCATGCTTCGGTCGTGAAATCACCGCCCACAACAAAACCAAACGATGGTTTCAGTTCACTCTCGAAGAGACCTTCTTCCTTAACCAAAACCTCCATGCTCTCACCATCGTAACCGACAAAGATTGCAAAGTAGACAATGTTGAATTGTGGGAGTACATGAAATCCAAGAAAGCGAAATTCCCCGAGCAATACAAGGCTTACGAGAATTTACGAGCGAAGAATTGGGTAGTCAGGTCGGGGACTCAGTATGGAGGGGATTTTGTGGCGTATCGACATCATCCAGCCCTTGTGCATTCAGAGTTTGTGGTGATTGTTATGACAGAAGGTGATGATGATGACGGGAGTAACGAGAGGTTGAGAGTGTGGTCGGATTTGCAATGTGGGCTTCGAGTATGTGGGAGTGTGGCGAAGACGTTGTTGGTTCTTAGTGTGAATAAGAACGGGAGTGATTTGAGTTCGCCGTCTTGTTTGGATAAATTCAGTGTTGAAGAGAACGTGGTAGAGAGATGGGTGGCTGAACAATGCAGGGAGGAGGACTTGTCGGGTAAGGGTAAGAGATCGGTGGTGGCAGAGCAACGAGAAGGGAATTGCTCAGGTCAAGAAGAGGATTGTTTATGAAGTATGAGTGAAAAAATAAGTTGGTTCGACATTGCATTTCGTATTTAGACTGATTTTTGCTATTGTTATTTTTTCGAGTTTTTTCTTCTCATGTGCGAGATGTAACTTTTTAGATTGACTATATGCTCTTTCGAGATAACTGCTGCAAATTATATGTCAACTGGCCATTTCCGAGAACAGACAGGTTCAATAAAGGTTGTTATCATGTAGTCAGTTCTCATATTGAAGAATGAAAGCTTAAATGTAAATACATCAGTAAACTTTATTAACCTAACTTAAAACTAGTAGCTCAAGCAAGGAGGAAATGGCCTTTTCCTGTTCCCATATGCTGGTACAAGTTAAAAGTTCAGAAGAACATTTCAAAGAATGAAGCTTTGAGATCACACGCCAGAATTGAATGTTAACCTCAAAGAAAACTGCTTAGTACATGCATTAATCCCTCGACAAATATTCAGACGGTAGATAACATCCAACACAATGAGAACAAAACAGATTACTAGATGCTCAACTGCTCTGCGTTGAATTTTACTGTACAATTAAACAACAAGGAGGTACAGTAGTATCCTAAAATTTTCCATACTAGCCTTCTCCTAGAACTATCACACGATAGTACAGTAGTAGCAGCCTAAAGAAAACTCTGCGCTTAACCTCTAAAGATGAGTAATTGATGCAAAAAGATAGCTCTCATTTTTCTTCCAACCGCCGTAACACTGACTCTGCAAAGTTCTGCTGCCTGAAATACATAGAGAGTTACTTATCAAAGACGAAGAACCAGCCATCTCGCTAACTACCACAAATGCAATGTACAAATTATGATCAAGTTATGTTGCAGTTAGCCCCTCTTATATGATCAAAATACATTATAATGAAGAACAAGGGTACTATGTCGCCTGTTGCAAATATCCCTCGTTTTGAACCCCCACCATTCGCACACAAACAAAGAACCAAAAGACAGGTGATCTTTGGAGCAACTGAGCATCTTAAATTTACAGAGAAATCAAAATCCTCTAAGTATCATTACTGTTGGTATATTGAAAGAGAAATTTCAAAGATATATTGTACGGAAAACATGGAGACAAAAGTTTGCATACTTTCGTTCTGTAAGCTTGGGGCTTGGGCGGTAGTATTTTAGATATCCATCCCAGGGGACCTTTTTGAGACCAGCCCGAGCAGCAATCATGTCTCGAACCCTAAATAGTATACCCCAAAGGTCAAATGTGTTTTCTAAATATGGTTCCCAATTGAAATAATCATAAAAAATATTTAGCCTCACAAGCAGATGGTATTCAATTGAATAACCACAAAGAGTATACCTTTCTGCAAATTCAATAGGTGTTTCTCCGGGTCTTAGGAACTGAGGTTCAAGGTACCAAACATCACAGACTACAGCCCATGATGTCATAAGACGGACTAAATGCATTGT
Source organism: Asparagus officinalis (assembly GCF_001876935.1). Taxonomy (NCBI): domain Eukaryota; kingdom Viridiplantae; phylum Streptophyta; class Magnoliopsida; order Asparagales; family Asparagaceae; genus Asparagus; species Asparagus officinalis. The sequence goes on from NC_033796.1 coordinate 20,617,899, forward strand.
AAAAGATTGCCTGCAAATACATATATTCATGAGTAGCTCATACATACAAAAATATATATAATGATAATAATATGATCACTGAAACAGGCTGATGGCATTTTTGGTAAGAATTTTATTGATACCGAAGGAAGTCTGGAACTTTCTTTATCTTACGATGCTAGAAACAAAAGTAGAAATTTTAGCAACTCCAGTATAAATGCAAATAGGAAGGTTTTTTATCTTAGGATGCAGGAGCAATAATAGTAAAAGAAATTGGCAACTAGCCCTAGTCAATTTGTCAGCTTTCAGTGACCTATGGACCCATTATATAGAAGAAGAGAGACATACAAGGCCACATAAAAAGCTTCAAACATACAGAATTCTCAACTTGATGGATTAGATGAACTGTTAAGGCAAAAAATCCTATAGGCTCTAAAATAAGACATTTAAATTCAAAACTATCAATCAAAGATATGTTATATAGTAAAGAAAGGGTAATACTTGTAATTGAGAAAGTGCTTTAAAAAATAACAGATAAAGTTATGAAACTTTAAACAGAGTTTGGTGATATATCTTACTTCTTGCTATTCCAAAATGCATCCACAAAAATCTTGTTGTACTTAATAGCTATCGGGCAGACAGCACAACCAAGTTCAAAAGCTCCCTGCACATATCACATGTATTAAATATAAGTTAAGGGAACTATCAAGTGTAAGAAAATAGCGTACAACAGATGAGTAAAATAAAAGAAGAAATTTGCAAAATAGACCTATTTTGCTAAATATTTAGTAAAACAGACCGTTTTGCTAAATATTTAGCAAAATAGACCTCTTTTTGGCCAACAGGCCAAAAATAGGTCGATTTTGCAAAACAGACCATTCGAAACATACGGGACTAGTAGTCCCGTATGATTTAATAGGGGATTAAATCATACTACTAGTCCCGTATGTTTCAAATGGTCTGTTTAGCAAAACGATCTGTTTTGCTAAGTATTTAGCAAAATAGGTCTATTTTGCAAATTTTTCCAAAATAAAATTATAAAATCCTACAAATATGAACAAAATTCGGTATTTGTTTCACAAGGAAATGGAAACAACACTCAGGAAGGGAGAAATTTGCCAACTTTCTGCAGACCATTGGAGCTTAAAGAAACAACCACCACTTTCGTATCTGTGCTATTTCTATATACAATTGGTGATGTAAAAATATTCATATTCCACCAGGATAAATCAAGTGTGAAACAGTGTAGATTGGGCATTATGTCAAATAAAAGTGAGCTCGCAATAGTCACACCGCCAACAGGTTATTGGTCAGTGATAAGAGGAGACAGGGTATTGGGAAGATCCAGGCCTTCCTAAAGGGATGCTCGTAGAACACCTATTTTTAGGGGGGAAATATTGTACCATCTAGGAAGATGAAGTGATCTAGTATGCCTGTAACAAGGCCAAATGTAAAGATCAGAAACATCACTCCTCTTCAAACCATCAGAATCTGCATGCTCAATATAACTCTGCATGCTTGATAATTGAATGATAATACAGAATCCATTGGATTAGTGGGGGTGTAGCATAAACAAACCAACCAATGTGCAGATAAAATTAAGACTTAAGAACATGAACTGCAACTCTAATAGCTTCCTGACTCCTTTAACTTTAAACTACAAACCCATGAAAGCAATGTGGGAACGAAGCATAGGCTGTCAAAATGGAGACCAGAAACTGTTCAAATTACTTATATGTGAAAACCTTCCACTTATAATGTGAAAAGAAAACAAAATCCTTTATAATTCATATTTTTTAGTAGTCAACGTATCATTATTTGAAGGGAACGGAGTGAAGGTAAGAAACCGATGTAAACTTTAGTTTGCATGATAATAAGATCATGTTTAGTAAGATATATGAAGAGGTTATTAGATCAGGTTTTTATTTCCACCTATAAAATTATAGCTCTCTTGTTTTATGGTTCTCTTGCTAACAAGTAGTCTTTGATTTCAAAGTTCCTTATCTAGCAAAAGAATTTTGTTTGTTTAGTTCTTCAGTTGTGCGCACATTAGAGTTGAATGTACTTCCCTCTAGCTTTGTTAGAATCTCTCTTCCCCAAAGAACTCCTAGGTTGGACAAACTTGGCCCATAAATAATTAATCTTTGATTTCAAAGTTACTCATCTAGCAAGAGAATTTTGTTTGTTCGGTTCTTTAGTTTGGACGCACATTAGAATTGAATGTACTTCCCTCTAGCTTTGTTAGAATCTCTAAAAGAACTCCTAGGTTGGACAAACGTGGACACCATTAATAATTAGTCTTTGATTTCAAAGTTACTCATCTAGCTAGAGAAGTTTGTTTGGTCAGTTCTTTAGTTTGTATGGATATTAGAGTTGATTGTACTTCAGTACTTCCCTCTGGCTTTGTTAGAATCATTCTTTCTAAAAGAGCTCCCAGGTTGGACAAACAGGGACACCACTAAAAGTAGGTTTTCCTTCTTGCTAACCAGACTTTATCGTTTTGTGGTCATGTTTATCTTTCCTGTATTTTTTTTGCCAGTAATTATGGGCCATTAGAAGGCAGACTATGCCATTCACTTAATCCTGTATCTCTGTCCATGCTTTTCTTGCAAGTAATTATGAACCAGCCAGAAATGAAGTTCATCAAGCTGGTTATAAAGTTCTATTTAAGAGTGTTATGCTCCCTACTCATCCCAATTTGATGGAAAGAGGCTAGGAAGATGATGTGTCCTAGGAGGAGGAAATTTAGACAGAGAGAGTTAGATAGGGAAGGCGGAGAGTAAAGTTTCTGATTTCCAAAGCAGCTGAGCAAAATTCCTAATTGTCAGAAAAGATCAATGAGAACATCCATATGTTGAAGCAAGTTTCCAGCCAAAAAAATAAAAGTTTCTATCCAATTTTACTAACCAAGGCAAGAACATAAGATAGTGACCTTTTTGAACATCACAGTGTATTGATTGTTTACGCAGGTTCCTTCTGGGAATATCAGAAGAGGGTTGTTGTCAACTCCTTGAGTGTGTGTATTGATTGTTTACGCAGGTTCCTTCTGGGAATATCAGAAGAGGGTTGTTGTCAACTCCTTGAGTGTGTTCTCTTAACCTGGAATTCCTTCTGGGAATATCAGAAGAGGGTTGTTGTCAACTCCTTGAGTGTGTTCTCTTAACCTGGAAAACAGAAGTTCCATCATTTACAGACTACGACTATGCATAGAGATTAACATTCTTACATGAGATAATCCTTACTTTCTGGCCACAATTTCACGATCTTTAGACTCTGTACGGTTGAACCAGATACAACCTACACTTTCCAAAATGGTCTTCTGGATAAATCCTGCACCGTGAAATCAAATTTAAAAATTTCAATAGCAACTGTGTAAAATGTATATGACCCAAGAATCACACTGTTAAAAAGCATGTGGAAAATGAACTACATGAATCCTTACCGACCCATCCAGGATGTTTTTGCATGATAACTGCAAAAGCTGTCATCTGCTCTAGAATGATGAAATCGATCATCGAAGTGTGATTGGCAACAAATACCTGACAAATGATAATAATTCTGAATGACATTATAGATGATAAAAGACTGGTAAGTGTCTGGACTCTAGCCATAAATATTCTTTTTTAGCTTCAAAACAAACACCTGTTGAGGTCGCATGCTAGGCCGAGGTCCATGATACCTGACCACCCCTGTCCATGAAGCAACAAAGATGCTGCACATCATTTCCACCAATTTTCTCTAGATAAAGAATAAGAAAAGAAACTAGTTCAAAAAAACCTTTCCAGCATTTATTGAAAAATTATGATACATTGCAAAAAGAGATTAAGATTCGTAAAATTAGAAATTAAGTGTGACTGATACATTATGCAAAAGACATGAATACAACTAATCATCTTTGTAGACTCCAAATTTCTTTCAATAATACATATACACAAATTGTTAGTATCACCAATGAATTAGCTGATTTAGACTAAACAGAACAAATAAAAAAAGGCGAATGCAGCAATTTCTAGATACAACAGGAAAGGTTATCAACCCTACCTCTATCTTTCGCCTCCACTTATTATGCCCTGCCAATAGGAAATGTACAGGAAAAAAAGCTGAAAAGAATAAAATCCATCCTGCGGCCAATATAAAAACCCTACACCAACATGAAAGAGGCACATTAGATTGGAAAAGAGTTAAGTTCATAAGCAAATATTTGGCAAGACTGTACAAAAAATATTGGCTTTTTTTTTTTTTTGAAGGGGGGGGG
>NC_033796.1:20622142-20668933 GCF_001876935.1 Asparagus officinalis
CACTCTATATATCTGCAAGGAATAAACACCACTGAAAGGCCTCGAGAAAAACATCAATCTAGCTCATTGATGAATCATTTCTAGAAGCTTAGTATAATGGAACAGTAATTGCTATATTCATAAGAAAAGATGTTTCTTCTATTGGATATCAGATGCAAACCTAGAGGGGGTGACTAGGTTTACTAGCATTCTAGAACATAGAATATGCAGCGAAAAAATAGAAAAATAAAAGTGAACAACCAAACCAACCCGGAACACGCGAGATTTATAGTGGTTTAAATAATAACCCTATGTTCACTCTTCCTTTTCATGAAGGGGCTTCCTCACTATACCAAGAGTTCTCCTAAATCACAACCCGATTCAATAGGTTTATAAAACTGCACCTTAAAATCTACCTGAAACAGTCGTCTAGCCTATACCTAGCCCTAACTAGTATTAACCCTCAATTATAGACGGCTTGAGTACGCCGTAAAAACAAGTTTGAAATAAATAACCAAAAATAGTTTAAGCACAAAATCAGAAAGATTCTACAGCCCTTTCGAATAAACAAACCGTCCTTCAAAAGATTGAAGCGAAGCTTAATGAAAAAACAATATAAATGTTGAGTCTAAGGGCAATCATCTTGCTAAAATGATCCAAAGATGTTGAGCACAACAAGAAAGAGTTTGCTGAGGCTCTGGGGGATCAAATCTCTAATCCAAACTTCTTCCCACAAACCCTAGAAATTCTCTTTTCAAGTTCTCTCAAAAGCTCTCCCTTTTTAATCTGTCTCTTTCAATCTTATATAACCTCTAATTAATCAGGAAAGAGATCCAAGTCATTGTGAAAGTTGAAGATGAAAGGGATCAATAAACTGTTGTCATCAACTCTTTAAATCTGCCAAAAACCATCGTCACCGTCGATGGTTCCACACGATCATTAGTAGGTCCATAACCAATCGATTGATGCCTATAAATCATCGATCGATGGTTTGATTTCATGTTTTTTTAAATTTGCAATTGGTCACCGTACATCATCGATGAGATGAGGACCATCGATGGGTCATTGTAGATCATCGGTGGTTTGAAATCAACTTTCTGGATTTTTGTAATAAGTTCTAGTACACCACCGATGGGTACTCTTGACCATCGATGGTTTTAAGGCTAAAATCAGCGTAAATGTTCATTTTCGTGATGTTTCGCCTCATAACATTCTTATACCTATTTTCACTTGTCCTATATCATCTCAATTAAATATTAGCACCAAATAAGAATTTATTATTACTCAAACAAGAGCTATTATACGAACTACGCCCTAATAATCTCTCCTTGTTGGTAACAACAAACTTGAAATTTGAAATACCGAAATATAGGCATATTTAAGATATATAAATAGCAATTATAAGTACAAATATACTTTCATGTAAAAAGAAGAGAGATGCAATACTCCCCTACATTCATGCATTTATGAAAAGTGTAAACACGTACATGTATAATACCAACTCCCCCTAAAACAATGCATCGTGTGTCAAAAAAATTCAAAGCAAACTGAAACATAAAACCACTTGAAAAACACTTAGTTTGAAAAAACTCCACTCATGTAAAGAAAATTCAAGCCAAATCTTCTCCCCTTTTATTATTAACAAAAGATGAAAAACACACTAATAGCTATACTTTATACTTGAACATTCCAAATAAAAATCATCCAAAAGTGTAAGGAATAAAAATACACACCAGTTCACACAGAAATTTACAAAAAAATAGCACAAATGATTAAAATCCAATCACAAAACACATGAATACGGGAGAAATTATATCAAACATCACACACAAAATGATTAAATATCACTGTAAAGTATATGAAACAAATAGTAAAAAAAATTATACTAGTTCATTTGACAAATTCAGATATATCAAAGAGAATATTGAGCAATAATAAAACTTGAACTAACTCAATCTTAGAAACTAAAGGCTAAAGTCATCTCAACCGTATAGAATTTAGGAGGAAGAACAATAGTGTTTGGTCAGCGATTCACATTATCTCTAAATATAAAAATGATCAGTACAAGATGGTGACCCTTGAGATTTGCACAAATACTCAAGTGTGGGTTTTTTACGATCTTTTAGCAAATACACTCAATTTTCCGTGGATTTCTTTAAAAGTGTGGATGTTTGATCATCTTTTAACGAATACACTCTTTTGTTTGACATATTTGTTAGCATAAATGCACATTTTTGCATATAAAGAATAAATGTGTGCGTTATTCAAGTCAAATAACAAGCTCAAAAACTCTTGATGTATTCTCAAAATATCTCATAAACCGAATATGAAAACTTTTTGGGAAAAATGTGCCCAGACTAAGGTTTTAAATGTCGGATGTCGGGTTCATGTCGGATGACTGAAATTCATGTCGGATAGCGGAAATCGGGGATATATCGGGGGACATTGACTAAATATCGGATTGTCATATCGGGTAGTGCGAATATGTATAATATCATGTCCTAAATGTAATCTAAGCATTCATAAATTCAATATAAGCATACTTTATAAATTCTATAAACTAAACATATAAAAAGTACATAATATATGGATTTGGGTTCATAAATTCTTTCTATCGGGTTCATAAGAAACCCTTAAACATGAGAACGGGTCAAACGGGTTTGGGAATTATCACTAAACCCAAATCCGATAACAAAAAACAGACCTTAAAAAAAAGTACCATATCGGTCGATTTTTCAAAGCTAAAAAATAGGCCGATATGCCCGATATGACCCTCGTATTTCCGATTTGGCCCTGCAAACCGACATACGAGTTGAAAACGTCCATGTCGTGTCGGTCAAGCCCTCAAACCGATATGTCGACCGACATGTCGGACATGTCGGCCGACATTTAAAACCTTGGTCCATACCCTAAAAACAGAAACTGCATGTGCTGTAGCCCCTCTTAGTTTTCCCCATGTGATTCAGCCCTTTGAAGTGTGACACTTTGTACTGCAACCCTTTTTTAGCAATTATTACAAGCCAACTAAGCTAAAATCCTCAAAATAACATTATCCCCTCTCTTCAATCCCTCAAACCCAGATCTCTCATCCCCTCTCTCTCTCTCCCCTCTCTCTAAAACCAAGGGCTTTCTCAAGCTCGTCGCCCTGGCCCTCGCCCTCCTCGCCATCGCCGTCGCCGCCTCCGCCCAGGCCCCTAAGCCTCGCCCTCGAGTTTGTCGCAACGGACCTGTTATGTTTGCTGGATATGAGAGGAAAATCATGGAGTTTAATTAAGTATTCAGTTCATTTGTTTCTTATGTGTGACTAGCCTTGTGTCAGAAAAACAAGGGCTCACGAAAGTCTCGTGATTTACATAAATCAAAATTATATTTTTATATTGAGGCTCGTAGACGTAATGGCGGATTTTGAAGTCAAAGAAGAAAGTGAATGACATGGCTAGTTTTGACTTCAATTCTAACGAGATTTTTAATGTCTTCTATGTTTTTTTACTTGTGACTCTCCTCTGTTGATGAACCAACAACACCCTTAATTTCTTTTCTTTTTTTTTCCAATCGGGAAAAATAACCGTGTCTTGATCTTATAGCCGAAATCTTAGTTCTTGAGCTCTTGGGCTCTCAAGTTAGTTCTAACTTACCCCATGTTAATTCTAACCCGTCCCATGTTAGTTCTAGCTCGTCCCATGTTAGTTCTAACTAGTTGGGACAAGTTAGAACTAATAATATTCAAAGCGATATAACGAGAGGTAGAAAATAAGCTCAAGTGAAAGGAAGATACCGTGTGATAGACAATATAAAGGGCTACACACCGAAGAAGACGGTGGTGAAAACGACGACCGGAGATGGCCAGAAAACACGCGCGAAGTCGGCACAGCGCTGCTGTTTTCTGCTCGTTGCTGCCATCGAGCGATGTTTCGGACGCTACCGATAGAGATAGATGAGTTAGAGCGTGATACAAATTGGAAGTGATAGGCAACATATAGGGCTAGTCACCAAAGAAGAAATCGGCGAAAACGGATATTGGAGGTGATCGGAAAGTGCGTGCGAAGTCGGCACAAAACTGTAGTTTTTTGCAGTGCAATCTCTCGCCGTTCGGGTTTGTTCTTTGCTGTTCGGAGCTTTTCGCCGCTGTCCGGGCTTGCCGGAGGTGGGAGGAGGTTGCCGGGGTCGTCGGGGTATCTCGATGGGCTCCGTCGGATGTGGGAGGAGCTTTTCTAATTTACCCCATGTTAGTTCTAACCCGTCCCATGTTAGTTCTAGTCCGCTCTATGTTAGTTCTAACTAGTTTTAGCTCTAATTCATCTTAGTTTCAGGCTCTTGAACTCTCAAGTTAATTTTAACTTGCTTCATGTTAATTTTAACCTGCCACATCTTAGTTCTAACACGTCCAATGTTAGTTCTAGCTAGTTGGGGTAAGTTAGAACTAATAATATTCGAAGCGATATAACGAGAATTAGAAAATGAGCCCATGTGAAAAAAGATACCGTGTGATAGACAATATAAAGGGCTACACACTGGCGATAACGGTGGTGAAAACGGAGACCGGAGGTGACCGAAAAACTCGCGCGAAGTCGGCATGGCGCTGCTGCCGTCGAGCGATGTTTCGGACGTTACCGAGAGAGATAGAAAATGAGTTAGAACGTGATACAAATTGGAGGTGATAGGCAACATGTAGGGCTACTCACTAAAGAAGAAATCGATAGAAATAAAGATTGGAGGTGATCGGAAAGTGCGTGCGAAGTCGACACAAAACTACAGTTTTCTGCAGTGCAATTTCTCGCCGTTCGGGTTTGTTCTTCGCTGTTCGGAGCTTTTCGCCGCTATCTGAGCTTGTCGGAGGTGGGAGGAGGTTACCGGGGTCGTCGAGGTGTCTCGGTGGACTCCGACGGAGGTGGGAGGAGCTTTTTTTCGTTCCCAAACGCCTAGAACTAAGATGAATTAGAGCTAGAACTAACATGGAACGGACTAGAACTAACATGGGACGGGTTAGAACTAACATGAGGCAAGTTAGAACTAACTTGAGAGCCCAAGAGCCTAGAACTAAGATAAATTAGAGCTAGAACTAACATGGGACGGACTAGAACTAATATGGCATAAGTTAAAACTAACATGGTATAAGTTAGAACTAAAATGACACAAACTGATCATTTACTATCTGATGTCGTTCGAATTTGGAAAATCTCAAAAGATCAAAGTTGTAGGTCTCTTTAACGGCTTTCTAGCAAGTCTTAAATCACCTCATTCCGAGTTCGGACGGAGAAATTACAACGAAAACAATAATGTAAACTAACATGGCACAAACTGTATGTAAGATCTGAAAAAATCTAAAAGACCAAAGTAGTAAATCTCTTCAACAGATTTCCAACAAATCTTAAATCACCTCATTCCGACTTCGGATGGAGAAATTATAACGAAAACAACAATGTAAACTAACATGGTGTAGATTAGAACTAACATAACAGGGGCTAGGACTAACATAACATAAGTTAGAACTAACATGGCATAAGTTAGAACTAACATGACACAAACATGTCATTTACTATCTGATGCCGTTCGAATCTGGAAAAGCTCAAAAGATCAAAATTATAGGTCTTTTCAACGACTTTCTAACAAATCTTAAATCACCTCATTCCGAGTTCTAACATAGAAATTACAACGAAAACAATAATGTAAACTAACATGGCACAAACTGTATGTAAGATCTGAAAAAGTCTAAAGACCAAAGTTGTAGGTCTCTTCAACAGCTTTTCAACAAATCTTAAATCACCTCATTCCAACTTCGGACGGAGAAATTACAACGGAAATAACAATGTAAACTAACATGGTGTAGATTAGAACTAACATAACAGGGGCAAGGACTAACATGGCACAAACTGGTCATTTACTATCTGATTCCGTTCGAATCTGAAAAAGTTCAAAAGACCAAAGTTATAGGTCTCTTCAACGGCTTTCCAACAAGCCTTAAATCACCTCATTTCGAGTTCGGACGGAGAAATTACAGCGAAAACAACAATGTAAATTACGGTTTTCCAACAAGTCTTAAATCACCTCATTCCGAGTTCGGACGGCAAGCCCGGACAGCGGAGAAAAGCTCCGAACAGTGAAGAACAAACCCTTCTAATTTACCCCATGTTAGTTCTAACCCGTCCCATGTTAGTTCTAGTCCGCTCTATGTTAGTTCTAACTAGTTTTAGCTCTAATTCATCTTAGTTTCAGGCTCTTGAACTCTCAAGTTAATTTTAACTTGCTTCATGTTAATTTTAACCTGCCACATCTTAGTTCTAACACGTCCAATGTTAGTTCTAGCTAGTTGGGGTAAGTTAGAACTAATAATATTCGAAGCGATATAACGAGAATTAGAAAATGAGCCCATGTGAAAAAAGATACCGTGTGATAGACAATATAAAGGGCTACACACTGGCGATAACGGTGGTGAAAACGGAGACCGGAGGTGACCGAAAAACTCGCGCGAAGTCGGCATGGCGCTGCTGCCGTCGAGCGATGTTTCGGACGTTACCGAGAGAGATAGAAAATGAGTTAGAACGTGATACAAATTGGAGGTGATAGGCAACATGTAGGGCTACTCACTAAAGAAGAAATCGATAGAAATAAAGATTGGAGGTGATCGGAAAGTGCGTGCGAAGTCGACACAAAACTACAGTTTTCTGCAGTGCAATTTCTCGCCGTTCGGGTTTGTTCTTCGCTGTTCGGAGCTTTTCGCCGCTATCTGAGCTTGTCGGAGGTGGGAGGAGGTTACCGGGGTCGTCGAGGTGTCTCGGTGGACTCCGACGGAGGTGGGAGGAGCTTTTTTTCGTTCCCAAACGCCTAGAACTAAGATGAATTAGAGCTAGAACTAACATGGAACGGACTAGAACTAACATGGGACGGGTTAGAACTAACATGAGGCAAGTTAGAACTAACTTGAGAGCCCAAGAGCCTAGAACTAAGATAAATTAGAGCTAGAACTAACATGGGACGGACTAGAACTAATATGGCATAAGTTAAAACTAACATGGTATAAGTTAGAACTAAAATGACACAAACTGATCATTTACTATCTGATGTCGTTCGAATTTGGAAAATCTCAAAAGATCAAAGTTGTAGGTCTCTTTAACGGCTTTCTAGCAAGTCTTAAATCACCTCATTCCGAGTTCGGACGGAGAAATTACAACGAAAACAATAATGTAAACTAACATGGCACAAACTGTATGTAAGATCTGAAAAAATCTAAAAGACCAAAGTAGTAAATCTCTTCAACAGATTTCCAACAAATCTTAAATCACCTCATTCCGACTTCGGATGGAGAAATTATAACGAAAACAACAATGTAAACTAACATGGTGTAGATTAGAACTAACATAACAGGGGCTAGGACTAACATAACATAAGTTAGAACTAACATGGCATAAGTTAGAACTAACATGACACAAACATGTCATTTACTATCTGATGCCGTTCGAATCTGGAAAAGCTCAAAAGATCAAAATTATAGGTCTTTTCAACGACTTTCTAACAAATCTTAAATCACCTCATTCCGAGTTCTAACATAGAAATTACAACGAAAACAATAATGTAAACTAACATGGCACAAACTGTATGTAAGATCTGAAAAAGTCTAAAGACCAAAGTTGTAGGTCTCTTCAACAGCTTTTCAACAAATCTTAAATCACCTCATTCCAACTTCGGACGGAGAAATTACAACGGAAATAACAATGTAAACTAACATGGTGTAGATTAGAACTAACATAACAGGGGCAAGGACTAACATGGCACAAACTGGTCATTTACTATCTGATTCCGTTCGAATCTGAAAAAGTTCAAAAGACCAAAGTTATAGGTCTCTTCAACGGCTTTCCAACAAGCCTTAAATCACCTCATTTCGAGTTCGGACGGAGAAATTACAGCGAAAACAACAATGTAAATTACGGTTTTCCAACAAGTCTTAAATCACCTCATTCCGAGTTCGGACGGCAAGCCCGGACAGCGGAGAAAAGCTCCGAACAGTGAAGAACAAACCCGAACGGCAAGAAATTACACTGCAGAAAACTATAGTTTTGTGCCGACTTCGCACACACTTTCTGATCACCTCCAATCTCTGTTTTCGCCTATTTCTTTTTTGGTGAGTAGCCCTACATGTTGCCTATCACCTCCAATTTGTATCACACTCTAACTCATTCTCTATCTCTCTCGATAACGTCCGAAACATCGCTCGACTGCAGCATCGAGCAGAAAACAGCAACGCCGTGCCGACTTCGCGCGCGTTTTTCGGTCACCTCCAATCTCTATTTTTACCACCGTCTTCGCTGGTATGTAGCCCTTTATATTGTCTATCACACGGTGTCTTCCTTTCACTTGAGCTCATTTTCTAACTCTCATTATATCGCTTCGAATATTGTTAGTTCTAACTTGCCCCAACTAGCTAGAACTAACATGGAACGGGCTAGAACTAAGATGGGACGGATTAGAACTAACATAGGGCAAGTTAGAACTAACATGGGGCAAGTTAGAACTAACTTGAGAGCCCAAGAGCTTAGAACTAAGATGAATTAGAACTAAAACTAGCTAGAACTAATATGGAGTGGGCTAAAACTAACATGGGACGGGTTAGAACTAACATTGGGCAAATTAGAACTAACTTGAGAGTCCAAGAGCCTAAAACTAACTTGAGAAAAGCTACTCCCACCTCCGACGGAGCCTACCGAGACACCCCGACGACCTCGGAAACCTCCTCCCACCTCCGGCAAGCCCGGACAGCGGCGAAAAGCTCCAAACAGCGAAGAACAAACCCGAACGGCGAGAGATAGCACTGCAGAAAACTGCAGTTTTGTGCCGACTTCGCACGCACTTTTCGATCACCTCCAATCTCCGTTTTCACCGATTTTTTCTTTGGTGAGTAACCCTACATGTTACCTATCACCTCTAATTTGTATCACGCTCTAACTCATTCTCTATCTCTCTCGGTAACGTCCGAAACATCGCTCGACGACAGCAACGAGCAGAAAACAGCAGCGTCGTGCCGACTTCGCGCGCGTTTTCCAACCACCTCCGGTCTCCGTTTTCACCACCGTCTTTGTCGTTGTGTAGCCTTTTATATTGTCTATCACACGATATCTTCTTTTTACTTGGGCTTATTTACCTCTCGTTATATCGCTTCGAATATTGTTAGTTCTAACTTGCCCCAACTAGCTAGAACTAACATGGAACGAGCTAGAACTAACATGGGGCGGATTAGAAATAACATGGGGTAAGTTAGAACTAACTTGAGAGCCTAAGAGCTCAAGAACTAAGATTTCGGATATAAGATCAAGACACGGTTAGTTTTCCCAATTAGAAAAAAAAAGAAATTGAGGGTGTTGTTGGTTCATTCAACAAGAGCACAAGTAAAAAAATAAAGAAGACATTAAAAGTCTCGTTAGAATTGAAGTCAAAATTAGCCATGTCATTCACTTTCTTCTTTGACTTCAAAACCCGCCATTACGTCCACGAGCCTCAACATAAAAATACAATTTTAATTTATGTAAATCACGAGACTTCCGTGAGCCCTTGCTTTTCTGACACAAGGCTAAGTCACACATGAGAAACAAATAAACTGAATACTTAATTAAACTCTATGATTTTCCTCTCATATCCAGCAACTATAACAGGCCCGTTGCGACAAAACTCGAGGGCGAGGCTTAGGGGTCTAGACGCAGGCGGCGACGACGATGGCGAGGAGGGTGAGGGCCAGGACGACGAGCTTGAGAAAACCCTTGGTTTTAGAGAGAGAAGAGAGAGAGAGGGGGGATGAGAGAGATGGGTTTAAGGGATTGAAGAGATGGGATAAAGTTATTTTAGGGATTTTAGCTTAGCTGACATGTAATAATTGCTAAAAAGAGACTACAGTACAAAGTGTCATACTTTAAGGGGTTGAATCACATGAGGGAAACTAAGAGGGGCTGCAGCATATGAAGTTTCTGTTTTGGGGGCTTGGACACATTTTTCCCAAACTTTTTACCACTATTTCACAATACAAATAATGACAAGTATAAAAATAGGTGTGTGAAAAAAAGGCATGTCCAAAGTTTTTTTATGTTTCAAAGAAAAGGAAAAGGAAAGAAAGAGAAATTTGTGTCTTGTTTTTTATATGGAAAAAATTAAAAGAAAAAATATAAAAAACAATCCTAAAAAGAAATTAAGAAAAATTAAATTATGTACTTACAACAGGAAAGGTAAGCATGCAAATATATGACACTAAATTATCTAACAATCAGAATGCAGATAAAGAGGTAGTATAATCAAAGCAGTTCAAGCATCACCAAAAGAATATATACATGTCCAGAATAAAAAATTTTAAAAAAGAAGAAAAAGAAATTGACCTTTAGAAACCAATCTCTCATCTAGCTCAATCCTTAGCATCATCTTTCAATATATATTCATCATGATCTCCTCTATTAGCACCATGAGGATATGAAGCTCCAACAGCGATGAGCTGCTGTGATGTAGTCACCATACGCCGATGATCGTCCTATAGATGGATCAGATCGATGAAGAGTTCCTATGACATATTGTAGCGATGCATCATAGTAGGTGCTGCGATGTCAACTTCATCCTCATCTGTGCTATACTCTCTCCCAGAGATTGCAGCGCCAACAGAGTAACATTGGCACCAGAAGAACTAGAGATCTCTTTGCAATAGGCTAGGATCCAGATGATTGCCTAGTAGTAGACTCCCCTTCCTCACAGGCTCATTTGAAAGTACAGCTCTCCCCTTATCAAATTGGTCAAAATCAAGAGAGCAAATTCTTTGATCCTAGCAAATCCATGTAATCAACTACGAATAAATCAACTGATTCTTCTACTTGGCCCTCTTCTCAACAACCTCCCTAGCAGTAGACGCAACTATAGACATCCAAACAAATATGACATATGTTAGATCAAAAGATTGACCACTAGCTATCCAATATATTATAATAACGTCCTAAATACTAAGTGCAGTATATGTTGCACTTGGATATAAGTCAAAATTAAGAAAGAAGTTGAGAATGATATACTCAAGTTTCAGATATCCTGAGTTGAAGACCTCCAAATGAATCTTCTCGCAGAGAAAGTTTACTATCTGATTTTAGTCCTTAGAACCGACTACAATATCCATAGAGTAAGCAAAAGGATCCTAGGAACTTCTCTGTGGGTTGGGACATTAAGGACCTTTTGGATGTATTCTGCACTCAACTTAATGGTCTTCCCTTGCACCTTGGTGACTGCACTATTGGATCCATGCACCTAAACATAATTCATGTAGAACTCACGCGCAAAAGTGATATTTGCTCTCTCGGCACTCCTCTTCATCATTTGGCTCAATCCAACTCTTTCGAGGAGTTCCACGAAGTTGGCATATTTCTGAAACGTTGAGAGTATCAACTCCCCGCTCATAGATAATGAAGAGCTCTCGATATCGCTTTTGGATCTCCCTTAAAGAAAGTTGTCCTCCACAGATCCTCGTGTGAAGCGATTCTCTTAATGATTCAAACTCGAATTGATCACACAAATGAGATAAACCTCACAAGCAATAAATCACAACAAAAGCTTAAATATACTCGGAGAAATCAAAAAATTTAAGAGAGGAATAGGTAAAAGAGTGAAAAAGGTTAAAAAAATAAAACTTACCTCTCATTTTACCACTACCAATCGATGGTCAATCGTCGATGGTTGGGTTTGACCATCGATGGTTACCAAAAAAAATTATTTATATAAGAAAAGAAAGGGAAATTTTGAAAAAATGAAAAATAAAAAATGATACAAATGAGTGTAGAAAGAAGGGTAAGTTTTTTTTTCCTTTTTCACCCCTTTTACTGATTCCTCTCTCAAAGATTTTGATTTCGCTGAATATCTTTAAGTTTTGGTTATGATCTATTGCTTGTGAACGGTTTATCATCTCATTTGTGTGATCAATTCGAGTTTGAATCATCATTAAGAGAATAGTTTCACACAAGAGAACCTGTGGAGAACGACTTTCTTTGAGGAAGATCCAAAAACAATAGGAGAAGATCTTCATTATCTATCAGCGGGGAGTCGATACTCTCAATTTACAGGAATATGCCAACATTATGGAACTCTTCGAAAGAGCTGGATTGAGCCTGATGATAAAGGGTGCTGAGAGAGCAAATATCATTTTCGTGCGCGAGTTCTACATGAATTATGCTCGGGAGTATAGATCCAATGTTGCGGTCGCTAAGAGGTTGTCAGGATCCTTTTGCTTACTCTACAGATATTATAGTCAGTTCTAAGGACTACAATAAGATGGTAGAGTTTCTATACGTGAAGATTCATATCAGGGTCTTCAACTCGGAATATCTGAAACATTAGTATATCATTCTCAACATCTTTCTTAATTTGACTTATATCCTAGTGCAGTATACACTGCACTTAGTATTTGGGATGTTATTATTTATTATATTATACCGAATAGCTAATGGCCAGTCTTTTAATCTAGCACAGGTCATGTATGTTTGGGTATCCATAGTTACATCTACTGTTAGGGATGTTACTGAGAGAAGGTTAAGTAGAAAACTCAGTTGGTTTATCCGTATCTAATTACAGGGATTTGCTAGGATGAGAGGATTCCCTCTCTTGATTTTGACCAGTTTGAGAAAGGGATAGCTATACTTTCGGATGAGACTGTTGGGAAGAGTATAGTTGTGAGGAAGGGGGAGTCTATTGCTAGGTAATCATGTGGATTCATGCTCTTGAACATAATTCATGTAGAACTCGCGCACGAAAGTGATATTTGCTCTCACAACACCCTTGATCATTAAGCTCAATCTAGCTTTTTTAAGGAGTTTCACGATGTTGGCATGCTCTTGCAAATTGCGAATACCGACTCTTTGATCATAGATAATGAAAAGCTCTGATACCGCTTGTTGGATCTGAGATGCAAACCTAGAGCGGTGCATAGATTTGTTACTGTTTTTCGCTAAAACACAGAATATGCGGTGAAAAAAATAGAAAAATAAAAGCGAACAACCAAACAAAAAACGAACTAAAGAACACGCCAGATTTTTATAGTGGTTCAGATGACAATCATATGTCTACTCTTCCTACTCATGAAAGGGCTCTCATTACGCCAAGAGTTGTCATGAATCACAACCCGATTCAGTAAGCTTACAAAGACTGCACCATCAAATCTATATGAAACTAATCATCTAATCTAACTCTCCATAATGAGTAACACCTAGCCCTAGCAATCCTCAATTATCACTGGCTTGAGTACGTCGTAAAAAACAAGTTTAAAACAAACAACTAAAAATAGTTGAAGCACATAATCATAAAGATCTCATAGCCCTTTTGAATAAACAAGTCGTCATTTAAAAGATTGAAGCGAAGCTCGATGAAGAACAATGTAGATATTGCATCCAAGAGCAACTCCTCTCGCTAAGATGATCTGAATATGCTGAGCGCGGCGAGAAAGAGTTTGTTGAAGCTCTAGGGGTTCGAATATCCAATACAAACTTCTTCTCACAAACCCTAGAAATTCTCTCTTAAAGTTCTCTCAAAATCTCTCCCTTTTTAATCTATCTCTTTCAATCTTATATAGCCTCTAATTAATCAGGAAAGAGATATCCAAATCATGGTTAAAGTTGGAGATGAAAGGAATCTCTTTAAATCTACCAAAAATCGTCGTCACCATCAATGGTTTCTCACGACCATCGATGTGTCCTAAGCACCATCTATGGGTGCCTATAAATCATCAACGGTTTGATTTCATGTTTCTCTAAATCTGTAATTGGCCACTGTACACCACCAATGAGATGATGACCATCGATGGGTCACTACTGACCATTGATGGTTCAAAATTAACTTTCTACATTTCTGCAATTGATTAATGTACACCATCGATGAACATTGACCACCCATGGGTCCTTGACTATCGATGGTTCTAAAGCCAACTTCAGTGCAAATGCTGATTTTCGTGTCGTTTTGTGACCTTCGTATACCTAATTTTACATGTACCATATCATCTTAAACAAATATTAATATCAAATGAGAGTTTGATACTACTCAAACAAAATCTATTGTACGGACTACGTCCTAACATCTTCACAAAGACACTGATCGCAAGGTTATTAATGCTTTTAGCCATGTTATGAAACCACAGCATGTATGCTGTAGGAAATACTATGACTATAACTTAAATTAACAAAACAAAATCCATAAGAAATCTCGAAAAGGTCCCATAATCCAGAAGGAAATAGAAAATATTTATTTTCCTAAGAATAAACTAGTTACAAACATCAAGTAGCACTTTCGGAAAATGTCCAAGTCACCTTTCCATCATTTGCATCAAGTAACTTCTACAATTATTCTGTTTATGTAGCCCGCTATTCTTTTTTTTCCTTTTTTTGTCTTTAACCACAAGTGTCCCCAACCCATATTGGAGATGGGACTAATCATGTTCGGAGCTGGTGACTAACCCTCTCAACAAGTGCTGCTTCCAGCTTTCGAACTCTTGCCAACAGGCAAGAGCTCGCCTGGGGACCAGCTTGCCTATCACTGAGCTAACAACTTGTTGGTTATGTAACCTGCTATTCCAAAATAATTAATTTACCTACCAAAGTTCACATGCAACTCGACGTACTGAAATGCGTCAAGCAGGTATTTTTAGATATTGTCTAATTTTAGCAATTTATCATGGATGTGCTGAAATTTTTTATCATGGATGTGCTGAAAAAATCATGTCAAACAATGAAACAACTAAGCTTGGAACAAACTAATCAGAAATAATCACTAAAAGATGAAAATCTAGCCAAATTGCAATCTGTTACCAGGAATGTAGTTCTCTTCATATGTCCAGTAAAGTTGAACAATTTTACATAGTTAAATACCTTGTTGGAAAAAGAATTCCATATCTGACAACCACTCCCAAACACCACAAGGGAAACAGGTATATATTCCAATTCCAAGGTTCTGGAGGATTAGATTTAAAGCAGCGAGTAAAAGAATCCTGCACAAATAAATGAAAGCAATGACAGTTACAAAAAGATAATTTAGTAGCCCCCCAAAAAAATGAAACGATTGAGGTAGAAATTTGTTCTGAAAAATGAAACATTGAGCAACAAGCGTCCAAAATGTTTAAAATGGTATAAAGAGCAAAGAGAGTTCAAATTATAATACACAGTGATACTTCAGAGAGAGAACCTGTTATCTAAAAGATAATGCAAATAGAATCAGGGTACGTGATCATATAAAAGTATGGAACTTCCTTCAACCCTTGTATTTCTTCGTTTTATCCAAAAGACTAACAAATTTTCATGGATGCAAATAAAGTAATGCGTGTAGCGTACATACTGCATCTTGACAGCTAGAATATATTGCATCCTTTAGCAATATCTAGATATATAAATGCTATGGTTGAAAAAAAATACAAAACATCAGTACAATGCTGCATTTAGTCGGTTTAAAAGTTTGTAGACATAACATCACCAGTTAATTTAGTGCCAGTACCAACAACAGTAATGAAAATTGCATAAATTTAAGGATTAAATTAAACAAAAAATTTCGCTAAATTTGTCCAAACAATGTCAAGGATTCAGAATGTCAATAACTTAATACAGAAAAAAAAAGTAAAAAAAAAAGAAAGAAAGAAATTGCATGTCAACCCAAATCTAGAAATGAATAATAAAACAAGTCAGAGAGAGGGAGAAAAGGAGGGATTGAACTGACATCGATGATGGCGCCCGCTGCTTCCGCCAATGCAGGAGAAATATTGAGCAAATCCTTACTGAATAAAAACGCGATAACACCAAACAGAACCTTAGGGTTTTTTATGACGAACGAACTAAACTTCTAGCTGAAATCTCAAAAAAAAAAAAAGTTATTCAGGAAAACAGAAGAGAGAAGAGAGATCGGTACAGGTGAAGGCGCTTGGGGCTTTCACTGATTGATTCGGAGGGGAGGTACTCTTCGATGTTGGGGCGATCCAGATCGATATCTGAGGTCGACGACGACGAAGAATCCAGGCGAGCCATGAGGTTAATTTATTCGTATTTTATGAACCGGATCAAAAGGAGTGAAGAAGAACCGCAGAGGATAGCTGCTCCTCTATTTTCTCTCTTCGGACTCTACTCAATTTTATTTCATTTTGTTTTAGTCACTTCGCTAAAATTGAGTTAAAGTTGCGCATCTCCAAAGGGATTTTATCACGTGCGATGCCAGTGGGGGGTAGGCGGGGTGGGGATTTGGTCGGTGCTGGTAAGCGTGTCAGCCGTGCGGCAGACGCGATAGCAAGGGGAATTTGGTTGCATGACGTGGATATTTCCAATATCAGACTCGGCTTTCTATTTACGTAAGAAAAAAATATAATGATATTCAGACCATAAATCAAAGACGAACAACTAGTTCATGTTGAGAGGAAAGAGATGGAAAAAAATAGCATTAGTCTTTTTCATTATTTTGAGTGAAATGAGAAAGTTAAGAGTAAAAGCTCTTAAAAACTTGCATGGATATGAGCTCTTATCCATCTTTTTTTTTAATCTTTTTTTATCTACTATTTTTTATCTGAGATTCGTACTAACATGTAAAAAAACATCCGAAACACTTCAATACATAAATCCCAACCACACTGTTGAAATGCAGCTCAACATCTCATAGCAGAATCAATGAATAAAAAAATGGTCAATGAAAGGTCCTCTTCACTCCCTTTTACAAGAGCTTTACTAAGATAGTAAATAGATGACAATATGTTCATCCCTTAATTTTTTCTCTCCTTGAACGGATGTTCTTCTAATGATTTATATCATTATTGAATTTTTTTTTTTTTTAACGAGAGATGGTATACTAAAGAAAACGTGGTCAAATGTCTTAAGCTCAGGTGCTTATTTCAGTCACCGCATCTGAATTTGCTATAAATAGATGCACTAATGAACAAAATATTATATTTTTCATAATGTATAAAACTCGTATGGACCCATAAATCTCCATTCATATCTTAAGTGTCTGCCATTTCCCGCATTTATCAACGCCACAGACATGAGGCAGGCATGGCCATTAAAAGATTAGAGACTCGTGGTACTGGAACAGGAAATTGACCCATCAATCAATCATTTTAAAGGGAAGAGTCCCCATCCTGCAGGATCTCATTCAATTTTGAGCCTTTCGCACTCTCAAAGAGACACCAAACGAGTGCTAATTTATCCATGCAGCAAACTATCCACACAAAATATAAACCTAATCAAATATAGAAGAAATAGAGAGTTTATTCTCTTCAAGGTCTCTAAACTGTTATAGACTATAACGTGTATGTCAACGACTCAACTGTATACCGAACTGTATTTCTTGGGCCTCCTCGGCTTGAAGTACAACATGAGGATGATGGATCACTTTGTCACCTCTTGCTGATAAGGTATATTCCAGAAGCTATGGCAACCCCGGCAACCCCAAGGTAGGCTAAAATCTTCATGTTGGATGTTCCCTCACTTTTTGCAGGAACTTCCATAAGGTGTTTTCCCTGCAGCATAAACTATGGTAAGATTTCAGCGAGGCGTATTATCCTTCTCTTCTATTTTTCTTATGTATTCATTTACAGCTTTAAGAAGGAAAACAAGAGGTAGGAAGAAGTCATGTCTGATAAACAAAACCAGAATAAAAACAGAAATAATAAAATTAAGAGCTACATTTTTGGTCAGAACTGACTGATTACTCATGGACATAAATTATAACCCTAAACCCTCACCACATCTTGAGCAATGGCAAGGACTTTATGGTATCATAGCAACCCAGGTTCCAATCTTACTGACCATGAATTTAAAGCGGATTTTAAAAATAAAAGATGCCCAAGTTCGAGTCTTAATGACCACGAATTCTAAAGCGGGTTTTAAAATTAAAAGATACCACAACCTATAGGGGCGTGTTACAATATAAAATTATAACACTGACATTCACCACAACATTCAGAATATTAGTGCAGTCGCAGAGACTTTAAGACTCTTCATTTCTTAATTCAGACTACAAGGTTACTGGCTAGTCAGGAACTGAGTTCAATTTCATCTTTCCCCTTTCTACACTTCAGCATCGAGAAAATATTTTGGATGTTGCATCTTCAGATTCATGAGCTTAAACAGTATGACAAGTAGGTAACTTCTCTAAGTATCAAATTGGCCTCTTACACTCTATGAAAGTTCCTCTTTTGTTCATAGTACACTAGTTGGTGTTACTTTGATAGATGCCTTTTTCAAGGAGCTAGTATGCTTCCCCTTTCAAATAGGAAAAGAAAAACTTAGATAGGTTTTAAACTACCGAGATCACTCTCAAAAAGATTGCAGAGTTTGCAATCAACCAAAATCTACTACCTGTAATCCACTCTTACTATACCGCCATAGCTCCCATGATGATATAAATAACGGATATTGTGATGTGAAACAGGACAGTGGGTCTATCAGCATCAGCGATTTAATTCAAACTAGTTTGCCGTCCGTGCAAAGCACGGTTTTTTTTTTTTTTTTTTTTTTTTTTTTTTTTTTTTTTTTTTTGCTACAGTAATCCCGCTTTTTTTAATATGCACGATTTGAATTTTTTGGAGTGCTACAGTATCCCGCTCTGCCACAGTACCTGTTAAATGTTACAGTATACCCGTGTGCTACAGTAATATTTTTAATTAGTTATAGCTACAGTAATAATGCTACAGTAAATGTTACTATAGTATTTACTGTAGCATGAACAGTAAATCTCTGATCATCCTATTTGTATAAAGGAATAGATAACATTTCGCTTCACCAAATTTCATGATCTTTGGCAGAAATTAAATTCAAAACAACTAATATGACAGATGGATTTAACAAAGTTTGCATCAATAATTATGAATAATTTCCATCTCAATCAATTTAATTGTAATATTCATTATCAAGCATAAGTTCTACAATCAATATCAAATTTTAACAGTTACATGCTCAATTACTCTCAACTCACAAATATAATCTAAGCAGTGAATATATGATAAGAGTTTAGAGATGGAAAACTCATGCAATTAACTAATAAAATGAGATTAACAAAAAATAGAGAGAAAACGAAACCTTCTTCGACCTGAACAGGCTCGACGTGAGGGACCTCTGGAGGTGGTGCGACAACGTTGAACTGGATGACGACGCGGCGGCGAACTGAGCGACGACAACGACGGCGACTGAGCGACGACGACGGCGGCGAATCTGAGTGACGACGACGGTGGTGAATCTGAGCGACGACGATGGTAACGGGTCAACGTGTAAACTGGCGACATGGGTGACGAGAGAACATGGTCGACGAGTGGACGTGACGGGTGAGACGACAACGGTGGCTATTTGAGGTGGATTTGACGGTTTATGGAGGAAAGGGTGGCTGCTCGAGGTAAGGAGAGCAGGAGTAAGTTCGTCGGGACTGTTCGAAGTGGGGGGTGATTAGCGGGTCTGCTCGAAATGGAAGGGCGCAGGGGAGGAGGCGACGACGGAGGTTAAAGGGTGGCTGCTCGAGGTGGAGGAGAGCAGGAGTAAGTTCGTCGGGACTGTTCGAAGTGGGGGGTGATTAGCGGGTCTGCTCGAAATGGAAGGGCGCAGGGGAGGAGGCGACGACGGAGGTTGCTGGAGGAGGAGAAGAGCGGGGGCGGTTGTTTGGGAAAACGAAGAAGAAACATGGGAGGGTGGCGGTTGTTTGTGGAAGAGGAGTCAGGGGAGTCGGCCTAGGGTTTCACACCCATCGGCCTAGAGTTTCACACCCGAGGCTTCACACCAGTAATGAGTTAACAAAAATTTTCATTGATTCAAATCTTCTTTTCCTAACTCTGATTACAACAGTCTTTTAAAGAGAAAAAATTACAGATTTTGAAATCCTTCAAATCACTCAAATTGTCACAACTGACTCTACTACCAAATTTGACCCAAAAATTCAAAATTCAAAAATCAAAATTAAAATCCTACCAAAATAGAAAATCTCTCAAATCTCTCACAATTAAAACTAAATTAAGATGTGGTCAAACTTGTCAAATCTTCCTTATTCAAAACTAAAATAAAAGAAAGTCAAATAACAAATATGAATAATTATCGTTATTGTCCTCATCATTCTCCCCGGATGGGAGAAAACTCGACTCCGTCGAGTTAGTTGCAGAAATTTGTCATCTTTAATATACTCTGCCTACATCTTAATCTGTCATCAGTTACTTTCCTACATCTCAAATCATTAGCTAGATTGCATCGTAAATTCACCATCTAAAATATTATCAAAATCCACTGCTACGTGAGTGAATATATAGAAGTGAGGTAAAGTGAAAGAACTCTCAGAAACAATAGACTAGGGTCAGGCTTATATTAGTGGACTGTCAATAAACATTGTGAACTGCTTAATCAATCAATATTGAGAATAGAACTATGACCAAATCGATAATATAAATGTTGCCATTAATTATTTCAAGAGTTAGAAAAGTTAATAAATATCATGTCAAATCTCAAACAGCTATAAAAGAAACTACAATGGACAAGTCCAAACCATCTCAAACATTAACAATTTTAAATTATGTCCTGACTCCATATCATACATTTCAGTTAACAATGTATTTATTCAAATTAGATCATTGATTCCCTAATATATCATCAATGCAAATCAAAACAAAATAATGCAAATCAACTCAAATGACTATGTATGACATGCAAACTCGACAATGCGATCAATGGCCGATGTAAACTCAATGAAGTGTCTAACATACATGAAGTCCTCTATCAAACAGAATAATTAGACGTTTCTTCGTTAATATGCATAACAAATTTCTTGTTCTAACAGTGATAGTGAGGAACATGCAAACAAATGCATGAAAGAGGAGTGTTTTTGTGCGCTTAACATAAGAGAGAAAGGAAATACTTTGCAAGGTATGTGGTTCATTTAAACTGTCAAGCTTAGGTCGAATATCAATGAAAACACTCGTGCTCATACTTGTATCACTAATCACTATATATTCCCAAAATGGATCAGTGTATGTGTGACTGTCGGGACAATGCATGGTGGTTTGATATCTAATATGGGAGTTATTTTACTATGCTAAGTTTGGGATTCAACTTCCATACAGATATCTGAGTGAACGTGTTGGGTGTCGTGTATAAATTCATGTTTGTCCGGGAGGACTTCGTGGAGAACATCAACAACATTTTCAATCACTGGAGTGAGTTCAGGAGGAGTTGGAGTTTCAATTTCAGAAACAACTTCAGAGACAACATCAGTGAACTCCGTGATCAAATTGGGAGTTTGGGGAATAATCGGAGTGTCGTTATGACATGAAACTTCAATCAAGTCCACAATTGCAGGGGTAGTTTCAGAAGAAACGGAAGTGCATGGTTTTTTAATTTTACTATCCCGGATTTTCTTGTCAGAGTTAGATTCTGTCAAATCTACGGTTTGGTTAACAGTTTGGTTAACGGTTTCCTCAAGAATAGATTTTGATTCCGTTATAGACGACTTATTAATTTTAACTAGAGGGAGGTATTTCCTTTTTAGCTCGTCGGTCATTTCTCGCCAAGTTAAAATTGGTAACTCAATTCTAATATACCTTAACATTTCGAGTTTGGACCAATATTGACAGGCTGACCGGTAAGCTTCATTGCTGCAAAATTAACTTGTCGAGGTTCTGTCAGGACATACCCATCAAAATAGTGATCCATGTTCTTTAACCAATCCAAGAAAGCTTGTGCATCGAGCTTACCATCAAAGGTTGGTGCTTCGATCTTAATGCTCCTCAGGTATTATGCATCTGGATCAGGCACAGGTTGAGGTGGGGGTCGATGAACGATATGTCTATAACATTGACCTTGCGGAGGTGGAGTTGTAACGCGCGCTTCATCAAGCCTAGCGAGCCTCTCGTTGGCTACATTTTGGAAGTCTGTCAAGACCTCACGGGTAACTCTACATTCCTAGGCTATGGCACCTAGTTGTCCTGCTAACTCATCGAATTTATTAAGGAGTACGGGATTTGTACTGCCGACATGCTGGACTCATTAGACGATTCACTACTCTCCTAATCGATAGGGTACACATGTGCGAATGGGTATGCACTAACAACTAAATGAGATGAATGGTATGCACTAACAACTAAATGAGATGAATGGTAATTTTTTATAACAAATAAAAGACTCAATTAAACTAATCTAGAAATAAATAAAAAAATTTCTAAACTAGAACCATGCTCTGATACAAAAAATGATGTGAAACAGGACAATGGGTCTATCAGAATCAGTGATTTAATTCAAATAACACATCATTTCACCAAATTTCATGATCTTTTGCAGGAATTAAATTCAAAACAACTAATATGACAGATGGATTTAACAAAGTTTGCATCAATAATTATGAATAATTAAATTCAAAACAACTAATATGACAGATGGATTTAACAAAGTTTGCATCAATAATTATGAATAATTCTCATCTCAATCAATTTAATTGTAATATTCATTATCATGCACAAGTTCTACAATCAATATCAAATTTTAACAGTCACATGCTCATTTACTCTCAACTCACAAATATAATCTAAACAGTGAATATATGATAAGAGTTTAGAGATGGAATACTCATGCAATTAACTAATAATAAAATGAGATTAACAGAAAAATATAGAGAAAACGAAACCTTCATCGGCCTGAACAGGCTCGACGTGAGGGACCTCTGGAGGTGGTGCGACGACGTCGAACTGGATGACGACGCGACAGCGAACTAAGCAACGACAACGGCGGTGACTGAGCGACGACGGTGGCGGCGACTGAGCGACGACGGTGGCGGCGACTGAGCGACGACGATGGCGGCGACTGAGCGACGACGGTGGCGGCGACTGAGCGACGACGGTGGCGGCGACTGAGCGACGACGGTGGCGGCGACTGAGCGACGACGGTGGCGGCGACTGAGCGACGACGGTGGCGGCGACTGAGCGACGACGACGTTTATGGAGGAAAGGGTGGCTGCTCGAGGTAAGGAGAGCAGGAGTAAGTTCGTCGGGACTGTTCGAAGTGGGGGATGATTGGCGGGGCTGCTCAAAGTGGAAGGGAGCAGGGGAGGAGGCGACGACGGAGGCTGCTAGAGGAGAAGAGCGGGGGCGGTTGTTTGGGAAAACGAAGAAGAAACAAGGGAGGGTGACGGTTGTTTGTGGAAGAGGAGCCAGGAGAGTCGGCCTAGGGTTTCACACTCGTTGGCCTAGGGTTTCACACCCGAGGCTTCACACCAATAATGAGTTAACAAAATTTTTCATTGATTCAAATCTTCTTTTCCAAACTCTGATTACAGCAATCTTTTAAAGAGAAAAAATTATAGATTCTGAAATCCCTCAGATCCCTCAAATTGCCACAACAGGCTCTACTACCAAATTTGACCCAAAAATTCAAAATTCAAAATTAAAATCCTACCAAAATAGAAAAACCCTCAAATCTCTCACAATTAAAACTAAATTAAGATCTAGTCAAACTTGTCAAATCTTCCTTATTCAAAACTAAAATAAAAGAAAGTCGAATAACAAATATGAAAAATTCTCATTATTGTCCTCATCACATTGACAACACACGCAGCATAAAGTATGTGAATATGATTATTCACGATCAAGAATTGAAGGAAGAGTTCAGCCATCAAATAAGAAGAGGTTGCTAAACAAATTCGGAGTTCAGCTTCACAGAATTTTGAGGCAATTCAGCAACCAGTGAAAAACATCTTCGCCTTCAGTGATACCATTTTCATAAACTTAAAGATTGCTGACAGATTTGGATACAGGTGATAGAACCCACTTAAACTTTAAGAATTCTAGGTATTTTATCTACAAAAATAATCTACCAAGGAATAATAAGTAATGTGGCTACCTCAATAGGCTGATTCCAGTGTTTCTTAACTCCTTGTAGATGGCCTTTCCCCATCACGGCAACTACTGAAGAGTGTTCCTTAGCAAACTTCAACAGTGATGCTGACATGTACCTGTATAGAGATTTAAACTTTATTTTCCCAAACAAAAGAATCAGAAAAGGAAAGGTAACAAACAAAGAGGACGCATGAGTGCACAGATTTAACTGTCTGAACGCATGCATGCATGAATATCCTGGTATTGAATAGAGCAATATAAACATCCAAAGAAAAATTAGAAATGCAAGACAACAAACAAAATGCTCAGCTTCTATTATAGCAAGCTAGTTTGTAGATCTTTAAGTGAGATATAGATCTTAACTGCAATAATTTATTACTTTGAATTAGACAATGGTTATAAGTATTTGAAGATAGCAGTGAGCCCAGAAATAGCTACGCGCCTTTGCTTAACAACACAGGTCTCCCTAGTTTCTGTTGTCTTTTATGTCCACAGTTATCCTGATATACTTTGCATTGGTAGATCTTGATGAGTAGGATACTTGCACACTTGAGGACTACGAGTATAAATTGATGCAATAAGCTGCTACTTAATAAGCATCACTATCTGTTTTGAGGTTGATCTGACCATATTCCAGAGGGAAACATGCCTTAATGAAAATGAGCTTAAAAAATAGCAAAGGCATCATGTGTAAGTTTTTGAACGTCTCAAAACAGACATTATATAGATAATAAACCAATCAAGTACAAACTCCAGCCAGTTCCTTGAGTGCGTATATGCATACGACCCGATTCAAGTCCGCTTGCACAGACCTCATATTACCACTTGGAACAGCATAGTGAAAAGCACAGGACTTGTTAGATGTTCAGCAGTAACTTAAAGCTGAAAAACTCATCTTGTCATGATTATGACAAAGTGGAAGTTTGGACTGTGGAGACCATGATCTCTGAGACACTAATAATTCAGAGGACAAAAGCATCTAAAAGATCAAAGAAATTGAACCAGAAATTACATAACTCAGTTATGTTGAGACCCACACGGTGAAACAACACAAAATCATTGATGGATAAAAATTAAAGAACAACATCCTTAATATTACTAGTGAGCAAAGAAATAGAAACAAGGAGAAAAAGTATCTACTAACAGATCTCTCTCATGTACGAGTGTCTCCATAAGAGAAGGGAATTCCTTGCTCAACTCTTGAATCATGAGGGTTAACATGTCAACATTTTCCAATTCCGCCAACTGACAAAGACAATCATAATCAAGTTATAATCACATTGAAACAAAGAAGTGGGGAAAAAATTCTCGGAGCCAATCAAAAGTTACACTGGTGTGAAAAAAAGTGACCCACTGATTTATCAATCTACAGACTTAGGAACAGAAGTAACAACCATAAACTGTTCTCCTTAAAGATATCAGCAAGTAAGTAACTTAAATATTGTTATGCCTGGTGTCTAATTGAATTTTTGAACCAATTGATATTCTTCTGTTTTAATTTCACAATAGACAAAGTACAGCTGGTTCAAACATAACATGGATACGAAATATTATTACTTGATGTATTATGCCCCACACAGAAGACTCATGACTGGATCAATAGTTTGGACAGCTAATTTCTTATGAAGGACAAGCATTATGGGCCCGTGGTATAGTCTGGAGTGAAGGTTGTATGTTTAACAGACTAAACAAAGCAGATCTCTAGTGTAGGTATACAAAAGGACAATAAAAGAAGAATATTATCTCAAACAGGAATAGATCAAGGTAGTCAGATAATTGTACTATTAGAATATATGTTCTAGTGTGGGTATACAAAAGGACAATTTGTTCTATTAGAATATATGTTCTATTCCCTTTTGTTCACTCTGTTCTCGCATGTTACTTCTCATATTGACTCCTCTTTCTTCTTACACTGGCTTCAACCACAAAAGCCAAAAACAAAAATTGCTTTGACCATCAAGCATAAAGGACAGATGGACGTGGTTTAAACTTTAAAGTTCATACCAAGTATTAACAATAACAAGCGAAGCAAATATTAGAAAGAAAAGACTTATTTGATGTAGAGTGTATGCATACATGCGTATATGTAAAATTAGATGTTCATCTTCTTTGGTTTGAAGCGTAACATACATGTGCGTACAAGTACACCCACATACCTACATGTGTGTATGCATGTTTATGTATAATAGTGAGATTTTTTTTTTTGGTTTGTGTGTGTGTGTTGGGTGGGGGGGGGGGGGGGAGGATATGGAGTCAAATTCTTCCAATTAGAATTTGATGTTGAGGCATTCATTTTTCTAATCCACTCAAGAGAAGAAAAAAGTCACTGAAACTGCTATATAACAAAAAAAACAAGTAACTTAAAGTTTTGTCCATGCATTAAGTACCAAATAAATGTGAAAACGGTATGTTTCTTAGCTCTCCACTTCAGGGAATAGAAACTTTTGTTTTCAAGTATTTCATGTTTGATCTAAACACTTCAAAATCCTTACAAACCAAATTTATGTTAGACCATTAACAACCTACATTGTTAAACTAACTTGCCCTTTATGTCGTTAAATTTGTGTCTTACGATAACTGAATAAAAGAACTTCAAAAGTTAATGCATTTAGACACATTAAATAATGTGGATTATTTTTAACAAAATGAATATTTTATATGAGTTATCAGGCATTGAAGTTGAAGGGAAAGAACCTTGCCTCCTAACCCTTACAGAAATATCCTAATTAGCTATATAAAGGAGAATCTGATCTGTGCTTTAGGATTTTGCATATCTATATATCAGCATCAAGTCATATTCAATTATTGGAATCTGTAACTGCACAACCTAGACAACCGTTTAGAATTTATCTACAAGATTAGTTCACCTAAAAAGAACTGCGTGTTACCTTTATTTCCAGGTGATAACAGAAGTGATAAAGTACTAAATAAAGTTGTCCAAGCATTATAATCTACATAGCACCATAAACTACTGACAATGACCCAATAACAAAGAAACTGACCAGTTTATTTAGTTCTTCAGCGCTTGGCAAGCAGACTGCTTGGAAAAGTGTGTAGAATATAAATTTCATCCGGTGCCACCGAGACATTTTCCCCCATGTTCTTCGTAATGTGATCTATTACAATTAAGAATAATCAATTAGTCATGAATTGAGTAAAACATGACACTGGACAAAGCTAAACCCCGTTTGATTTTGCATATTGGATATAAATGGATTGGCAAATTGAGAAGCAGAGCAGCTATATCAATAAGCGGGGGAATTACAATAGCAGTTCAAGAATGCAGACAATAAAAGCAAGGATCAAAATATGCACAAAATTTCAGCCTGCATACTCCCAACAGATCAAGCGAAAAAGGAAAACAGTTACTAAGAGGAGTTTGAAATAAATCATATAGCAGAAAAGACTATCAATTGTGTGCATGATCTATATTTGAACTCATTGATGCCCTTAAAGTTGAATCCAATTCCCTATAGAAAATATTTGATACTTCTTCTAGACCTTTCCTTTGTCTAAAAGTGGTGCTTTCTTTGCACTAGGTTAAACTGCGTGAACAGTACAGTACTCCTACTAGATTACTGCCTTCTTAGACTTGTGGCAAGCACAAGGACATGAGACCAATTTACAAGTCGGTATAAGGTTTATAGCTGCCATAAAGTCATGTTCTCCTTCATGGAGCCACTTGGTGGAGAACCAAACCCATTTTGCTGGGAAGAAGGCTTAGATGATGACATAAGACCTCTTCTAAGCAATGTTTTAAATGTCAGATGTCGGGTTCATGTCGGATGGCTGAAATCCATGTCGGATAGCGAAAATCGGGGATATATCGGGGGACATTGACTAAATATCGGATTGTCATATCGGATAGTACGCATATGTATAATATCATGTCCTAATTGTAATCTAAGCATTCATAAGTTCAATATAAGCATACTTGATAAATTCTATAGACTAGACATATAAAAAAGTAAATAATTTATGGATTTGGGTTCATAAATACTTTCTATCAAGTTCATAAGAAACGCTTAAACATGAGAACGGGTCAAACGGGTTTGGGTATTTATCACTAAACTCGAACCCGATAACAAAAAAAATCTTAAAAAAAAGTACCATATTGGCCGATTTTTCAAAGCTAAAAAATAGGCCGATCCGATTTGATCCTGAAAACCGACATACGAGTTGAAAACGTCCATGTCATGTCGGTCAAGCCCTCAAACCGATATGTCGGTCGACATATCGGACATGTCGGCCGACATTTAAAACCTTGCTTCTAAGACCAAATATTTGCAAGCAGCCAGCTATACAAATAAGCAATATAAATCTTAAAGTGAGGACAAAGGCAGATTACATATAATTTGAAGTTCGCTTCTAGTGCATAAAAGGGACTGTTCTAATGCTTCATTTGTAAGATGCATACATGTGGTAACGAAGTCACACCAGCAACTGAATGTGGATGAAAAGATGAGTTGGGTACAAGAAAACTCATACCATCATTTTCAATTAACCTCCACTCTCATAATAAAATACTATGCCAGTGCAGCCTTAGCCCTAGCAGAGGAAAAATAAAAAGAATGGCATACAACAATTTATATCAATTTAAGAGCGAGGTTGACTCAATCATAAACTAATATAATAGGTTCAAGCACTGTACTTGAATAGGACGATCCCCAAGTATAACCTTGGCTCCATAACTCCTTGCTTCTTCAAATGCCACACGGAACTCAGCACCAGGGAATGTTTCTAGCTTGTCCGCAACCTGAAAAAACCCGAAAGAATATCTTAACTCCAAAAGGATTGCGAACATTAAGAATAGTGGTTGGAAAAATAAGCATAGAAAGCATGCCTTCGCAAGAAACCAGCTGTATATAATTCCAAACATGTTCATCCTCTTACTCTTCCACATGTCAATCATTTCCGACATAGTAGGAACCTGATGAAAAAATAAACTGTAACATGAAAAATCAAAAGATCAAAATATAAATTATATGTTAACAAATCAAGGAACATGCCAATTAAAAGGCCAACTTTTTTAGCTTGAATGTCACTTAAAAAATAATAACTATTTAATGTATCGTTGTCAATTTTGACATATATGATATAACTAATCAGGAAATTTTATTTTAAAAGGTCCAGCTCTTCAAACTCCATCATTTTTAGATAAGTTAAAGATACACAAATAAATTTATAATCAAGAAAATGTCAATTACCATGCATTTTGCGAATTCATAAAAAATTATCATAAGTTAAAATATAAGCACATTATATGTCATTTTTGGATTTTGGATGAACTAACAAGCCTATGTGCATATGCATGTATTTGATGCAGGGCAACTTCCAAGAATGTAGATTATTTTTGGATTTTGGATGCACTAACAAGCCTATGTGCATATGCATATATTTGATGCAGGACAACTTTCGAGAATGTAGATTAAGTCAACTTTTTCTCTCTTTCACTTACAGTTGGAGAAACTAGTTTAGATGAGATACTTGATTTTGAGTTTAGATTGGAGATTTGAAGGATTAGATATTTGATTTGAATTTAGGATTAGCTATTAGATTTGAAATTTGAATTTGACTCTTTCTGAATTTAGGGATAAGATTTGAAATTTCACTTTGAGTGTGTAATCTACAAATATACCTTGTAATATTCATATGATTTTGATTTCAAAATGATTTTGAATTTAGGATTAGCTATTAGATTTGAAATTTGAATTTGACTCTTTCTTAATTTAGGGATAAGATTTGAAATTTCACTTTGAGTGTGTAATCTACAAATATACCTTGTAATATTCAGATGATTTTGATTTCAAAATGAAAATCAACAATTAAATGCCTGTGAGTTGCATATTAGTGTGAGGCCAAATCCAACCCCTTGAAGATGTGATTCCTTCTCTTTTTCCGTTAGGGTGTGATTCTCTAAACTTCTCATTCTTTTTTCTTTTCCTCAAACTGCCGCTGCTCTTTCTTTTCTCTCCCCAAATCCACTATCCAACCTCCTGCAGCAGCAGCAAACTGTACAACAGCAGCCCAAACAGCCTCTAAACACTTCTGAACAACAAGCTAATAGCAAAACCAGTCAAAACAGTCCTTTTCTCCTTCCCAACCTGTTCCCCTACATGTACCCTCATTTTATTATTTATATATGGTCTGCTGTCATGTTCTCATGCCCTCATGTGCATGTGTCTTACTTTTAAGAATTAAAGGTTGCATGTTTTTAATTTCATGTACATGAAGAGGATGGTGTTTTATTGTTCAGCAGAGCTATTACGGTTTCGTGGAAGCTATAAAAGCTGAAGAACGTTAATAGGGGAGGAAAAAGAGATACAAAATGGGACTCCAGAGTTGCGATTTTAACAGAGAAGCCTAAGAAGAATAAGAAATGGAACATTTGTAGTCCGGTAGGCAATACCATTAAGCTGCTACAAACATTTGAGGGGAAAATCCAGCATCAGTGAGGAGACGACAAACAAATATGACAAGTGACAATTTGCAAAGATTTGGGTGCTAAGCTCTGAAGTCCCCAGGTGCGCGTGCACAGAGACACACACATACACACATAGACGCGCGCATGGATGCGTGCACACACATACAGACATACATATAATATCTATTCCTACAATATGCGAAGAATAATCAGACATAATGCACTAGCTTTACAATAGAGGATATTATTTGCATGTTTTATTGATCCTGTAAGATCGTTGGTCATTACAAGCAGGGGGAAAAGAATGGGGATGGAAATTATGATAAATTCCATTATTAATTCCATTACCAAAGGTTTAATTTGCAATTTTATGTGTATCATTATTATATGCTTTACTATAGAAATTGCTAGAATACCTGAAGAGTTTGTGGGTTCAAAATAGAAACTCGGCTCGGGCACAACTCCAAGAAAACAACCTAAATTCAACAATTACCAGCAAGAAATGCAGGTTAGTCTCACAGACTTGAAGAGTAACTAGAGATTACTATAGCAGGCAACAATCCTGCTAAATGATCCATCAGTCAATAAATTTATTAACTGAGATTAAAAGGAAAGCACCTGAGGTTTCAAGTAAGTGATTATAGCCTGAACTTCTTTGCAAGATTCCTGCAAGAACATCAAAAAAGCAAGCTTTCAATTTTCTTAGAGACATAGTATCAAAAAGCCAGGAAATATTGCAAACTATTCACTTGGAAACTGAGAAAACAACTCACACTCATATGGAATCCAAAAACACAAACCCATTTTTCACAATCATAATGCAGCAAGACAACTTCAACCTACAATTTTTGGTGCAAAATCCTAGTTTTATAAAAGTTGCGCTCATGTGGTAGACCCCATCAAAGTTGCAGATATACTGTCTTTTGCTATCTTAATCAATGGCATTTTGATGTTTACCCTATTTATTAAAAAATTATAATTTCAAAATAACTATATAGATGCTTATATATTATTATATAACAATTTTCCTCAATTTAATTGTAGAAGACATGACCTTCTAAATTCTTTGTGTAATAATTTTCTCAATTCTCAAAATCTAATGGAATATCTCCATCAGTTTGAGCACGTATTCCGCGCATACAATAATGAAATCATGCACAACCATCTCCATATAGAGTACTATACAACGGCTATGAGATGTCACTAAGAAGGCGTGCAATCTGAGAGATGAATGCAGTAAAGCAAATAAAATATGAAACTTGGAAATCTAACTAGCTCCGAACAATAATTGATGCTTCAATAGGAAGCAAAAGAGAAAGAAAGCAAAGTTAACTAATTACACTTAATTAAGACAGGTCCTCCATGACGCTTTTATAGAGGGAATAAGATATGATGCCATGGATGGAAGTGTGGAAGTATCAGAATTAGGTTCTAGAAACAGATGCACATTATACACGATAACTCTGCTAATACATCAAAACCTACAATAAATATGGTCAAATATATAATGGGTAGCATGTACCGAATTACTAAACTAACTCGGAAAGGCTTAAAATTAATCAAAGCAATCGTCTGTGGAATCCAAGAAAAGAAAGCAAATATAAAAGAAGCTTGAGTGCCCTCCCTTTTTCTGACCCCAGTAATCTAGGAATAAAAATCTTCAGCTTTCTTTCAGAACTGGGAGCAGGATGGCCGGTTAAGCTTTTTTAGAATATTTGGTTTGAGTAAAAAAATTACATTTTGATGTAACCCTAAAAAATGCTAGATCAAAGAAAGGCTAGAAAACTATAGGAAAATGTAACTAATTTTAGAGCAACCAACTGCAACTCCACATATCAGTAACCAATGACGAGTTAATAATTTCTTATGTGTCAGAAATAAATTAAAAGAAAAACTACTTACTTCATTGCACTTTTAGTGATTTCAGTACATGCATAGTAAATGAAGTTAAAAAAGAAGAAAAGAACAAGTTAGAGACATAGGAGAACTTGACCCCAAAAGCTACTTTTTTTAGGTAGAGAACCCAAATATCTATAAAACTCCACATAGTCAATATGTAAATAGACGGATAGAAAATTCTTGAACAAAATTCAACTAATTACAACCTTGAAACAGTAATAATAACAAATTATTAATCCAAAATTTTAGACCTGCCAGATAACTCTTTTTTTTCCTTTTTTTTCTTTCTCTTTTTCTTTTTCTTTTGTTTTTTCTCCCTCTCACGGTTTACTTTCCTTATGGAACTAACACTCACATCTTTCTCCACTTGAAACCGATGTGCATTTTGGTGTACCCTTTATGCTAGCCATTTTCTTAACCAATCCTCCTAAATAGTACAATCAATGTATCTGCAGCACATGGCCAAACTCTCTTACAATTCTCTCACCTTATTCACGATTGAAGATTGCTGTAATCACTTAGTACCCACACTACCCGTTTTCATTTCAGTAAACTGACTTATTAGTGCCATAGAGATTGGTTGGTTGTATAATCCTTTTACAAAACACCTTCAAAGCTTGTATAAAGATTAAAAAATTGCTAATCCAAATCAAAAGTAGATTCATCGCAAAAATGGCAAACTGGATGTTCTATGTTACGAATGGTTAATCCGCCAGAAAACAAGACATTAGCGACTGGCTTCTATATCCAGCAACTAAAATTTCACTCTATGAACAACAACGAAAAAAAAGAAATGGAGTAAAGCATGAGTGCACCTAGACTACCTCGCACAGAACAGAGAAAGGTTAGTAAATACCAAACTTAAAAACACAAAACCACATTTCGCCTCACTTTCAAAGAAAATAAAAATCAATTCTTTAAATAAATCGCACATCAAGAAACATGAACAATTTACAATGTTACTGAAATCAGATTCAAAATCCAAAAAAATGTTCGCAGCGAAGTTACATCAACCTCAATTCGCTTCAAAACCGACACAAATCAAGAACCTGAGCAGATTTCAAATACATGATAAACCCTAACCCTAATTTAAGATCAAGGATTGCTTACATTAGAAACGTGAGCAGTTCCAACCAAGTAAACGCTGCAGGATCCGCCCTCGGCCGACGACTCGCACTCCAAGAACTCGACGTTCTTTGACAATTCTTCCGGTAAAACCCTAGGACCAGGGCCAGGGTCAGGGTTGGACATCGGAGCTTCTTCTTCTTCGTCGGTTTCGGATCTTGAATCAGGCATCGCTGGCTCCATCACCGGCGACAGAGACCGCCGAGATATTTTTCGCGCCGGAGCTGCTGAAAGGATGTTAAGGGAATTGAGAGAGGGGTATTATGGGAAGATATTGAGGAAAATTGGTGGATTCGGAGGAGAGAGGACTTTTTCGGATCAGTGCCGATTTGAATAATGGAAGGATAATGGAAGAATCGGAGATAAGAAGTAGTTATAGAAGTAATTTTTAAAATTATGAAGTAGGTGGAGTGAAAATAGTATTTTTTGTTTTATACATTTTTAGAAGTAATTAAAGTAGAACTTTTTCTTCTTCATTTACTTTTCTTTTTGGATAACATTTGAAAATATTACTATAAAGTAATTAACACATGTTGCTTCTACAATTTTAAAGCCACGCCACGTCACGTTCTTTAATTTGATCTAGCACGTTACAACCAGTTTTATGCCGCTATGACCTATCGCCACTTAAGAGTAAGAAGAATCATTCAACCACATAGCTTTAAAATAATTGTTTACCTCTCATTTACAATGAGACTCCGGATGACCATAAATTTCTATGAATCTCCAATTTTCCTCCTCCCTCGCTCCTTTGATCGTAACATCAACGTGGTATTTAGACAAAGAATTAATAGATAAACTGTTCTCTTCATCCCAAAGAAAAGCTGGCCGACGACAAATTACTACAAAATAATTGTTAAAATTAAGAGCAATTTTATCAATGATGAGTTGTTAGAAGTAACTAATAAAGGGCATATTAATAAAAAATTATTTATTTCCTAATTAATATGTATTTCAACTACTTCCGAGCTACTTCTGAGTATATATTAATAAAAAATTATTTATTTCCTAATTAATATGTATTTCAACTACTTCCGAGCTACTTCTGAGTATTGAGGATTGGAAAAATATTTTGATGTATTTCAACTACTTCCGAGCTACTTCTGAGTATTGAGGATTGGAAAAATATTTTGGAAGTAAGAATGACACGTAGGCACCACATAAACGTTTAAAGAAGTATTTGAATTAAGTTTTTCAGAGAACCAAACACATTTTTTTGCTTGAAAGTAACAGAAATAGCCTTTATTTCTTTTACTTCAGCTACTTCATAATTACTTCCGTGCAAACAAACAGACCCTAAACTAAAAACCATAGGAATGCCTATGATTTATCAACATCTACATAATCTCTACAGTTTGTGAATTTATTAGTTAATAGTCACACTCGTCTCATAAAATCTATATTCTATATCTAAAATATCTTCCCCTTGAAAACGCCACATGTCAGCTCTTCCCCTTGAAAAAGCCACATGGCAAGCCTCTTCCACCACGTATCAATCTCTAAAGAATTCATAATTTCGGTTCCCAACATTATTTATTATTTTGAAAATAACAATATTTTGTATCTTCAACAACGTTCCATCTTCTGCTTCAAATTCCTATGACCTGCATTTATTTTGGCTTCTCAAATTTAAATTCCTCATTTAATATTTTCCCTCCTCATCCCAAATTCAAATATTTGATCTTTTATTACTTTCTGGATCTTTCCCCTCCTTCCACTTTATTATTATTATTATAGACTTTTCCTCTTTCTCTCCTCCTTTATTTGGGATTCGGGTTGGAATTTGTTGAAGATGATGAAGAAGGGGAGCAGGGTTTTGACGATGGATTCAGAGGAAGCAAGGGCTCGGTTCAGGCATCAGGCCCTTTTGCATGATTATGATGAACTGCTCATGGTAATAAAAAATCTTTTCTTTTTTATTCAGATCTGCTCTTTTTCTTTTAAAAATCTATTTTATGTACATATGATCCGTTGTTATAGGGTTAGGAATTTATTTGCTTGATGGGTTATCTTTGTTTCTTGATTCGGAGATCTAGGGTTTGTTGTTATGTGCAATTTTGACTTCTCCATGGTAGGCATCAATTTGGGTAGTCTCCTTCGGTTCTAAAATTGAAGGATCTTTTCAACTTTTTTAGCGGTGTTCTTATATGTGTGTTTTGCATTTATCCTTCTTGATGCGTTTCTGAGTTGATTCTTTTTAGGTCCAACTCTTTTTGATCTTTTCTCAATATTTTTAGGTCAATTTTTTTCCCCGTTGTTGTACCAAGTATATCTATTTTTTAACATATGAACAAAAGGGCTTTGCTTTTATACTCTTACTGTGCAAGAAACTGAAGCAAAGAAGAGGAAGTTGCATAAAACAATTGCAAAGAGACTCAAGCTAACGGCTGAAGTCAAGTACTAACATAGATAAAAAAATTTAGAGTTGTGGATTTTGAATATTTTGCAGTTTAGAGAAGGAAGAGGCAAATTATATCCTGCATATTGATATTCTAGAAAAATAAAAGGAAAAACTAGAAGGTAATTAAGCACAAAATTGTTGTTTTTATTTTAAATTTATCTATGTTTTTTTCTCGTCTATGCAAATAGTGATCTCGTTACTGGTCTAACCGACCTCTTTTATCTTGAAA
Source organism: Asparagus officinalis (assembly GCF_001876935.1). NCBI lineage: Eukaryota > Viridiplantae > Streptophyta > Magnoliopsida > Asparagales > Asparagaceae > Asparagus > Asparagus officinalis. The sequence continues at coordinate 20,658,015 of NC_033796.1, forward strand.
AGTGTTCAACTTTCTTGTATTATAATTAATCCCTATCCATTAGAGATTCTATCATTAATGGTTAGAACAATAATGCAACCCCCCAGCCCATTTCAATTAGAGCTTACGTTATTTATCAATAAAATCTGCAAAGGTCCGATCAGGAAGAGTATTACAGGTTCGTTTCACTTTGTTTTTTAATCACTTTTACTATTTTGTTTGTACTGTACCGATAATGCCAAAAACCTTTCCTTACTAAAATTTTTTTGAATCTCTAATTATTACACAGTCGCCAATACTATTCGAGTTTGTGAAGGTCCAGTTGGAAAGGGTACTACAGGTTTGTTTTCATCTTTCTGGTAGTTTTATCTCCTTTAATTGTGTGATTTTAGTGGATTTTTTTAATTTAATTAAGTCTTTAACTAAGGCTAATGCAATTGGATTATTAATTGAATTCAACTTTCGAAGTTTGTAGGTAAATTGGCTCTATTAATTTTTTTAATTACCAAACGTTAACCTATATTTAAAGGTAGTGTTGCAGTCTTGGTATATATAACCATTATTTGCATTCTTATATTTCATAGCATTTACAATCAGCCAATATGATTAATGTGAATGATTCAAACAGGCTTCACATCTAAATTGATCAACCTTTTTAAGAATTTTATTCTCTATAGGTTAATTACAAAATATGCTTAGAAACGAACATTTTATATTACCTTTGAATTGATTGTAACATAAGTAAGCAATTCATATCAATATTAGCCTTAAAAATGAAATTTATTTTCATATTTTCAAAAGAGATTTTTCCCTTAAAATGTGTAATAATTCTCCGATGTGCAATTATTTAATTATGTTGTAGGTCGCATAATATGATTCTAAGCTTGGCGCTTTGCTAAGCACTCTTCATGGATTCAATATAGGATAATAAGTTTCCTTTTCATTTTTTTTGGTGATTTTATGTTGTTTGGGAATTTTTTTATTAAAATGTGTTTTTTTAAAAAAAAAATAGTACAGGGAGTCCTTTTGTTCAAAGCATGTGGAAGTTCTTAAGAGTGTGTAGGCTGAGATAACATTTAAGGTGACTGCAAAGGTTGTTGAGAGAGGATTGTTTCTATAAGATGGAGAGTGAAGTAATTTGATTTATTCTTGGAAAAGGGTATATTGTTTCATCCATTAGTTGTAAGTTTGTGTTATATTTTTTCTGTATAGATGTCTTTTCTTACTCGTTTGGAGTTAAATCCCTAGAAATTATTTAGTTTTTTGTATTTATTTTAAAGTTAATCTGAACTTGGATACCACAATTATTTTTACACAATCAAAGTTAAACTTTTGAGAAGTTTGAGATCTTTTTGGGCAAAAAGTAAGTTTGGGGTATTGAGGTTCAATTGGTATAAACTTTGTGATATTAAAGTGTAATAACCTTTTGTTTTATTTTAGTTCCTTCTATCAAGGTTTGAGAACATTAATTATATCCTATTAGATTATTTTTAATGATATTAATGCTCTTTTTCTTACAAGCAAATTAACTATTTTTGTCGATAAAAATCCTTAAAAAAATCATATTTTAAGTTATTTTATGAGGCGGAGGTATGTGCCGTTGGTTTTGGTTATTTGTTTATTTAATTGTGAGGTACTTTTTTTAGATTCGGGGTTATTTGTTTATTTAATTATGTTAAGAGGTACATTTTTATAGACAAATTCGCCCTTTCTTTGTCATTTTATGAGGTACATTTTTTAGTTATTTGTTTATTTAATTATGAATATCAATAAATGATGATTTGAGTTTGTGTTTATATTGTTGTTTGCAAGATAAATATTCGAAGTTTTGAACGTTGTTGTTGGCTTGAACGCTTTGATGCATAAGGCTTAAATCTGCTGGGTGAAAAAAATGCAAAGATGTACATTAAATATTTGTAAAATTAAATGGCTGAAATATGACAGTAAATGCAAGCTAACATGTTGTTTTTGGCTAAAATTTGACATAGTTGATTCACTCTAATTTGACATAGTTGATGCTAATTAGACAGATTTTAAGTTTTTCCATGAAAATAGCTCATCCTATCTTAGGTTGTCATTTTTTCTACTGCTATTTTGGACTGTTATGGTTTTTTTCTACATATTGGTAGATTGTTCACTCTTTCATTAACAAAAGGAAAAAAAATGAATACAAAAGGCAAAGATAGAATTAAAGATTTTTCTGCCTATACAAGTGTATTTTTCTTTTCTTTCTATATAATTATATTTTTCTGTTTCAGATATGTTTGTTTCTTTGTTTATCTTTACTATTGGTAAGTGATAAACTCAATATAATCTTACTAGAATGTATTTCTCTTATATTATGTTTTGTTATTTTTCTCCAATGGCAATGCATTTCACTTCAATATTTTTGTTCTTTCTTATGTTTATATAGAGTATGTGAAAGTTGCATTTTATTTAACTAATTGAGTACTTCTTATGCCGTATTCTTATGGTTTGATGATGTTCTTAAATTGCAATCATATATAATTTTCTTACAGTGACTTTATTTGATTTAGCTATTACATTGTCTCTTATTTTCGTCAGGTGGATGTCATACACCCCTTATATGATAGGTATTATATTTTCTTTGTTTTTTGACATTTTACTTTTATTTTACCAATTTCTTTGGAAAGTTATCAACAGTTTAAATATTGATATGACTCGCACAAAATGTTTAAATATTATTTTCCCATGTTTACATTTTTCCAAACCTTTCATTTTTTTAAATTTTTTAAGTTTACCCATTTTTGATACTTTTTTGACATTTTAGTTTAATTTTGAATTTTTTCCACCTTATAAATAATAAAATAACTCCCCCATATTTCTAAATACCATTTTTACACATTTACATTTTTTTAAACTATATATGATCTTAAACTGATTCAAGTTTTCCAAACTTTCTAATTTCCCAAACTATATATGCAACTTAGGTTGTATCATTTCTGACTAGTTATATATTATTACTGTTTTATTTTGTATTCTTTTGCTACATTAATTTTTATATATTAAATAAATCTGTGCATCGCACGGGCCTGAAACTAGTTTATACAATACTACAATCCCATAACTAGAAGGAACTAATAAAGTTCTGTCAACAGAAGGAAAAAAAGTAATTAACTATAAGAGTAATACTATTATGGATTTTTTTCATAGAAACCACCTTTAAAATAGAATCATTATGTAGATATCACTTTTTCTTTTTTATTTATGCATAAACCACTTTTAAAACATGTGACCCTGTTTTAAATGTGATTTCTATGAAAAAACTCTACTATTATAGATGTACTTTAAAAAAGTACTAATGCATCAATTAGTTAAATGCCCTGCTTAAAAGAGAACCAATTAATGAATTTTTTAGGCTAAAAGATGAGCTCATGATGCAAATGACTACCCAACTGCACAGGGAAGTATTCAAACTTCTAAAGTGTATGCACTCATTTTAACAATTTTCAATACAACATGTTAAAATCAACAAAAGAAATCAAATTACAATTTGTTCCCATCTTATTATCCACACAAATAGAAAATTATGCACACTTCCAAAATCACAACACAAAAGCAACAAACACTCTCCTAATTCACAACAGCACATTTCTTCCTTATCTCACGCTGCTTTCCTATCAACACCCCAATATTCCCCACGTTCGCCATAGACACTCCAAAATTCTTGAAGAACTCTCTCGGATTACTTGTCTTCAACACCTATTACGCATCAACACAATTTATGAGTAAGTATTCTTACCTGATAGAACTACTAGATCTTTTACACTCAAACCCTTTTGCGCAAATGAGGCTTTCAGTTGCTAAAAAGTGAAAATTTGCAGGTAGTTGTCGAGTTCCAGCAATCAACGAAGCTCTTCCATCTTTTGGGTTCAGTTGGTACCTCCCATGATGGCCCTTTAGACTGATTAAATTAATCAACAAAGAACACACATACATAACAAACCATTATCACAATGTTATAGATAGTTTGATGCAAATTTGTAGAGAATGTGAGATTGAATTGAGTACCAAATATAAAGCATCTCTAGCCACTAGAGCTGTGATATCAGCGCATGACACGAATCCAGGGCAAGCTTTCTCTAGTTTAGCCTTGATTGTGTCCACACACCATAGCCTCGAAGACTTAGATTGGGAGACGACTCTTTTTCAGCGACATTATTCTTTCTAGAATTCAATAAGATTGAAGCATCACATCCCTGCATGTTGCACACAAATTCAAATATCATGTATATGCAAAATTGATCAATTAGTTGCACCAATTGAGATGTAAAAGTTACTACGTACCCTCACGAAACAATCATGAAACGCGGGTGAGTTCAAAACGTGGGTCGATGGCATCATATATTCATATGCAATTTACTAATCCGTCGATTATAATTGAGGGGGTCCCTGACCACCATTTTATGCTCCCCTTCACCATTGACTAGTTACATGGAGCGTGCATTTTATAGTAAACTTGTAGGTGAAAAAATTACTAATATCTTAATAATCAATACTAATTAAGATGAATAGATTTTTAGAAAACTATTACAAAAATCATATCATCATATCATACTCTCTTTAAAAGCACAAGTTCGAAAAAATCTTCCATGATCAATATTACCTTTCATTATTTCGAATATTTCGTTTAAATCTTGATTTATTCTTATTTTAATTAAATCTTATACTAATCTCACGTGAACTACCTATGTCTCAACAATATAAAAAAAATAATTTAAAAAAATTAATAATATATGATAAATACTATTTTGAACATTTCATTTAAATCTTAATCTATCCTAATACCAAGGATATCCTATATTAATCCAATATGAACTACTTATAACTCAACAATCTAAAAAAATAAGATTTAGAAATCATACATAGCTGACATATTATAAAACATGAAATGTTTCAAAAATAAAGATTCAAAAATTGCACAAAATATTCAAAAGTTTAGAATTACACAAAACACTATGATTTTTCAAAACTTAAGACAACAAACAAGGATCTTGAAATTAACAATAGTCCCGAAGAATTTTAAATTTACAATTAACACCCTTAACATTTCAAAAATTATAGAAACAACATCAAAAGTTTAAATTATAAAAAAGCACCCTAAATTTTTGAAAATTTAAAACTTGCACATAACATAAATGAATTCAATGGATTATCGTTAAGCACTTGAAAGTTTAAAATTTGTAAAAAAACTAGAAGTTATTAAAAAATTGTAAAAACTCCCTTGAAAGTTAAATCACAAAAAGAACCTAAAAATTTGAAATTTATAGCCAGTACACATCAAATCTAAAAACTATTTTTATTTTAAATGTAGAAGTGAAGGAAATAAACCCAAAATTTAAAATCGTTCGTGAATTACTTGAATTAACATACTAATATTATTTTTCTAAGGCAAATTGAAAATAAAAATACAATTGTTTAGTTTAGATCCTCTTGGAAATGACATGAACAGAGTAAAGGTAACATTATTTGATATAGCAAATATTCTTATTGGATGTATAACAGAAGAATTGATTGCAAAGTAAAAAAGGTAATTCCTAACCTTAATAAATTAGAAACACAAATTTTTATACATATGAAATTAATCTTTATTTTCATTGAAACAGAAAAAATTAAAATTTTTATTTCTAAAAGTTTGTGTTGATGGAAAATACATACAACTTCTTTGTGAAGTAAGACGACAAGACAAAAGATGAACGAGGCTAAAGAAAGATAACCGTACAAGAAATCCACCTCCAGCCTAATGTCACAATCGATGTGGATGATGTCATAATCTATGTAGACGATGAAGATATTTCTATAAAATTGCACACGAAAAAGACAAAGGTGGAGAATGATTGATCTCGACTGAATAAAAAATAAAACAAAAAGAATAAAAGATATAGTTTCTAAATATTATATAGAATAGTTTATTTTTTGACTAAAATTAAAAATTTATAGAAGAGATTTTCATAAACTATTTTTAGTACTTTTATATGCTTATGTGGATGATTTTATCATATAAAAGTATACTAGAGTTAACATTAATATTTAGTTTATGATTTTTCATGAAGTTTATCAATAATTAGGAACAACATCATATTCTCTTTAGTTTTGTTCTAGCCCGCTTTTAATGAATCATCTTGGCTTATTGATTTTAGTGGCTTATTGACTTTAATTATTTGTCTTGCTTTTGTAGCGTTAGTAGGTGGGTAAAATTTGATTTCTCCGAAAAGGAGGAGATTTGTATTGATAAGAATGACTTATTACAAATAAAGAAACCAAGTTACAACAGAAACAAAGAGAATGCACTTCTTGTTTAACGTGAGTTCTTTGGTAGCGATAGGACGCCTCCCTCGAATGCTTGCGTCGAGTTTGCTTCCCTTGGACGATCCGATCGAAATTTCGGTTGAGCTTCAGTACGCAGTAGAAGCTCCTATGTGATTGAGTTCGATTATACCCAAGCTTGATGAGTATCAAGGCCGAATGCTTAGAGAGAGATACAATGCAAGAGTTTGCAGAGAGCTAATGAGTCTCAAACTAAGAGTTCAGATTGAGTCTACTTCAACAATCTGAGCTTATAGCCAAGAATGTTCCACCAAGCAATCCAATAGGAATCTCTGTCTGAAGAGCCTAAACACCAGCCAAGAGCAAGACCAGAGTCATGACCTGAACCAGCCCTCTGATTGAAGAGTCTTAAAAATGCCCAGCCATGCGCGCTAAACGTTGGTTAATGAGGTTTATAAATAGGCAAGGGATGACATGTGTCATATCTTGATTTATGAGATGTGACCACTAATGGGTGAGGAGCACCATGCTCTCCCCTAGCTATGGGATGTGACCACTATAGAGGTGATGAGAGTCATACCTCATCACCTAGGACGTGGAAAGTGGTTGGGCCCACCCCTACAAGTAAGCAGCTGCTTGCACCACTCAGGCGAGGCTGGTAGGCTTGCAGACGAGCTCGAGTGTCGTCTGAATGATCAGGCGAGCTTGTAGGCGAGCTTGGCGAACAAGCGAGGTTGGCTAGCGGACCCCTCAAGCGTTAGATGAGCTTGAGTCTGTAGGCGAGCTTGGTTCATGCGGGCGAACTCCCTGCATGCGAGCTTGACTCGTATGGGTGAGCGAAGCATTCAGGCGAGCTTGATTCATGCGAGTGAGTCGAGAAATCAGGCGAGCTTGACTTGTGCTGGCGAGTCAAACAAACAGGCGAGCTTGACTCATGCTGGCAAGTCAAACAAACAGGCGAGCTTAACATTAGATAAGCTTGAGTCTGTAGGCGAGCTTGGTTCATGCGGGCGAACTCCCTGCATGCGAGCTTGACTCGTATGGGTGAGCGAAGCATTCAGGCGAGCTTGATTCATGCGAGTGAGTCGAGAAATCAGGCGAGCTTGACTTGTGCTGGCGAGTCAAACAAACAGGCGAGCTTGACTCATGCTGGCAAGTCAAACAAACAGGCGAGCTTGACTCGTGCTGGCAAGTCAAGTCATACTGGCGAACTTTGGCTCGTGCAGGCGATCTAAGCTTACAGGCGAGCTCTGCTTGGCCTCTTGAATGCAAACGAGCTTGACTTGTGCTGGCAAGTCAGGCGAGCTTTGCTTGGCCTTCTGAATGCAGACAAGCTTGACTTGTGCTGGCAAGTCAGACGAGCTTTGCTTGGCCTTCTGAATGAAGACGAGCTTTGCTTGCTTTGAGCACGTAAGCGGACTCAAACAAGTGAGGTTTAAGCTCTCTTGTGTAAAGGCAATTTTTATTGCCTACAAAACCCCTTCAAAGTTTTCAGATCTAAATCAGGTTGCATGTGGTCTGGAACACTTTGAATGAAGAGAGTCGTTGTTCATTAGTTTGGGCGAATTTGAGCCCTTGGTTGAGCTCGATGAAGTGTAGGCAAGCTCGAGTCTTCAGGCGATCTCAAGCCGTTGATAGGCGAGCTCTAAATGTGCGGGTGAGCTTTAAACATCGCTAGGTGAGTTTCGTGCTTGCAGGTGAGCTGGATCACTGTAGGCGAGGCCTAAGTCGGTGGCAGGTGAGCCCCGTGTCTGCAGGCGGTTTCTTGCGCTTGCCATCTAAGGGGGCACCTCATCTTCACGCGCTCGATCTAAACCATTAATTCAGCGACACCCTCGATCTCGATCATGAATTCGATGAGCGATCGTGGCTCGAACCGCCCAATCTTGGTCGTTCATTTAGAATTCTGAATGTTCCGCCGTGTTCATGGTCGTTCGATTCGAACTGTCAAATCGAACCACTATAGTCGATTTGAGCCATTCGTCTAGGCTGAGATAGTGGATCTCGACTGTTGAAATCTTGCTATATAAAATTTCTTCATCTCTCCCGTCGGGAGACTACTATTCCATTCAAAATTCTTAAGCCTTCAAAGTACTTCTCTCTCCAGAATAGCAGAGCTCGCCTGATAGGCAATCTCACCAGAATAGTAGAGCCTCGCCTGAATAGATGAAGCTCGCTAGAAGATGAATAGGAGTCTGTTCGTCTTCTTCATGATCAGTCTTCTGGACTGACCATGGTGTGTTTGAGCCATGTCAGGGGCGGCAGCAGCAACGTTAGCAGCGGCAGTTCAAAAGTTCTAACTCCTTTTCGTTGTGTCTTGAAGTTAGGCCTCGCCTATTGAGGTCAACCGAAAAAAGACCTCTTACCGCCGAGGAGGCAGACCAAGGTGAACGCTCGCAAGAGGAGACCAGTGAGATTTGAGCCTACCAAATCTGAGCATATCCTGATCTCGGATGATGAAGAAGAGCTGCCCACTCACTCACCTGCTTTGCAATTTCCCTCACATCCCCAACCTAAGCTTGGTTTCCCCGACCCAACAAACATATGGGGTGGATGGAGGCCACCTATTGATGATGAAGGGCCACTCCCTGGGATTCAGCCTATTGCTATGATTGCCCCTCATCAGGAATCTGCTTCTCCGGATTCTGGATTCGTGTAGTGTCTCATCCAACGGTTAGAGAATACTATAAAACAAGTAATCTCCATCGTTAGTGTTTGGCGGGGGACTTTCATGGAGTTTTACGCCTTCATAGCAGATAGCTTGAAGGTAATTCAGCACGCAGGTGGTGATCAACTAGCCAGGCGCTGTGAACAAAAACTCATTCGCATGGAGGAAACCATGCTATGCTTGGAGAGGCTGGTGTTCTCCGATTCGTGTAATGAGATGGAGCGACTGATAATCCAAGCTCGGATTAAGAGGATGCATAAGCGTCAAGCTCGAGAGAAGAGTATATCAAAGAAGGAGGCTCTCATCGTGGGTATGCTTGGGTGGCAACGCCAATTGCAGGTCATGCTTCTGTCTCTATTATCGTTCGGCTGAAGGCCAAGCTCACCGAGGAAGAGTCGACCCTAAAGGACCTCTGGCTTGAGAGTGCGAACGTTCACCATGCTGTTATAAGAGAAATGCAAGTTCTCCATGCACTGCGTCAAGAAGAAACAATTGCTACTGCACCTTTTGAGGCCAAGACCCGGAAGGAAGCAGAGGATCAGGTCCGAGCGGACCAAGCGAAGGAGCTAGCTGCTGTTAAGGCTAAGCTCGCGTCCTTCAGCTTGTATGGCTCTGCTGGCCGTGGGGGCTAAGCTCACGGGGGTGGGTTAGTTTTGAGATATTTTAATCTTGTTTGAATGTATTGTCATGACTTTGTTTGAATGTATTATCATAACTTTGCTCGAATGTATTGTCTCAAAATCTGCTTACTATGACTGAAGTTATGCTTTTGTTGTCCAACTTCTCGCTCTTCGGTATCCTGCACATTTTTCTTGCTCTTGTTTCCTCTGTTGACCAACACTTAGGATTTTTAGTAAACCCTCAGCTATCAACGGGTTTAATTTACCTTTATCGATTATCGTTTGAATTGGGCTAGCCATACTATTATCCTCAGTATGATGAGTTATCGAGGAGTTTCTTTTAGACTTAACGCTAAAATTTCTTCTCTTCTCTTAGTCGTTCGAGGCGCTGGGTTGGTTTAATTACAACCGTTAAGTTGTAATTGGGTTAGGTCATGTCGTTAAATATAACAACTTAGCCCAAAAATAAGTGACTGCTTGTATAAGTGATCGCTCGAGGGTCCAAATAATGATTCATTGCATGGTAGGTCATTACTCGGGAATGAACAGTTGATAGGGCACATTTCTTGGTAGGCCATTATCAACGAACAACGTCATTTGAGGGAATAACAATATTAGGGTAATCAGATCGTTCAGGGATGTATGAGTGTGATGATTGATTAGAATAATAGCACATCGTATAGTAGGCTACTATCATCGACTGTTCTATGAATATTTAGAATGCTCGGAATGGATCAAATCGTTCAGGGATATAAGAGTGTGACGACTGATTGAACAACATCATTTGCAGGAATGACGAAGTTGACTATCAGAGGTAATCATTAACGTGATAGTTTTGTGGATCTATCATCCTATTGGAGAGAATTGGTAAGTTGATTTGTCAGAGGTGATAAACTTAACCCGATAAAAATTGTCACGATCGGAGTGACTTTGAGGACCTATCATCCTATTGAGGAGGGTTGATATGTTGATTGTCAGAGGTGTAATGTTAACATGATAGGATTATCGCGATCGGAGCGACTTTGAGGACTTACCATCCTATTGAAGAGGATTGGCAAGTTGATTGGATCATCGCGATTGGAGCGACTTTGAGGACTTATCATCCTATTGAAGAGGATTGGCAAGTTGATTGTCAGAGGTGTAATATTAACATGATAGTGGGAGTGGGTCCATCGTCCTATTGGAGAGGGTTGAGGGGGGAAATTTGGTATTGGCCCTAACTATCCGAAGGTTTAACCAAGTAGGAGTTTGAAACGATCCTAGTTATTTAAAAATTTGATCGTTCAATTTGGTAGACCTCTCATTCATGAAATGAATCGAGAAGGGATTCTGGCTTTGGTCTAAACTATAGGAAGGTTTGACTG
>NC_033796.1:20669933-20727119 GCF_001876935.1 Asparagus officinalis
AACCTTTAACAAATGAGCAAAGGGGGTCTATTTATAGGCTCTCAGATCTGTGCCTTGGCACAGATCTGGGCCGGCCACCGAGCCACCTAGAGGTGGCTCGGTTTTGGCCGAGTCCCCTAGGTGTTGTGGTTTTTGCCGTTTTTCCGGTCTCGTGGTTGATTTGGACTCTGATTTGTTGATCTGAATCCTGATTTGGCAGTAAATCTGCCTCGGTGTTTGAGTTCAAATCCGTTCTATGGTTGGATGACTCGTTGACTCACCGAACTGTTTGCTTGATTCCGCATGCGAATGGATGTATTCCATTGTTTGCGTGCGGTTCGTTAGCCTCGTTGCCTCGTTAATTCGCTTCGTTGCGTGTCACTTGGCTTTGGCGTTGTGGACTGACGCTCGTGTTTGGATACGTCGCCCGATGGTTCGTCGGTTTGTGCCGAGCTGTGCTAAGGGACCTATAAGCAGTTTTATACGCCTACAGCCAAATATGGAAATGTGGCTTGAAGAGTGAAGCCTACCTGATTTGGTGGGCTTGCTTGAATTACTTTTGGTGGGCTCGCTTGAATTACTTAGTTCGCCCGAATGGGGAACTTTGTAGTTGGAGTGAGGCTCGCCTAAAATGTCAGGCTCACCTGAAATGCCCAGTCCACCAGTTTTGGGAACTTTGCTACCAGAGCGAAGCCCGCCTGAGTAGGTGAGCTTGCCTGATTGATGTAGTCTGCCAAAACTGGGAACTTTACTACCAAAGCGAAGCTCGTCTGAGTAGGTGAGCTCGCCTGAGTAGGTGAGCTCACCTGATTGATGTAGTCCATCAAAATTGGGAACTTTACATTCCTACTTAGCTCTTTTTAGGCCTAAATAGTAATCCAGGCTGTCATAGGAGATAGAGACTTGTGCTTCTTGGCAAGCGAGAGTTTGTCATCATCGCCGTTTGGCTCTTTTGGAGAGGGGGAGACTCATGTCGACAGTGAAGGCGTGGTCGCCAACACGAACTAGGGTCTTCTCTTCCATGGGAGACTGCGTGGATTACTTGGCAACCCAACGAGCAACCCCTTGGCTTGCATTCTTGGCCTTTGGCTCGGTCTTGGCTGCCTTAGGGGAGATAGAACCCTCTGCTATTGCTCGGGTAGAGCTCTCGGGCATGGTTGCATCGGCCACTTAGGGCTGAGCCACATGCACAACTCTGCGGTATCGGCGAGAAGCTTTACCGCTAGAGAAGGAAGAAGATAAGTACTCCTTGCACTTAGCTTAGTCGAACTCAATCACAAGGGACTCGACTGTCGTCCCCTCTGCAACTTCGTCGAATTGCGCCACCACCATTTCGGTTAAAGAAATAGTTTCTCCTACTGTAGTCACCATCTTCTGTAGGTGGGTAAAATTTGATTTCTCCGAAAAGGAGGAGATTTGTATTGATAAGAATGATTTATTACAAATCAAGAAATCAAGTTACAACAAAAGTGAAGAGAATGCTCTTCTTGTTTAACGTGAGTTATTTGGTAGCGATAGGATGCCTCCCTCGAATACTTGTATCGAGTTTGCTTCTCATGGATGATCCGATCGAAATTGCGATTGAGCTTCAGTACACAGTAGAAGCTCCTATGTGATTGAGTTCGATTATACCCAAGCTTGATGAGTATCAAGGCCGAATGCTTAGAGAGAGCTACAATGCAAGAGTTTGAAGAGAGTTAATGAGTCTCAAATCTGAGAGTTCAGATTGAGTCTACTTCAATAATCCAAGCTTATAGCCATGAATGTTCCACCAAGAAAGCTAATGGGAATCTCTGTTTGAAGAGCATAAACACCAGCCAAGAGCAAGACTAGAGTCAAGACCTGAACCAGTTCTCTGATTGAAGAGTCTTAAAAATACCTAGCCAGCGCTCTGAATGTTGGCCAATGAGGCTTATAAATAGGCAAGGGATGGCATGAGTCATCCCTTGATTTGTGAGATATGACCACCAATGGGTGAGGAGCATCATGCTCTCCTCTAGCTGTGGGATGTGATCACTATAGGGGTGATGGGAACCATGCCTCATCACCCATGACGTGGGAAGTAGGTGGGCCCACCCCCACAAGCAAGCAGATGCTTGCACCGCTTAGGCGAGGTTGACAGGCTTGCAAGAGAGCTCGAGTACCGTCTGAATGTTCAGGCGAGCTTGGCGAACAGGGAGGGTCGGCTAGAGGACCCATCAAACGTTAGATGAGCTTGAGTCAGTAGGCGAGCTTGGTTCGTGTGGGTGAACTCCCTGCATGCGAGCTTGAATCGTACGGGTGAGCGAAGCATTCAGTCGAACTCGACTCGTACGGGCGAGTCGAGAAATCAGGCGAGCTTGACTCGTGTGGGCGAGTCAACAAACAGGCGAGCTTGACTATTGCTGGCGAGTCAAACGAACAGGCGAGCTTGACTCGTGCTGGCGAGTCAAGCCATACTGGCGAACTTTGGCTCGTGCAGGCGAGCAAAGCGTGTTGGCGAGCTAAGCTTACAGGCGAGCTCTGCTTGGTCTCTTGAATGCAGGCGAGCTTGACTTGTGTTGGCAAGTCAGGCGAGCTTTGTTTGGCCTTCTGAATGCAGACGAGCTTGACTTATGCTGGCAAGTCAGGCGAGCTTTGCTTGGTCTTCTGAATGCAGACGAGCTTAACTTATGCTGGCAAGTCATGCGAGCTTTGCTTGTCCTTCTGAATACAGACGAGCTTGACTTATGCTGGCAAGTCAGGCGAGCTTTGCTTGTTTTTCTGAATGCAGACGAGCTTTGCTTTCTTTGAGCGCATGGGCGAACTCAAACAGGCAAGGTTTGAGCTCTCTTGTGTAAAGGCAATTTTTATTGCCTACAACGTTATCTTTCAACTATTTTTCACTTTGGCAATACTATACTTTCTCAAGTCAATCTTAGTTTTATGTCGATCCAAATAATATGAAAATCTAAATTAGCTTTGGATTACATTTGTTTCCTGTCAATTCAATTGTCAACATTAAAGTTTAAATTTTGTGTAGTCCATTCAAACAAACATTAAAAAATAAATAATCACAATCCTAAAATTCAGACTTCAGAGACATAAATGAGTAAAAACTATTAAAGTGAAACCAAGAAATAAATTTTAATGAGGAAATAAATTAAAACTACTTAATCATCGTATTTTACCACGTGTATTGCATGTGCATAAAACCTAGTAATATATAATATCTTACTATCGGGGAGTGGAGAAAGCTATAAGTAATGGAGGGTAGTTTGGGTATTTTTAGATTTTTTTTATTTTGTCTTTATAATTAGTTTTAATGTACGATAAATTGTTTAGGACAAATGTTGATTTTTTTTTTTTGAAATCTTAACATACATAGGGTAGAACCAAAAATGTGGGGTTCTTAAATAATAGTAATAGATTTTGTAATTAAATTCTTCATGTACACTATTTGTTATAATTTATTTTCTTTTTCTTTTATGGCCTTTGAAGTGTAACTATTTACATTTTTTAAGTGTTTGATTTAAGATTAAAATTGTAGTGAAAAAGAAAAAAATCTGCCTCACATCTAATGTGTACTTCATTTTGCCTACAAAATTCCTCATAAACAATCAGGAAAAAAAATACACGAAGATCATTATTAATAAAAATATTTAATATATTGAGATATCATTAAGTGGAACATTATTTTAAAATAAATAGTAAAGTAACATTATCACATTATTTTTACTCTATTGATTTTAAAAATGTTTTTTTATAACAGACACCCTATTTCCATTTACATGTTGACGTCGATGTGAATCTACTTTTACGCTTGAAGATTTTTACTTTAAGTTCAAATATCACCTATGACTTGATTCGCGGAGGGTCGATCATTTTATTACTCACTTTTGTAAGAATTTTTAATTTTTACTAGATTTAGAAAGAAAAGTAAAATTTAATTTGGCTCCTCTTCACTACAAAAAAGTAGCAAAGAGACCATTACTTTTTATACCTCCACGTGTTACACTCATACCTAATTTATACTCAAAAATAAATCATAAACATTAAGTAAGCAATCAACAATTACAATAACGTAATGTTCTCACTACTGCATTTTTTGTAGTGGAGAAAAATCAAAATCCTCCATGGCGTTCAACGTTTTTTAGTTTTTTAGTTTTATGTGTTGGGAATTTTAACGCCTAAATCCCCTAATGCAACGGAAACGCAGATAGAGAACAGTACACCAAGATTTACGAGGTTCGGCAACTGCCTACGTCCTCGGGAGCCACACAAATAATTTCTTATTTAATTTAACAAGAAATTACAGGTCAAGAGCAAATCCCTAAACTGGGATTCCTCAAACAAACACTGTAGCTACAGTGTTAATCCCCACAATGAAATAAACCCTCTTCTCTTTTCTCTCTCTTCCTCTCCTTAAATCCCCTTTCAATCACTGTTGAAAAGCTGGGGTTAATTAGAAAATCGCTGCTGCGATTTTGAGAGAAGAAACACTGCTGCGTTTAGGGCTCCGCCGCCAAGAAAACAGGGGGGAAGAAGCAGCCCAAACCCTAGGGCTTCGAGGGGCTTTTATAGCCGAATCGAGACAGGCTGGCGACAGCCTGTCGCCAGCGATCACTTGGACGCGGAGGTGGGAGCGTCTGGACGCGAAGGTCGGCATCCCGAAGGCCGAGGGTCGCGTTCGCCACGAGCATCGCGTTCGCCACGAGCATCGCGTTCGCCTGTTCGAGCTCCATCTCGAACTGAGCCTGGAGTTCGCCGTTGCCACCCACGCTCACCTGCGTCAACCTGGAGCTCGTCGGAGCTCCTCATCGCCGGCGGAGGTTGGTTTCCACCCCCAATTCTAACATTATGTAGGTAAGTTACTCAAAAAATACTAGCATTATTTCACATGCCATAAACATTTAAACTTAATTATTATAAATTTTATGTAAAAATGGTCACTTAATACCTTAAAGTTTCATCAATTTTTGTAAAATTGTTTATGATAGTTTTTTTTACACGTGATATTTTATCTTACATTATTTGAAATAGGATAGGGAACATATTTCAATTTCAGTAAAATCTCTATTTTCATAGGTAATATCATTAAGAAGAGTTTTTCCCTTCATATTTTACTTTAAGATTATTGTATTAATCATTTTTACACTAATTATTTAGATGTACACTTTTGGTAATATTTACACTGTGACTTATTGCATTTATTGATATCTTTTTTCAATAAAGTTTCTCATATTTTCATATTTATGTCTCTGACATACACTGTAATAGATATTTAATTAGTGAGTTTACGCTGTAATAGATATTTAATTAGTGAGTTTCAATAATATGTTTATATCATGTTTGAGAAGATTCTAGAAAAAAAAAAAGAAAAAAAATATTCCCACAAAATTATAACTTCTCAAAAGTCATCTGAATGAATGAAATGTCCATCACTCATCCAAATTTTGACTACCCCACTATTTCTTTTATATAGTAGGATAGTATAGATAGATGTTTACGTATATTGGTGGATTAGTAGCAAATTCAATATATAAATTTATATTTTCCTATAATCCACTATAATGTTATATTGTATGCTAAAGTTATTGAAACCTAGCAAATAAATAAATAAATAAGTAGATCAGTGTTTTCGTGTTCTTTTATTTTTTTTTATTTTTTTATTTTTTGGGAGAAAAGATGTTTTAATCATCCATTTACTATTTAGGCCTCACTTAAGTAGCCAGTTTTGTGCTACAGTCGACACACTTACCGCATTAAATGGTACCCAGTCCGGGCCATGGGCTGACCCAGTCATCTCTTGCCACGTAAGTGGGCATGACATTAGCTGCTACCCGGATTGGTGTGCCTAATTTAGCCACATGGATAACAGTTCCTTTTTTCTGGATCCTACTCTCATAATTACATTTTTCTAATTACAACATATTAATTTTCGGTATATACTATAATTACTGCCCAACTCAAAACTTTTTCATCAGCACCTATAGATTTTTTGCAGTGAAAAATACATTTTATTAGTCATTATTATATTACACACCTATAAATAATATAGGGGTATTTTTATAATGCACTAAAATAGCGGGAATCTCTATTGAACATATTATACCGTCGAACAATCCGGCATCCATATACTAAGTATAGATTTTTTGCAGTGAAAAATACATTTTATTAGTCATTACTATATTACACACCTATAAATAATATAGGGGTACTTTTATAATGCACTAAAATACCGAGAATCTCTATTGAACATATTATACCGCCAGACGATCCGGCATCCATGCATATATTAAGTACAAATAGATAGAAACAATAACGAGGGATTCTGGGTGCTAACAAACAGGTTTAGAGTGTTAGAATACAAATGTATACTCCTCAATTTTCATCATGACGTAAGAATGTTAGTGAACAAGTTTTTATGCACATGCGATGCGCAAGCTTAAATATCAAAATTATTTAAAATTTTTGGTTTAATTTCTTAGAGTTAAAATCTGTAAACTTGGATTATTATATTTGAGATAATTTTTATTTAAAATTTTTAAAAGTTTCGATGAAATAGATTTGGATCACTGTACTTTTATACACGTGAAAACACGTCACTAATTTTAATTTGTATATATCAAACTTCATGTATTATATAGTTAGTTTATCATAGTCATTAAATGTAATGTTAAGTTTGAAGGAAAAATACAACAATCTTTTTGTTGATGTGTAAAAAAATAATTAATTGCTTTTAAACAATCTAACCTAAACTAGTAATCTATTCTGGTATCTAATAAAAAGAAAATAACAAGGACACATACATGTTGAAGAAGATGAAAATGCTATGAAAATTATTATAATTTATTAATTGGTTTATATATATAGGCATAGGATGTTGCATGTAAGGGAAAAACAAATGTAAATAGAGTTATGCATGCAAGATTGGGATAGGGTTAGGATTGAAGTTAATAAAAAATATAGGACTATAATTCAGTTACTATATTACGCCTTTCAATTATGCATGTGAAGTAAATTGATTCTCTTAGGATAGGATTATAGTTCACAACAGCTTTATGATAGGACAAATATGTAGTGATAGTGATTTTAAATTATTGATTCACACGATAGGACAATTAGGATTAAGATGGATTCGGTTAAATTAAAAGTTATGGCTTTAAATTCGCTTCTATCAAGGTCCATGTACAATTTTCTTATGAATCGTCAAAAAACCCCAACAAACTTTTTGAAGGTTTCCGTTGTTGAACCACAAGACGTGATGGGAAAACTGGAATTAGGTTAGATTATGATTAAAAATAGTGAAGGGTTAATTGTGGAAAGTTTTTCCTGACTCATATTTTCAAATAGAGTATAATTAGAAGAGTCATTGAGATGAAATCGGAAAAATCAAATTTCACTTGGCGGTGGTGGTGGTGGTGGTGGTGGTTGGGGGGATGGTTGGTTTTAGTCAATTAGAACTAAAAATTAGAATTGAGATAATTTGTGATAAAATTTTTATAGTGTTAGTCAATTAGAAGGATAATTTTTAAAATTATCCCATTATTATTCTACTTTTCAATATGCAACTAGATGAGAACAAACAAGAACTAGATGAGAATAAACATGAGTTCTCCTTCCCAAGTTATTCTACCTATATAGAAAAACATGAGTTCTCCTTCCCAAATTATTCTACTTTTTAATCTAGAACTAGATGAGAACAAACAAGAACTTTTTGAAATGTTGAAAAATTATTGGTAGTTGAGTCAAAAAAATAATGTTGCTAATATATTTTACATTGCAAATGCAAGCAAATAGCATTTGTGATGCATATAGGAAATTTTGAGTAAGTAATGTTTGATATCAAAAAGAAAGAAATAAGTAACATTTTAAGGATGCACATAACTCACACTGAAAATTAGATATTTACCTAGAATCAACAATATTTTATATTTTATGAGACGTTTTAATGAATAAGTAATACATAAGATACTGATGGGAACAAGTGCATTAAATTCAATTAGTATGAATGAAAATAGAGTGGAAATGAAAGATTAGAGATTAGAAACTTGAGATTGATTTAGGAAATTAGGGACTTAGCTAGAATACAAGATTATATATGATGAAATTATTTTATGCTTCATGGTTATTATAGTATTTGTTATGATCAATGATGTTGCACTATAAATTTACACTTCGTTATTATTATTATTATTATTATTATTATTATTATTATTATTATTATTATTATTATTATTATTATTATTATTATTATTATTATTATTATTATTATTATTATTATTATATTTGGTGAATTACCTCATGATTATTACTAGGCTAGTTTATTTTCATGAGTACTGATAGTAATTATAAGTATTAACAATAAGGTTACATGTAGTTTAACTAATAGTAATTCTTTTATAAGATTTATTAATACTGTTATAGAATTATCAATTTATATTCACAAGCTTCAAAAATATATAAATTAAGGTCTTATATTATCAAAATACAAATATTATATACTTTCCAATTACTCCAATTATCCCACGCCATCTTCCTAAAATATCTCCTTTCTAAAAAAATTATCCACCATTGTTCCATTAAAATATTCCACTTGCATAAAATTATCCTACTTGAACAATTATCCTAATTGTACTTGAAAAATATTGATTGACTACCACCCCAAACATGTATTTAAAGCATATTTGAAGGAATAAAATATAATTAGTGCGTGAGCTATGATTTTACCCATGAAAAATGAGTACGACAAGCGTAACATCTTATAATGTAAACTTATAATACTCAACTCTCATCATAGTTTCGAGGGATTTAGCGGGTGAGAGGGTATTTATAGGGTGTGTGGCATTTTTGTTTTCTTTTCACTTATCTTCCCAAATAAGAATCATTGAAGTTTGCAGAAAAAGGTTATTTAAGATATTAGTCCCTCATGGATGTTCTAGTAGAACACATGGCAAAGTCATATCGCTCCCTTGTGGGGGGCATTTGTTCGATTCTCATGTGTGCCAAAGATGCTATTAAAAAAAAGATATTAGTCCCTTATAAATCTTTATAATTTTAAATTAGTCTTTAAAATCATTGAAATGCTATTTAATTCCTCATTTATATATGTCACTCTAAATTAGTCCTATTAGTTTTTTTCGTCTGATTTCATAATTTTATTTGAATTAGCGATAAACTAAACAAGGTGGATTATCGATATAACTGGAAATCCGAATCAAACGCTGAATTTAGGGCCTGTTTGTTTGCCCCAAAAAAAGGAAAATCAAAGAAATGGAAAACTATTAAATTAAAGAATTGTTTTGGGAGTGTTTGGTTTGCTAAAAAAAAGAAGAAATCAAAAAAATGGAGATGAGTTGTCACCTTATTATAGGGTGATGTGAGTGATTTTTTAAGAAAACTTATTTTGATGTTGTTTGGTTGGCGAAAAAAAATAAGGAAATGAATTATAAGAAACCAATTTCTTAAAAAAGTTTGTTTGGTTCTTTCTTAAAAATAAGAAAATAGATGAGATGAGATGAGCTGTCATTGTATTATTGGGTGATGTGATCCAAGATTAAGAAAAGCGTTTTCACAACTTTTTGGGATGAAAACAAAGAAATGAAATGTTAATGAGATGAGATGAGTTGTCACAATCTTATTGGATGATGTGAGTGATTTTTAAATATGAGATGAGATGAGTTGAGTGATGTTGTTGATGAAAATAATATTTTATTAGATGTGGTGGATGTGATGGATGAGTTGTTGGATGAAAATAATATTTTATTAGATGTGGTGGATAAGTTGTTGGATAAAAATAATATTTTATTAGATGTTGTGGGTGAGTTTTAGGGATGGAAATGTGTGAAACTGTACTTTTTGAGATTTCTTGCTTTTTATTTCCATTTTTCGGTTTTTTGGGAAATAACCAAACATGCCCTTAGTGAATGTTAGAAATGACGTACAAAGAATTTGCGGAACATTTCAAAAAGAAAAAGAAAACACTTGGATTTCCATCTAATTCCTACTCAATTAACAGTCAGAGTCTGATTTGAAAGAGGAAAAGGCCAAGAGATCTGTAGCCTGGACAAATCAGTTGAAATTGATAGAAAATGAATCATAGACGCAGTTGAGCCATCTCTGCCACGGAAGGCAACAAAACTCACAATAAATGCTTCGTGCAAAGTCATAACTCTTGGGGTTTCAAGCTAGCATTGCTTTATTTTATCATTTTAAGTCATCATCATCAGTAAAAGCTTTCAGTTTTAACTTACAATTAGGCATTGTTTGGCAACAAGAGATTGTGTCTTATCTAAGAGATTGTGTCTTATTGATTTGGTCAATAAGTTAGTAGAGTTGTTTGGTGACCAAAAATAGGAGGAGATTATTTTGGAGATTGTGTCTTTTGCAAGTAGCTTCTATCTTCTTAAAGAAGTTCCACACATTGGTTCTTGGTCTTTTAGGAGATCTTGGTGTAGAATCATCGCCACCGAATTCGTGATCAACATCGGTAGGAGTAGTAGGAGTAGTTGTAGCTCCTATAGTAGGAGTATTCGGGAGTTGAGTTTGCTCTACATAATCAGATGAGGAAAACATTTGATTGAAGAATTAGAGAGCAAAAGTATGTATTAGAGAGTATTAGAGATAAGTAGATGAGTTTTTGTAAGGACTGTGAATTTTCGATATTGGTTTAAATAATTTTTCTGGTATTTTAAATATTAAATTATTATTTTAAAAAAATAGTATTTATATTTTTTGATTTTCTAGAATATACTATGATTTAAAAATCTAGTTTATATTTATGGTTTTGTTAATTATAAATTTAATAGTTGCGGTGAATATTTTTAGGTTGTTTTGGTCATTGATATTATTAATGATTTGTTATTATTAATGTAAACTTGAGCTTAATACATTAGCGTATATATAAACATATACATATTTGGTTGTTAATATTTTGTTAATATATCTTCATAACCATTTTCTCTCTCTCTCTCTCTCTCTCTCTCTCTCTCTCTCTCTCTCTCATACCCACAATCACGTCCCCTCTCCCTTTCTCTCTCAATTATTCCCTCTTAATCTCTCCCTAAGCCTTCCTTTTTCTCTCTCATAATTCTTTCCCATAACCGACCCCAATCATCCCTCAATCACTCCCCTTAATTCACTCCTCAAAACCGCACCCATCATCTCCTCTTCCTCCCCGCTCGTTCCTCCGCCCTGGCTCCAGTTTCCTCCTCTTATACCACCACCCGCCATCACCTCTTCCATCACCACCATTGCCTCCCCAGTCCAGAACCGTCACCACCATCTTCTCCTTCCACCCACAGTCGCCCCTTCACCACCAGCTCGAACCCAACAACCAGATCCGTCGCCAACGAGCCCAAATCACCCTGCTACGTCTCCTCCATCGCACGCCACCTGTTTGATCATATGCCAACACATATCTAGATGCAGAACCGCCACATGTTTGATGATATGCCAACAGCCCCGTCGAACCCCGTTGAGCCCCTCAGTGATGACAACCGCTGTCATCACCGCTCGTCATCAGGTCCCCTGGCCTCGCAGGCAAGATCCCTTCTCTTGCCTCGTGTTAAAATTATTTTGATTAGTTAACAATATTTGTTAGATTATTTTTATGTGATAATTATGTGTGGAATTATTTGTTGAATGATGATTAACAATAAGAAGAGTTCTGATAGAAAGAACACTCTTTAAACAAAAAGAAAGAACAGAAAAGAATAACATGTTTAGGAAAGAATATTGTTGGACAGTGCCTGAGTCGACCCGACTTGACGTGTCGACACGCGTGAGTCGACACGAAAAATATGACCGATCTTCGAGTCAACGCCGTAAGTCAACTCGAAGGGCGGTGAGATCCGGCCCGACAAGTCGTAGGATTTTATTGGGAGTAATGTCGATATTTCATGTGTATAATTGTTTGTGGTGAAAGTTGATTTCTTCATTGCTGAATCTATTACACGTTTATCGATTACAGATTCAAAGTAAAATTAGTCTTTTTATAAGACTTTCTTACACAATAAAAAAATACAACTCTCTTCAAACAAATGCAACGGATATTTATCGCCCGCTGCTTGCGTGGGATCTTGGCCTGTGACGGGGACGTTGATATCCGTGGACTACCGTCGATCAGATCTGATTGCTGAAAAATCGAGCAGAGCTTCGTTGATTCGCGAAGGAATCAAGAAACCGTAGCGCTTATCTCGGTAACGGCGAGATAATTGCTCTTCTTAAGATTATCGCAACGAGATAATCTTAAGGAACGGACCCGGGGAACTGCAGATCTGACGAGCTCCTCTTCTTTATGCCGATGAACTCGAACTGATCTCTCCTCCTCCTCTCTGAAGTTCGTGCACTTTTAATCTTCAATCCGGCAGGGCTTCGCCAACGCTTGAGGATTCCAGATCTCGAAAAATGAAGGTGTTTGCTGTGAAAGTTGATGTTTTCATTGCTATCGAATCCATTACAACTTTAGTCGTTACAATAAACTCGAATAAAATAAAAAGTTGATCTTTTTATAAGACCTCCTTACACAATGAAAATAAAAAGTTTATAATTTTATCAAACAAACGCAGTGATCGTTTATCGGTCTTCTGCTTGCGTGTGTGTCTTTGCCTGTACCGGGGTTTATCCATGGACCACCGTCGATCAGATCTGATTGCTGAAAAATTGGGCAGAGCTTCGTCTATCCGCAAAGGGATCGAGAAAACTGTAGCGCTTATCTCGACAAAAGCGAGATAATTGCTCTTCTTAGAATTACCACAACGGGAT
This sequence comes from Asparagus officinalis, assembly GCF_001876935.1. Taxonomy (NCBI): domain Eukaryota; kingdom Viridiplantae; phylum Streptophyta; class Magnoliopsida; order Asparagales; family Asparagaceae; genus Asparagus; species Asparagus officinalis. The sequence goes on from NC_033796.1 coordinate 20,682,639, forward strand.
AATACTAAGGATTGGATGCGGGTGATGTAGATCTGACGAATCTCTCTCTCTTGCGTTGAAGAACTAGATCTGATCTCTCCTCCTCCTCTCTTGAAATCTGTGCACTTTAAGTCTTCAATCCGGCAGGGCTTCGCCAATTCTCCAAAAATCCAGATCTGAAAAAATGAGGGCCTGGGGCTTGTATTTATAGGCTTGAGGGGTTGTGGAGCGGTTAAAACCACCTAAAGGGCCCAATCCGCGTTGGAGACACCCTAGGGTGTCTCCCAAAATCCGAGACACCCTAGGGTGTCTCCTAAAATCCGAGACACCCTAGGGTGTCTCCCAAAATCCGAGACACCCTAGGGTGTCTCAGCTTTGGCCGAGACACTCCGTTGTGGTGCATTCGTCCGCTTCCGCTGTAAATTCTTCGTCCGAACTCGGATTTGAGTGATTCGAAGTGCGTTGGAAAGCCGACAAGGAGTTCTATCAGCCCCAATGGTTGGATCATCTGTATAATGAATGAGACACGAAGGGTATTGTTCTTTTTTGTAAACATCGCGGGGCTCTCGATTAGCCCGTACCTTCGTTATTCCGAAATTCTGTCAGTTCACGTAGTTCGCCGATTCACTTCAGGCGTTCACCAACATCAATTGAACTCCTGGGAACTGGACAGTTACGCTCATCGTTGTTTCTTAACACTGAGCTGTTTGTGGAGACCTATAGGTAATTTTCGATGCCTACAGAAGGCATGAGGCTTGTATTTATAGGCTCGGGGGAGTTCGGGTGGTTAAAACAGCACAACGGCCCAATTTTAGGCCTGGAGACACCCCAGGGTGTCTCAGCGAGGCCGAGACACCTTTGGGTGTCTCGCTTATGCCGAGACACCTCGGGGTGTCTCAACTCAGGCTGAGACGTTCAGTTTTGTACATTTGTCCGTTTCTACCGTAACTTCTTCGTCCGAACTCGGATTTGAGTGATTCAAAGTGCGTTAAAAAGCCGGCAAGGAGATCTATAAGCTCCGATGATTGGGTCATTGTGGAATAAACTGGGATACGAGAGGCGTTTTCCCTTTTTGTAAGTGACGCGGGGCTCCTGATCAGTCCGTATCCTCGTTATTCTAAAATTTCGTTACTTCACGTAGTTCGTCGATTCACTTCAAGCGTTCATCGACGTCAATCAAGATTCTGTGACTTGGATAGTGACATTCCTCATCTCCTCTTAGCTTTGAGCTGCTCACGGAGACCTATAGGTAATTTTCGATGCCTACAATAATAACTACTAATTATGATCCCTCTTATACTGTTCATGCATAACGTATTGTTCGTAGTCTCTAATCATGTTTTATAATCTTTCTTTTATTAGTCTTAATTACTTGTTGATTCATGCTGTGATTGAGAACCTTAGTAGTTCATGACTTAGTAGCCTTGTGCGTCATGAATAGACCTAGTGACATGTGCGTGTGTGTTTATGTGGTGAACCAGAGTTTTAATAAAGATTATGATCGTTGATTTAGAAAGAACGAGAAGAGTTAGGGTGGAAAGTCATTGTTCATGTGTTCGGATGTGACTGTTGATATATCTTCTAGGCTTGCACCAGTGGATCGGTGTCAAGTCATTGTTCATGTGTTCGGATGTGACTGTTGATATATCTTCTAGGCTTGCACCAGTGGATCGGTGTCGTCACTGGGGTTGATCGGTTGATTCACAGTGGATCAGTGTCGCCACTGTGGTTGGTTGGGTCAAAGTAGATCGGTGTCGCTACTTTGGTTCATGAATCTATTTGATTGGATGCACGTGGGAATATGTGAACAGTCAGTTATCCGATGATATAAGCGTTGACTCTGTGTGAGATATGTACCAGTGACATGTTATAGGATGGCTAGTTATATGACTTGTTACTAGTGGATCGATGTCGCCACTAGGGTTAGTTGTTGGATCAAAGTGAATCAGTGTCGTCACTTTGGTTAGGATTTATGGATTCTTGTGAGATGTATGCCGGTTGTATTTCTTTTCATACATAGATCAGGGTTAATATTAAATTATCTACAATTTGAGACATATGACATATACATGAGAGTTTTCTTGTTTGGATTATTTCGTTCGACGTACTACGTCTCAAGTTATAGATTTTTAAGTATTAATTCCATCTAGTTGTATGACATTATTACCTGGATGATTATTCTGATTGCTAGCTGCATGATCTCGTTACCTGATCGATTTTGGATGCTTTATGTTTATCATGTTTTAGTAGTGTTTTATCGATTTTGGATGCTTTATGTTTATCATGTTTTAGTAGTGTTTTCGCATGTTGATTTTGTCATATTTCCAGTTGCACGTTCTTTTGTTATTTCTGCTATCGTATCATTTTCTGCTTGAGTTTTGTGGGGTCTTGTCGTGTGCCATACATGCTGACGTACACCTATTTTTTTTGGTGTACGTCAGACTTAGAGGAAGAACAGGTTCAGCTGGGAGATCGCATTCTCAGCAGGAGTGCATTGTAGACGGAGCAGAAGGAGTCGAAGCCTATTCTTTTTATTTATTAGTTGATGGTTCCAGTTACTTTTGTAGTTCTTTCCATTCCTGCTTGAACGATGTATTTTGTATCTCTTCAGTATTCATTTGTTCATTTTGTATAAGGGTATGTTGGACCCATATTTTCATGTCTGGGATGATTTACTGTTGATGATATGTCTATTTTTTATTCTGGGTTGTCCTTATATTCTTGCTATTGTGATCGGGGACCTGTGCCTTTGCATTGTATTTATTTTTAGACGCTTAGCATATTGGATTGAGAAGAAAAGAAAAGATAAAAAATAATAGTGTATATTTCTTCTCAATCTAGTACGTCGCGGGCTTGTTCACGTTTCGATTTCTGAGTATTTTGGGAAACGTAGCGTGACAGTTTTGGATGAGAAAAATAAATAAAACCCCTCAATTTATAGAGGCAGTCCCCTAGGAAAATGACCAAAATACCCTTAAAGTTTGGTCGTTTTTTATAGTTTTATGGGTATTTTGGTCAAAACAAAAAATTAGCCGTTATGACCGTTCGGACCGGGCCGGGTTAGGTCGGCTCGGACCCGACCCGGTCGAATGGCGCAACGGTCATGAAAGTGACCGTTTTAGTCGGGTGGGCTCGGCCCGGGCGGATTGGCGGGCCAAACGGTCACCTATGTGATCGTTGGCGTGCCCACCGGGTCCGACCCCGGACCCGACCACTCCGATCCTATCCTTTTCCTGGCCGGACCGAGCCCAGTACAAGGGCCAACGAAGCGGCCCGGGCCAGGAGCCCGGTTAGGTCTGGGTTTTCGGGCCATGCCCGAGCCCGGAACCTGGTTAAGCCTGGGTTTCTGAGCCAAGTTTTCGGGCCATGCCCAGGCTTAGGCCCGGTCGGGTCTGGGCTGGGCACCTGGTCGAGCCCAAGTCTTGGGCCCAAATGGACATCCCTAGGTGTTCCCCTTGATGGCTTATGCGATCAGTATGTACACCCGATCGTATCCAGTGGTCCCCATGGTAGCAGAGGGGGCCGAAGAGGCATGATGGTAGGGGAGAGCCTTAGAGACTGCTCCTATAGTGTGATCTCTAGGGTGACTAGGGTCAGGACTCTCGTCGGTGACTTCAGGATCAGGGAGGAGGCGTCGGCGAGGTTCCTCAGGGTGAGTTGGCCAATGTGGCGGTGGGGTTGCATGCTCGGCGCGATTACTCCACTACTTGACAACTACATGAGAAGTCCGAGGCGGGACTATTTGCTAGGCTCCAGAAGGGGGGTGAGTCCCCGATCGCTGATCTTCAGAAGGAGGAGGGACGGCGGAAGTAGCTTGCTGCGGCTGTGGAAACTGACCGAGGAGCTCGCTAATGAAGGTAGCGAGTTGTTGTTGGAGGAATCGAGAGATCTTCTTAGGCGTTTCTTCAAGATGAGATTGAGTAACGTAGCTCTGGTGTGGTCCTTCAAGGTGAGATTGATCAGCCCTATACTCAGAACCATACATATTTTCTCGAAAAAGAAAGAGGTCCCACGGTGTGTGACAAATTGTTAATGGTTTAAATCACACAGTCAGAAGGTAATAGAGACTGGGCTGATATGGGGGCTGCTCACTTTTCTGAATATCCAATTTGGAGTTGGGATGTTCGTCCCTGCATGCGTAACAACTCGTAAGAGGACGGAGACTGCTTCCCCTGTTATTCTTCCGACGATCAAGTCAGTTAGGTGCTTGAGTAGGAATATGACAAAAATATAGTAGTTTGGAGAAAAATACTAAAAAATTTATGAGAAAAATGTAGTGAATGAAGAAAAATACTGAGAACTTACTTACCCTTATATTTGGAATAGTTTTTCTTTTTATAACTAAACAAGAGGGGTAGTCTAGTCTTTTTGGCCGAGTCTGAGCTAGCGGTTAAGTCAATATCTAGTTTATAGGTGTCGGTCGTGGATCGGTTACGGGATGGGCACTGTTATTTCACTATTAATGAGATGTGATAGGCAACGCACGAAGCCGGCGTGGTCTAATGTGTCATAAATAGTATCGAGGATGTAGAAATAATGGCATCTGCCAAGCATTTAATGTGACGCCAACACGCTGTCAGCGGGGGAGGTTCGAGGTTAAAGTCATCCTTTGGCTTGTAGCAAGGGGTGTCGAGAAGTAACATCTTTCGAGTTGACCTCGCCTGGTATCGAATAACTGGTCAAGCGGACTCGTAGCGAGTTGTCTTCGACAAGAGGACCGACAAGTACCGCCCTTCAAGTCAACCTAATGAGATGTCGACTCGGCGAGTCGGCTAAATCCGGATTCTTGGTGGTTTTGACCATCAATTCGATTTGAGTGGTGCATGTAGGGGGACATCTGTTCGTTGCTAGCAAATGGCCATATTTTGGCGACTAAAAACACCATAACAGTTATTTAAAAAGGATGGTGAGGATTTAGGGTGGAGGTGTGAATAAAATCTAATTACTGATTTTCTAGTAATTATCACTGCAAACAAATTTAAATAATTTTGTGATAGGAAGATGGATGTGTTAGGTCTTATGTTATGAGTTTACTGTTAGACCCTAGAGGGGGGTAATTAGGGTCTTATGCTAATCTAATCCGATTAAATGCCAATTAAAATTAATTAATACGTTATCCTAGCAAGTATAAAATACAACAAGATACGTAAGCTAGGATAAGCAATATGAACAAATGATTATATCCTATCAATGAGATATTACAAATATATGAGCAAGGATATATGAACTAACACAAGGGTAAAATAAACAATCTACACAAGTGATAGGGTAATATGATGAGCAACACACAAAGGCGATATAAGATATGAAAACAAGAATAAGAACGCCAATGCAATCACAAACAAAATGATATGTTTACGAGGTTCGGTCCCCACGACCTACGTCCCCGCTCCTCACCTCGAGGAGATCTCCACTATCACAACCGGGTTTTCTACGTTCACCCGAATAACGTTTACACCTCACACTCGGTTTTCTAGCTAACCGAAAACTTTACAGTCAACACTCTTGCAATCACACTCTACACCCACTAAGTGTTGGAACTAGACGTGTCTCCCTCAAGTGTTAGGAATTACAACCTCTCGTCACCTACCCCACTCCTCTTGGGACGATCCCCGACTCTCGCCACACACTTCTCTCTTGGTGTACAAGTGTATTACAAAGTGTATCCTCACAATTAAGGCTCAATACAAAGTGTTTGTTCTCTACAATGGATGAGAACGAATTGTAAGCTCACTCTCTAAGATACACAATCTCACAACCCAATTATACTATGAATGTAAATACAATAAGCTCAATAGGTTGTGTGTGAACAAAGAGATAATAAAATCAACTAAACTCAATATGAACACTAGCTTAATAAAAAGATAATCAAACAATATAAAATATGAAGCTAGATTGAGTTTAGAAAACTTCTCAATAGATCAAGAGTGGAAGGAGAAGAGTTGGATGCTCAAACACCAATAGATGATCTCCTCAAGCTCTTGTGGAAGTGATTCACAAAACCAAAACACTCAAATGCTTAAAAGCTTATAAACACACTTAAACCAAACATAAACCCTTGATTAAAACTTTCTTAAACTTGTTTTTAAAACTCTCTTAATCAACTTGAAAAGACATCAGCAATGGGGTATATATACCCACTCAAAGCTCAGCCAAAAACCCCAAAACGAAATGACCAAAAACCCCAGCAAACAGCTCAGAGAAAGAGCCGTTAAAAAGCAACGGCTATATTGTCGGTCGACCGAAAATTCCGTCGGTCGACCGATGGAAAAATTCGGTCGACCGATGGAAAGTTCGGTCGACCGTTATCCAGGTCGAAAACAGGAAATCAAGCAAACACTTATCCGGTCGACCGGTGCGGTCGACCGATGGAGCTTTTCGGTCGACCGGACCGGTCGACCGACCAACTCTCTGGACCATGCTGACGAAAAAACAAACGAGCGGTCGACCGGTGCGGTCGACCGAAAACAGACATTTCAAAACCTGATTTTAAAGCTGACTTTTAAGACTTTGGAAAAATGTTAAAAATAACAAATGAAGTCCAAAAATTATGAAACTTTGGAAAATGTATATAAACATGTAAATGAACATGTTACAAAAAGAATTTTCCAAATTGCATTTCCCATTTGTGAAAAATCATCATTTTGCAAAATAGTTCAAAAACATGAAAACCTGAAAATTGATATTTTGATATTTTGACTTAAACAACATTTTGAAACCTTATGAAATGATTGTATAGACTTGATAAAAGATATAACATGTTGTTATGAAGTCTATAATCTAGAAATACAATATTTTCATAAATTTGCATATTCTATGCAATATATTCAAAACACTAAATATGATTTCATTAAATATAAGCTTGTTAAAGGGAAAATCATATATAGGCATATAAACATGAAACAAAATAGTATTTTCCAATTCTATTCATTTGTTTCATAGTAAAACTTGAAAACTATCAAACCAAAACATATATGTATATATATAACTATATATATACAAAATCCAAAACGTGTATGTGCGTATATGATTGAGCTTAAAGTACTAACACACATAATATAAATTCCTAAACTAAATTACCCAAGCAATGATCTTGATCTTCAATAAGCTTGACTTGGTAATCTCGCGGATGAAGCTTGAACTTGGATCTTGAACTTTGAATAGCAAGGCTTCACCGTTATTCCGCCAACCTCCATTGGATATGATCGTTGAAGCTCTATTCCATCCATCCTCCAACTACGTTGTTTGTCTACAATAAATACGAAAACACAAATACTAGACAAACAACATTAGTGGTAAATTGTTTGTTAAACATCATCAAAACAAGAAGGCCAACAATCTCCCCCTTTTTGATGATGACAAACAATTTACAAAAAGGAATATATGCATGAAAGGAAGTGTATATATAAAAGATAATACACATGCATATAAATGTATACTCACAATATTTCTCCCCCTTTGACAACATCAAAAAGGGGACAAAAGAATTAAGAGAGCGAAAGCTCCCCCTACAAATAAGCATGGGTGAGTATGAAGCAAGTATAGGGATTGCTCCCCCTATCAAAATGCCATATGGAATATATGAAATGAATATCATGGCAAACATATGTGAGCAAGCATAAATGCAAAACACAACTCACATACAAAAAGATAATGAGAACATATATGAATGTCAATATAAAAAATAGTGTCTCATTAACATAGAAAAATATAAAAACCATATAAAAGAATAGATTTATGAAATCAAAAGAAGAGGAACATGAGAATCATGCAAAAAGTTTTCAAATGAAAACAAATCAACCAATGAAATCATAAATCAAAGTTTAAATCCAAAAACGTAAGACCAAATCATCATTGATTCAAAAAAATCATAAGAGGCAACCATATCTAGCTCTTGAGCTAGTAACAACCCATATAAATATTTTTAGCACCCGGTAAACAATGTTTGGGAATAAACACCCAATAACTCCGGAGGGTTATATAAACATAGTCCTCTCATCAAGATCAAAACAAATAATCATGAAAACAAAAGATTTTATCAATTATAAATTTATTTTCATAATCAAAATATTTTAAGACATAATTTTAAAACCAAGAAAGGAAAAAGTAAGAACACTAAAATTCTTGGTTTAAAGTTTAAATTTGTTTTGGTACCCAAGAACTCTTGGTACCAAAAGATTTAGGGACATGACCCCTATCATTCAAGCTCAAAGCCCTAGGGTTAAGAACCCGTTTGGGCGCATGTGTTGCGCGAAAGTGGTCAAAACAAAAATTATATAAATGACCTTTACGATTGCAATTTGTGCAATGAAAAGGTTGAAATAATTTGCGTTGACCGAATGGTTGTGCACGGAAAACATTAGAAACATTTGCAAACATGGATGGTCTTCATTTTTAGGCACATATGCACTTTTAGAAGTAGAACATAAGTAGTCATTTATAAAAGAAGCAGTGTTATTTTGTATGTTCTTTACTTCTAACATGGCATTATCTCTTTCATGAGTTAAACTAGCAACGTTTGAAGTTAAAGAAACATGATCCAATTTTAATTTTTCATTGTTTTCTTTAAGGATCACATTTTCATTAGAAATAGTTTCAAACTTAGATGCTAACAACTCATGATCGGATTTCAAAATTTCATGCTTGCTTTGTAAATTAATGAAATCATTTTGCAATTTGTTAAAGGCATGTAATAATTTTTCACTAGCACAAGCAAGTTCATCATTAGGTAAATCATTAATAGATTTGAACTCGCAAACCTCACTAGGGCTATCGCCTAGTGGCCGTGTGCATGATGCTCCACATGAACTTGAAGCGGGATCCTCCAAAGCTTGTCGGATCGCCTCCAAGTCTCCTTGATGTGCTTCTATAAATATCCATAAGGTGTAAGCACTATCAAAATGAACAAACTTGTTAGACATAGATGAATTAAAAGCATTTAGCAAATATTCTAACAAAATATTGTTCATAGTAAATATACGATGATCATTCTTATTCCACTTGGATTTCTCCAAAGTGGGCACAATATAAGCATCATCTATAATTTCCCATAAATCAAAATGTTTAGATCTAACAAATAGTTTAAATCTAACACACCATTGGGCATAGGGGAAATTATCTAATCTAGGAGTAATATTAATGGCATAACCTAAACCATGCATATCCATAATATAAAAGGCAAGCAAGATACAAATAAAGCTCAAAATTAGATTAGCACAATAAGCTAACTTGGATCTTTAACTCAAGGCGATTAGACCTTAAATCAAAGAGCACCAAGCTCTGATACCAATTGTTAGACCCTAGAGGGGGGGTGATTAGGGTCTTATGCTAATCTAATCCGATTTTATGCCAATTAAAACTTAATTAATAAGTTATCCTAGCAAGTATGAAATACAACAATGTATATGAGCTAGGATAAGCAATATGAACAACAAGATATATCCTAACAAAGAGATATAGGCAATGTATGTGCAAGGATATATAAACTCAAGGGTAAACAATCTAAACTAGATAGTGGGCAATATAATCAACAAGCAATATACAAAGGCGATATAAGATATGAACATAAAAGTAAGTGCGCCAATGCAATCACAAACAAACAATATGATTACGGAGTTCGGTCCCCACGACCTACGTCTCCGCTCCTCACCTCGAGGAGATCTCCACTATCACAACCGGGTTTTCTACGTTCACCCGAACAACGTTTACACCTCACAATACAATCACTATGCAATCACACTCTACACCCACTAAGTGTTGGACCTAGCCGTGTCTCCCTCAAGTGCTCGGTTACAACCTCTCTCTAGGCACGTCAACCGACGCCACTCCTCTTGGATTCGACCCCGTCTCTCACCACACACTTCTCTCGGTGTACAAGTGTATTACAAGTGAATCCTCACAATTAGGCACAATATGACAAATGATTGTTCTCTCTAACAAGGTGAGAACTCAATTAAGCACAACTCTAAGTCACTAATTCCACAACCCAAAATATACTATGAATGTAAATACTATAAGCTCAATAGGTTGTGTGTGAACAAAGAGATAAAACAATATAAACTCAATATGAAATCTAGCTTATGAAATTAAGAACAAACTTATAAAATGCTAGAATTGAGTTTAAGGAAACTTCTCTATAGATGACAAGAGAGTGGGAGAAGAGTGAATGCTCCAAACACCAAGGATGATCTCCACTTGCTCTTGTGAAATTTGCTCCACAAATCAAACTCTTGTAAATGCTTAAAAGCTTTTTAAACAAACACTAAACCAACTTAAACCCTTGTTTAAAACTCTTTAAACTTGTTTAAAATATTTCTTGAGTTACCTTAGAGGTATGAGGGCATGGGGTATATATAGGCTCATGAAACAAGTCCAAAAACCAAGAAAAACACCCCCAAAACATTAAAATAAACAAAAAACAGAACTAGCCGTTACTGTAGCAACGGTCGGATGCTACAGTACTTCGGTCGACCGGTACGGTCGACCGAGAGCCATCTGCAAAGCTGAGAAACGTCCAGAGACATTTCCGGTCGACCGGTCCGGTCGACCCGGAGTACTGTAGCAGTGCGCAGATATTTTGTAAAATCAATTTAAAATAGTAAATTAACTCCAAATATTATGAAATTTTGTAGGAATGTTCTAGACATGTAGAATAACATGCCAGAGAAAGGATTTCTGAAAAATATTTTCCCAGTTGAGAGAAATAAATATTTGAACACAAATTTACAGTTTCTGAAAAACTGTTAACATATACGATTTTGTAAAATCAATTAGGCACAGTAAATCAACTCCAAAAATAGTAAAATTTTGAGGGAAGTTTCTAAACATGTAGATAAACATGTCAGAGAAAGAATTTTTCAAATATCACTTCCCATTTGCAAAAACTCATCTGTTTTGTAAAACATGCACGAACATGTGCACGAATGAAAACATGATTTTGTAAATTCCATTAAACATAACAAATCAATTCCAAACTTGATGAAACTTTGAGAAATGTTTGCATTTTGCAAGTGTGTCCAAAGCATGAAACTCAAAACCAAGCATGTATATATATAACTATATATATACATAGAAACCAAATACGTGTGTGTATATGATATTGAGCTTAAGGTACTTAACACACATAATATAAAATCTAAACTAGATTACCCAAGCTTGATCTTGATCTTCATTGTAGCTCAACTTGGTACCCATGCGGATGAAGCTTGAACTTGATCTTTAACTTTGAATTGCAAGGCTTCAACCCGACATTCCGCCAACCTCCATTTGATATCGTCGTTGAAGCGCTATTCCATCCATCCTCCAACTACGTTGTTTGTCTATAATAAATAAGAAAACACAAATACTAGACAAACAACATTAGTGGTAAATTGTTTGTTAAACACCATCAAAACAAGAAGGCCAACATTTACATCTTATAATCTTGTTTTGATAATTACAAACAATTTCTAATATTGTTTGTCTAGTGTTTATGCTTCCTTATTAGGTATTTTAGACAAACAATAAGTTAGAGGATGGATGTAATCGAGCATTCACGATCATATCCAATGGAGGTTGGCGGAATAGTGAATGAAGCCATTGCACATCAAGTCATATTCAAGATCAAGCTTCATCCACAACCAAGTCAAGCATATTGAAGATCTATCAAGCTTGGGTAAATTAGTTTAGAGTTTATACTTTGTGTGTTAATATCTTTAGCTCAATATTATACACACATAATTTAATAGTTTATGTGTTTTATCCACAAAAGTTTTTGCAAACAAATAGATGTATAATACTTATTTGTTTTCTAAGTGGATAAGTTATTTTGGTTTAGCTATATAGATATGAAACAATATATATCTTCATTTTCATATTTATATGCTTCATATTCTATTGAATTTGTAAAATATTATGTTTATGGATTGAAGACTTACTTACACTATTTTTATATCTTGTATAAGTCTATAAATATATTCTAAAGTGTTTCAAAGTTTTGTTTAAGTTATTTTTGCAAAATCAAGTTTCTTAACATGTTCATACTTGTGTGATTTTGCAAAATGATGAGATTTCATATTTGGGAGATGCTTTTTGAAAACCAATTTTTGTAGCATGTGTATTATCATGTCTACAATCATTTTCCAAAATTTCATAATTTTTAGAATTATTATTTTTAAAGGCAGCTTAAAAATCAGATTTCTACTCTAAACAGGTTGTATATCTGTTATCAGTCGACCAATCAGTCGACTGAAGTAGGTGCTTGTAATTCAAAAAAGTTTTTATTTTATTTTGGTCGACTGATGAGATCATCAGTCGACTGATAAGGTCCGTCAGTCGACTGATGAGCTGGAAAATGCCTCTAACGGTCAGCTTATCAGTCGATTGATAAAACCCGCCAGTCGATTAATGGCTTGTAATGGCTATTTTTCCAATTTCCATTTTTTTGTTATTTTGCTGGGTTTCACTTGGGTTTTGAGCTTTGTTTCTTCATTCTATATATACCCTATACCATTTCACTTCTGAACTAAGGAAGAGAAGTTTTAAAATAAGTTTAAAAAGAGTTTTAGTTTGTTTTAAGTGTTTGTTTACAAAATTAGTTTTGTGAAGATTATTTTACAAGAAGAGTATATCAATTTTAGTTTGGGCTTTCAATCATCCTATCCCTCTCTCTTGTGATTAGAGAAGTGTTTCTAAACTCATATCTCTAGCTTGTTTATGCTTCAATTGTTATATTCATATTTACTAGATTTAATTGAGTTTATATTTGATTTTTTTCATTGCTTGCATACATAACCATCGAGCTTAACTATTTTCACATATTGTGTAATTTGGGGTTGTGGTGAGTGTAACCTTGAGAGTGAGCTTATATTGAGTTCTCACCTATTGCAGAGAACATTTTATTGTATTGTGCTTAATTATGAGTTACACGTTGTATCATACTTGTACACCGAGAGGAGTGTGTGGTGAGAAACATGGTTGTCCCAAGAGGAGTGGCGTCGATAGTAATGCCTAGAGGTAGGTCGTAATTCCGAGTACTTGAGGAAAACACGAGCTAGAGACCAACACTTAGAGGGTGTAAAGTGTGAGTGCAATTGTGTGTGTTGTAAAGTTTTCGGTAAACTAAAAAACCGAATTGTGAGGTGTAAACGTTGTTCGGGTGAGCGTAGAAAACCCGGTTGTGATAGTGGAGTTCTCACCGGGAGTGGGGAGCGGAGACGTAGGACGGAAGGTCCAAACTCTGTGATCATATTTTGTGTTTGTGTTTGTCTTTGCGCACTATCACTTGTTTATTTACTCTTGTTCAAATATCCTTGCATATATCAAATTGAATATCAATATTGTTAGGATATATTTGTTAAATAATTTTAATCGGCATTAATATCTAATAAGATTAGCTATACCCCCTAGGGTTCTTTCAGGATGGTGACTTGGTGGGGATTTAGGACACATGATGTTTTTATTGAATGATGTTTTTATTTAGGAGCTGTGGGAGGATTTATGGCAAATGGTTTTGGCTTAAGGTATACATATAGTAACAGATTAGGTGATACTTTGTGCCGCTATTATCGGTAAGAGATTTCAGTATTGCAACGTGAAATGTGATGCTGTATATATCAAGGAAAGGATTAACTGCACGTGATTTATGCAATGATTTGATGAATTTCTAGATAATTTGGCAAAATTTCTATTATTATTTTTCCTTTTAAAACAACGCTGCAACATTGGATGATTTTGAACATCAAAATTTTAGGTTATTTAAACATTAGTTAGCACATTGGCACCCGCGATGCATGTGCAAAAAATATCTTGCTATATGATTTATATCTTACATTTTCATATAATAGTTTGATGATGATTTAATTTATATAATTTTACCTACATAGAAAATGTATCTTTAACTGCTATTTAGTAATTAAATCTATCATTAACATATTTTTGTTGAATAGTTTCCTAATTGAGGATAAAATAATTGGAGTAAGTGGTTAAAATGCAAAAAATGAAAACATTGCAAATTAATTATGTTTGTATTGTAATTTCATTATTTAGAATGCTCTAGATATAAGAAAGGAGAAAATAAACGAAAGAAAAAAAAAATCATTCTCTTGAAAATTATAATTTTAATTATGTGAGTTCAAATCATATTCTTATGTCACGATTTAGAATCCTCTAGAGATAAAAAAATGAAAAGAAAGTAAAGGAAAAAAATCTCTTGCAAAGTTACCATTTTACCCTTTAAATTATAATAAAAAGGAGGGAAAATGTCCACCACTCCTCCAAAAATTGCTATCCTTACTATGTTTATTATATAATAGTGTTGATGCCTGATATCACACAGCCAATGGGGTCTTTCCGCCGAGGGATGCAGTTTTGATCTTCGCACTGACGGTAAAGAGGGAGAGGATGAGAGGTGGGGCCGACTCCTCCTCCGACTTTATGACCGATCCTTGGACTGAAATTCCTGATCCTTCTGCACAAACAAGAAGAAACCTGTAAGAGGGCGGGAACCGGTTCCCCCGTGGTACCTCCGACGGTCAAGTCAGCTGATGAGCTTGAGTGAGGTTTGAGGGAAGATCCGAGGATCATTGAGGTCCTGATATTCATTACTCTTATTGAGTTTTTAAAAGAATGCATAGCTTTTAGAATTGCTTAGAGTTTGAGCCGAAAAAGAGTTCAGAAGTCTCAAAAGAGTTAAAAGTCTTCTTTTTTCTCCTTTTTTTGTTTTTACCCCCCTCACCTCCTTTTATAGTCCATCGCCTCTGAGATTGACCTTTGGCTTTAACTATGCACAGGAGGGCGGTTGCAGGGTGAACAGATAGGCTGCTGAGCCATCCTTCGCTTTACAGATGTCGGGTGGCGACTGGAGAGGAAGTCATTCGAGCACAGGAGAAGACGACTTGGAAATATCCCAGATTCGATAGATGAGACATGACAGAGGATAGACCGACTGCATGGGCCTCCTTCCCTTTCCGGATGGCGGCTGGCAACTGGAGGAGAAGTCATTCGAGCACATGAGAGTATCTTAGTGATCTCTGGGAAGTGACTTGTGGGCAGAGTGAGTTATTTTCGCACGAGGTTTGTCAGAGTTAAGATCTTGATAGGATCGCTCAACAAACTGTGATGTTGATTGATGTATATTTGAAGGTGGCTTATCTGGATCTTATCCCCTTAGTAAAGGCGGGTCGATTTGCGAGTCGTCCATATGATTTGTCGACCAGTCAGTCAAGTGAACTTCTGGCCGAGTAAACTACCGAGGAGGTGGTCGAGCCGACTAGTTGAGGAGTCGTCTCAACTTATGAGGGGTCGACTAATCCCGCACTTCGTGTCGGTAAAAGATGACTCGTCTCCTCGGTGGGTCAATAGACTTGCTATTGGCTAGGCTTTTGGGCCACTAAGTTGGGTTGGACCATAGCTTTTTTGGGCCTATGAAGATAATCTTTCGACATCTTTATCTTTAAATCGTAAATTACCATAACAAATAGTATAGATAGATATATAGATTGTGGAATCTATATCTAATGTTTTTACTTCCAATTGTGAGTATTCACAAATCAAAAGTAAATTGCACTTAGTACTCTTTGTTTTCCCCCTTTCTGAGAGTAGACTCACTACACCTAAGTAAACCCTAACACCTTTTACAAGAACTTCTACTGTTTCTTATTTCTAACAAAGATTAATTTAAGTTTTGACTTCTCACAATTAATCATGCCCCTTCATCACCCTAAACATGGCTTTTCAGCGGAAAAAAATCTAATATTTTATTAGATTACACGTTTAAAATATATTTCTGTTGGCTAGTTAGTAGTTTACAGAGAATTTGGATGAACAAATTATTGAAAGAAGCTATATTGGAAAGTAATTGTTCTAATAATAAAATAAGAACACTTTATTGCTAAAATACTGATAGGGGTAATTTATTAAATTCCATTTCACTGCCATCCAATGATTAAAAGGACGTCAATCATAAAATTAAGTAACAAAATAAAAAAAAAGGAGGAGGAGGGAAAAGCGGTGACTTGAGTACGTGGACGAAAGGTCAGCAGGGACAAGTTAGTGAAAATGATGGCTGCAACAATCAGGAACACGTGGGCCGCTCCTTTCATCGCTAAACCAGCGTGAGGCTGGAGTTCAATCCCATAAATTCTGACAGTCATGTCACAGGACTTTTTGGAAAGTGAAATACGGAACCAAATCCTCTTTAATAGCATACAAACTGAAAATCGTTTTCCAAATAAAATTACGGATCCAATTTCTTTTCAGTGGCTGTTTGGTTGCTTTCTTTCATTTTTCAAAAAGATTTTTCTTCACTTTTTTTGTGTTTCCTTCATTTTCAGGGAAAATATTTCTTGTGTTTGTTTCGTCAAAAAATATGGACTGAAAGTATTTTCCATCACTTCTCTTTGTTTGGTTCAACTTGAAAAAAAAAAGAAAAAAATATGGGCGACTAATTTTTTTATTCTCCGTGCATAGTCTCTAATGAAGCCCTAAATCACCAAAATTTCTTCAATTTCAGCAAATATCTAAAAAATCTAACAAAAGAAAACAATAAAGAGCCAGAATCCCTAAATAAAAACGAAAAGCTTGTAGGGTCATGATTTTGCTTATGTATACCAAGTGTAGGATCGTGACCCTTAAGAATAGAGTGCGCTCTTATAAAAATCTGCGGAAGCTTTACACTTAAACACTAGAGTGTGAGTTTGCAAAGTAGATTATAAATTGCAAAGAAAGAATGACAATCTCAGAAAATGAACATCACAAACACAAGCATGTATACTGGTTCCACCTCCCCGGTGTACATCCAGTCCCCAAGCAAATCCCGCTTGAGATTTCTATTATGATTTTGAAACCTTACAAAATCAAACGCAAACCTGACCAATTTGCAAGACCATGCAAATTGCAAACCCAATTGACAAGACCATGCCAATCGTCACACCGATCTCTAGACCAAGAGATCAACCCCTCTCATAAACCGAGAGAACCTTTCTTTGAAGTAATGTACAATTCTAATCCTATAAGCCTTGATATAGATGTGAATGTATAACAGTGGCTTATCAATCTTTTTAACTCTCTGAATATTGCCTAAACAAGCTCTAAGAATGATAGGAACAAAGGCAATATCAGAAACTCTCTTTTATAGAAAAATAGATTGAAAAACTGAAAGTTTAGAGAGTTAATTTGCACAATATGTGAATCTTATATGTGCAAAACTTGGTGCTTGTTTTCTGATGTTTAAACCTATTTATAGCCTTTGAAATGACATAATTTTAAACCCAATTAACGTCCACAAAACGGATATAAACAGTCACTTATTTAAAACCTAAAATCTAGAAAAACTGTATCTGTAGTCGACTACAAGTCATAGTAGTCGACTACACTGAGTCTAAACAGACTCTGTGAAGTCAAAAAATTGCTTAGTAGTCGACTACAAGGCATAATAGTCGACTACACTGTAAACTCACAGATTCTGGAATTTTTCTTCAGTATTTTGACTGTAACTTTCTCATCCGATATCGGAATGAGGTGATTTAAGATTTGTTAGAAAGATCTTGAAGATACCTACAACTTTAATCTTTTGAGTTTTTCTGGATTCTAATTTATATGGGGTATAAATAAGATGTTTTAAGACTCACTTAATATCTATAAACTCTAATGGCTAACATAGGAGATTTCTATTGTTAACCAACACACTAAACATGTGTTAGTGTGTTATAACACTATATATGTGCATGTGTGTGAGTGATCAAGGCTTGTACAAATTTCTAATCAAAGAAAATATAAAATTACATTTTGACAATAAAGTATATCTTCTTCTTTGCTTCATTTTACCTTGAACTCATTTATGTCTTGAGTATCTCTTTGAAAATAATTGTTGATATAGCTCTAATACTGCAAAACAAATGTTAGCACATAATACACACAATATATAATATTTGTTATCATCAAAATAAACTAATCTTGGGGTCAAGATTCCTAACATTCTCCCCCTTTTTGATGATGACAAATATATGTTATTAAGATATAAAAATTTTAATCCCCCTGCATAAAATCGTTAAATAAAATCTTTTACTCCCCCCGTATCAAAGCATTAGTAAAAAAATCTAAAATTTTCTATATAACTCCCCCTTTGTCATTAGCAAAAAGAAATAAACATAATTCTAGTTAAATTTTTCTTTTCCTGGGTACCTTAATAAAAATATTAAGCACTTTGGTACCCTTTTATATTATATCATTAGGATTAGCCCTTAGGAATCCAAATCCACTTGGAATTTGGTTTCCATTTATTAACAAAAGTGTAATTCTTTGAATTGTAAACTTCATGCATATAAGATGAAATATAATCATTCCTATCATGAATATTCAAATTCTTAGGAATCCATATATACTTATTTTGTTTAGCATGAATATTCTTATTATTATTCTTCAAAACATAATCATTCTTTGTAAAATACTTAGGAACAAATCCAATGCCAAAATGATTGTTTGAAGATTTTTGAAATGAGAGCAAATTATTCAAATTCTCTTTACTTTTATTGAATTTACTAACATTCAAACATATATCATCATATTTTAATTTAATAGAAGAAATATCTTTATCTAAAACATTAATGCAAATTTTTAAATCATTGCATTCTGATTTTAGATAAACATTCTCATTAGTCAAAATATTATTTTCTTTAAGCAAGGATTTATTTTCCTCTTTCAATTCAATTACTTGAGAATAAGAAATAGTAGAAGAATTAAAATTAGAAATTTCTTCAAGTAATCTTTTATTTTCACCTTTAAGAAAATTATGTGAAGCCTTTTAATCTCAAAAATGTTTCATATAATTCATTGAAAGCATCTAAAAGCTCTTTATTGTCACTTACTTCATCTTGTGTCATAAAACACATATGAGCGCTTTCCTTTTCTTCGATTTCTTCATCCGAAGACGAATCATCACTATTATCCCATGTAGCCGTCAAAGCCTTCCTTTTCTTGTTGAATTTTGTAGACTTTGACATTAATTTTAGAAGGTGACAATCATTCTTCATATGTCCTGGCTTATTGCAATCATAACAAATAAAATTATTATTAGTATCTTTAACATTACTTGTACCTTCATAAGTTACCTCGAGCGTGTGCCAAATATCATATGCGGATGTGGCCGTTGACACCCTATTGAACTCATTCTTGTCAAGAGCACAAAATAAGACATTCATTGTTTTAGAATCCAAGTTTGCATTGTTCCTTTGAGATGTAGTCCATTTCGTGAAAGGAGTGGTTGGCTTCTCATATTTTGTTTCCACAATGCTCCAAAGTTCATAGCCAATTGATTGAAGGTAAATCTTCATTCGGCACTTCCAATAGTTATAGTTCAATCCATCGAATATTGGTGGACGATTTGTAGAATGACCTTCTTTGAATTATGATGTATTTGTTGATGCCATCTTTCACCTTGCTCTGATACCAAATATAGGGTCGTGATTTTGCTTATGTATACCAAGTGTAGGATCGTGACCCTTAAGAATAGAGTGCGCTCTTTTAAAAATCTGCGGAAGCTTTACACTTAAACACTAGAGTGTGAGTTTGCAAAGTAGTTTATAAATTGCAAAGAAAGAATGATAATCTCAGAAAATAAACATCACAAACACAAGCATGTATACTGGTTCCACCTCCCCGGTGAACATCCAGTCCCTAAGCAAATCCCGCTTGAGATTTCCACTATGATTTTGAAACCTTACAAAATTAAATGCAAACCTGACCAATTTGCAAGACCATGCAAATTACAAACCCAATTGACAAGACCTTGCTAATCGTCACACCGATCTCTAGACCAAGAGATCAACCCCTCTCATAAACCGAGAGAACCTTTCTTTGAAGTAATGTACAATTCCAATCCTATAAGCATTGATATAGATGTGAATGTATAATAGTGGTTTATCAATCTTTTTAACTCTCTGAATATTGCCTAAATAAGCTCTAAGAATGATAGGAACAAAGGTAATATCAGAAACTCTCTTTTATAGAAAAATAGATTGAAAAACTGAAAGTTTAGAGAGTTAATTTGCACAATATATGAATCTTATATGTGCAAAACTCTAGTGTTTAAGTGTAAAGCTTCCGCAGATTTTTATAAGAGCGCACTCTATTCTTAAGGGTCACGATCCTACACTTGGTATACATAAGCAAAATCACGATCCTACAAAGCTTACCGTCTTCCACATCCTCGTCCTCCTCTTCCTCCTTGTCGGTGTCAACCTCCGCCTCGAAATCTATAAACTCAGTCGACCCTTTCATCGTCATCATCTTCTTCTTCTTCCGATTCCCTCCAAAATCCTCATCATCATCGCGTCCTCGTCCTCTTCATCCTTCTCGTCGTCTTCAACCGCGGCATCGTCGATGAAATTAGATCTGCCCCCTTTTCTTTCCGCCCTTCCCCCCGTACTCCTCCTCCTCTTCCTCGAGATCTTCCTCCTCCTCCTCGTCGAACTCCACGTCATCGTCGTCGTCTCTGCGGCCGCGAGCCATCACCGTAGCCAGAAACCCAGAAGAAGAAGAGCAGAGTTTTTTGATCAGGTAAATGACATTTTCGGGAGATTTCGGGGCTTTGAGAGCGGAATTTTTTCCATGGAAAAATGCCTAGCTGGCACCTCCTCTTCCCCTCACTTTTCTTTTTCTTTTTTGCAAACTAAACACTTGATTGTGAAGGAAAATGCAAAAAATACACATTGTCAGTTTTCTAGAGACCATTTTCTGTTGTTTTTAAACCATCCAAACAACCCCTCAATAGAGTACATCTCCAAGATGCTCCAATTACTCTGATTTTTATTATCTATTTAATGTTAAGAAATAACATAAGGTCGAACCGGATTTCCAATATTATAATAGTAACATTTACGATAATAACTTTCACAATAGGATTTCAATAATCTGAAGGACTAAATTATTAACTCATCAAATAAGTTTTATTTTAGCCCTTTTAATCAGTTTTAGTGTTTGGGAATAACAATAATTTTGACTTATTTCTTTATAATTAGAAGGGTTAACTCTTAATCATTCTAAATAAGAGTATTAGTAAATTCCTCATTTTGAGAGGTTAACTCATTTTAATCTCTCTAGAGGGGTTAGCTTAATCCTTCTATATTTTTTATGTTTGGCAATTTATAGAGGGTTAACTCACTTTAACCCTTATATAGATTTTTTGTGTTTGATAGGTTAAGAAGGGGTTAAGTCTCCTTAACCCCTTACTTAACCCTTTGCCAAACAGTACCTAAAAGTGGAATATATAGTAAGGATTAGGGTGATTAAACAGTTTACAATTAATAATAAACAACAAAATCATAATGTTAACTAAAGCTCGGTGACGAGTGACTAATCAACAAGCCATGATAATCCATGATAACTGCGACTTGGTGACACAAAGAAATAGTAGGGTCCATAATAACTTATTACTTCTCCTTGCAATTTATAGGAAAAGATCACACTTTTTTATATGTGTAGTAGTACAAGAGGTGTATAACTCTTATACACAATTATCACTACTCTTAATCATATAGCTAATTAAGATCCTTATTTTCCAGGAAAAAAAAATGTGGCTTTTAAATGGGGTTTCGAACTTTTCGAAGTGTTGCTTCCAGACGTAGGTGAATGGTTAATATTTACCAAGAAGAAAACCGGTACAATATTTGTTTGTATTTAACACTTGGAAAACTCATAACGCATGGTGTAGATAATTATGGTAAGGGTTTAAACCTTTAACAATTTGATCTTAGCCCCTCAAATCATTGAAATTTCAAATAGCTCCACTGGTTCTCACTTCTTAGATCTTTGTTATTGCCATGGTGACTACTAAGAACTGGGGGACCTAACAACAACTCAATAATTTGTGGGACTCATTCTGACATGACTTAAATGATTTTAAGGGCGTAAAATAGCCATTTCAGTTATATGAAGGGAGTAATTAATTTCAAAATATCAACGATTCAAGGGATATAATGGGCAAAACCCCTCATCACATGAAGCCTTGGACATGCTCAACATAGGACAAGTTAGGCTGAAATCGGTAGATATGTAAGTTATGAACAGCGGAAACGATTTAAGGGATATATACTACAGTGCGCTCACCCAAATGCTATACCTCCCTTAATTTGTTGTTTAGTCCCATATTGGGGTTGGACCGGTAGATTTATCAAGTTATAAACAGTGGAAAGGACAATTATACCAAACTTTTCTCCAATCGCTACTACGTATCTCATGCGGAGCCACAAGCTCCAAAGTGCACCAACATGGTCTCTCCCTTTTTAAGCTCAGCTGT
This sequence comes from Asparagus officinalis, assembly GCF_001876935.1. Classification (NCBI taxonomy): domain Eukaryota; kingdom Viridiplantae; phylum Streptophyta; class Magnoliopsida; order Asparagales; family Asparagaceae; genus Asparagus; species Asparagus officinalis. The sequence goes on from NC_033796.1 coordinate 20,704,888, forward strand.
CCTCAAAAAGCTCTCTCACCCAAATCTCAGCTAGAGGCTTCAACTAAACTAACAATGGAACCTGAACTCAAACCTGCAGGGGTTCGAAAGGGAGCTTGGAGCAAAGAGGAAGATGATTTACTAAGGAAGTGCATTGAAATGTACGGAGAAGGGAAGTGGAGTTCAGTCCCCAACAAAGCTGGTAATTATTTATATATATTGTGATATTAGGGAACTTTATCCAAGTATTGAAATAATACTGCATCTTGTTTTCTTGGTTAAGAGGCATTTAGTTTTGTGTGTTTAATTAGGCCTCAAGAGGTGTCGAAAAAGCTGTAGACTTAGATGGCTGAATTATCTTTCCCCTGCTATTCATCGAGGGAAGTTTGGAGAAGATGAGGTTGATCTTATCATTAGGCTCCATAAGCTCTTGGGCAATAGGTAATTTTAGGACAATCACTTTTTTTTTCTTTATTACTATATTTGAATGGTTCTGGATATATATTATTAAAAGCCCAGTTTTATTTACTCTCTTTTTTTTTTTGAGAAAAATTTTATTTACTTTCTGAATTGACATTATTACACACATGTAAGACAGTAAGAGTTAGTTTTTCCTTTTTTTACTTCACCCACCTATAACTTCCACTTCATCCTTTCTAACACCTATTTGTATTGATTCCTATTTTCTTCTAGTGATAAAATATATTGGAACAAAGCCCTTATATATTCTAATAATGGTGTTCTTTATTGAACAGTACTAAATGATAAAGCAAAATGCATAATGGAAGCATGAGCAAGCCTTTCTCTTTTGTTAAATCATATGTTTTACCAATTCTAGATAAGAAAAGAGAGGAGAAAAAAGGTAATTTTATTTCTTTGCATCTTTTGTACATGTTGGGAAGAAGCAACTGCACAAGGAAATTTAACTTTGCGTACACCTAGCTAAAAGCATTAATAGATTACTATAGCATGGATCCTAAGTATCCTAACGTTTAATTTTATCCTTCTAAAAAAAGACATGGGTTTCTTGCTACTCTCAAACAGTTGTATACTTCTAAATTAATTTTCATAATTCATTTTACTGTATGTATCGCCTTTTTCATTTTCTATATGCAATTTACTTGCAGAAGCAGAAGCAAAAGAAGCTGTTATTAGGACATGTTTGACTAATACTTATTTTTTAAAAGTCTTATATAAGTTATTACTTATTTTTATTTAATTTTTTGAAGGGCAAAGTAGACTTTTGACAACAATAAGTAAATCTCTTATAATAAGCACCCAAAAGATACGTTGGGAAATCTCAACTTAATTTTTAGCTACTTGTAAGTTAAAAATAAGTAAATAAGTAACTTTTACAAAACATGATTGTGAAATCTTATAAGTAAAAATACACTTATAAGTAAAAATACACTTATAAGTAAAAATAATTACGTTGCCAAACATGCGCGAGAAGGCTGACGTACATGCTAAAATTTGATGCTGCTGTGTCCAAATCAACAGTCATGTAGGGTACGTACGTAGCACCTAGAAACATCAGTACACCAATTATTAAATGAGGAGCAGCGCCGGGGAGGGTTCTTCATGGAATATCCTACAATAAGAAATTAGAGAATAGTAATTAATACATAAGTATAGTTACTATTAGTACTAGTAAAACTACATGTTTATTGATGCAGTTAGGGGGTGTTTGACAATTTGAAAGTAAATTCAAAATGTGCAAGTTACTTTTCCTTTGCAAATAACTTTTAAATTCACGTCAGCATGTAACTAAAATATAGCGTCTGTTTGAATAAAATTATTGTTGAAAGCGCAACATGAAGATGCTAGCAAAATAAAATTAATTAATAAATATAATTACAATCATGTAATTAAAATTAGTTATTATTTTTATCACTTTCATGTGACTTCGCCACTTTTTTAAGGGAAACCAAAATTGTGTTAAATCCTATGTGGCGGCTTTCTTGTATTTCACTTTCATAACCGTTTGCATGCAAACGAGCACCTAAAATGTTTAAAAAAGTCACTTTCTCACTTTTCAACTTTTACTCACATGCAAACAAACACCCTCTCAGTATCAATAAAAAACTAGACATTAGTGATATGTGTTTTAATATTTTTTATATAAATACAAATTATCATACTATATGATGTTCTATAGAGGATTCTATGTAGGATTTTTGTCCTACTTTTTTATGATTAATAAAAAAAATTAAATTCTTAACCATCTTTCCTTCTTTTCAGTTTACCAAAAGAGATCCGAATCATTTCCAATTAAAAGAGATCCGAATCATTTCCAATTAGGTGGTAATTAGGGAGGGTCCAATTCTCTCAAATCTTATCGTCTATATCACTTTCAACGGATGAGATCACGTCATGTAAGAATTCTATTATTACCTTGAAAATCACTAGCAAACTTGAAAACTATAGATAAATCACTATTTGTGATAGTGAAAATCTTTTAGGCGGTGTGATCTCATCCATTGGAATTGAGATAGACTTTAAAGATTAAGAGAATTGGACCCTTTCCAATTATCAGTTAATTCGAGAGCCCAAAGATATATCAACTTTTGCAAACAAACATCTATCACAATTTACATTATCATAAAAAAAACCGTTTAGTAGTTATATTATTAAAAATGTTAAATTATGAAGTTCAATGGATAATAAGTATATTACATAAAATATTTATAAAATTAGTATGACGATAAAAAATATTGTAACTAGAGTCATGTAAATAAGTTACCGTTGTCCTTCATCAAATGAAAGAGCAATTGTATTGTGGCATTCATGTCTCATTTTTTACTTTATTTTTTATATTTACTAAGCAATTAAAGTCGTTGAAGATTATAACATAATATTGACATTTTTCCTAATATTCTGCTGTTAAGATTAAGTTGTTTGCAAATCAGCAGGCCCTCTATTTTCATCTGTATACTAACTTGGATATACGTACACTCCTATACTCATAAGAAATTTGACTTTCATATTTTGAATTCCTTTTAAAAAGTGAAATGTGCTTAATTAACCAAGAAATGTACAATTCTTGTTTTTAGGTGGTCCTTGATAGCTGGTCGGATTCCGGGCAGGACAGCCAACGACATCAAGAACTTCTGGAACTCTCACTTGGGCAAGAAGACAGAAGCCATTGATACCAAAAATAAAATCCGAGTTGTTAAGCCCCAGCCTCGGAGAGTTGCCAGAAGCCGGGCCTGCGGACCAAAGGATATTATGCAAAAAGATGAAGGCCAAGATCCCAACAATTCAAGAGCACTCCCTGAGAACAATATTGCTGAGCATGAAGAAGAATCGTTGAATGAGTTCATGGGCAGCAGTGGTCATGATGAGGAGCTTGGCGGCTTAATCCCTTATAATAGTAGCCATGAGAATTTGAGTTCTTTGGATTTTGGTTTCAGTTATGAAGTTGAGGAGATCATGGATGGAGCTTTGTTTTTGCGAGGGGTTGAGGAATGGGAGAAGCTACTTGAGGATACTATTTGTTTGGGCTGAGCCGATCTCTTGCGACAACGAAAAAGATCAAAAATTATATTAAAGAAATATTAATGCAATCTTTTTCTCCCTTTCTGTCAAGAATTAATTACTTGGGAAAACTTCAATTTTTGAAATTTGTTTAGAAATCTTAGAACCTTTAGAGACCTAATTAATTATAATTTATAATTTTAGATACAAATAGTTAATAGTGTTTGTTTTTTGGTATCATATTTCTGGACTTGGATTGACTGCAATTGTAGTTCCAACTTTAATTTCGTTTACAAATCAAAGAAATTGCCATGAGAATCCTTATAGCAGTTAGAGTTGCAGCTGTATTTGAAATAAAAAATAGTTGCAATGTTGGTTCTAAAATATAGTAATTGCATGAAAGCTACAACTACTACAAAATATCTCATAAATTTGCAATCATGCTGTTGCAAACGAGCGAAACGTCCCCTTTGTTGCACAAGCACATGCCTGCAGATGGGGGGTCATGTGGGCCATCGTGTTTACTTTCATTTTAGTAAAAAAAAAAAAAAGATCCTATTACATAGCATCAATAAGAATTTAAATACAGATATATTTTGGATCTTCCGAGTATCCAATAATGTGGTATAGTTATATCTGCAAGCGAAATGAGCTAGTTTGTGCGCATAAATATTACCCAAGTAACAGATTATATAGATAACATACAAGTAGTTGAATTTCTTAAAAAAGACCCAACATTCGCTGATGATTACCGCGAGATGTTGTGGGTGAGCAATGGCCCCGTGCTACATGAGAACAAGATCAAGGCAATCCCACTCCAATATGATGTCAATCTAACCTTGAGAGAGGGCAAGTTGCAAAGCCACAAGTACATATACAGCTCTGGCTGGAACTTATGTGGGGACGATGGGGGTCCAAAAGTACAAAACTAAAGGTCTTATTTTCATTTGTGTGTTATACTTTAGCTTAAGTAAGATTTTTACCATACAGTCATTGACTGATAATTAAACAGTTTTATGTAATAATTTCTGCTAAATAATATGAAATAGATATCTTAACGTTTAAACAGCATTAAAATGTCAAGTGTATTTGTTAAAAAAATCAATAATTTAAAGGTATAGATAATTTTTAAACTATTGTTTAGCTGTCAATTAATTATTTGAAGATAATGTCTTGTTGGAGAGATCCTTCAGAAGACCTCCATAAGATCCACTTGTTGAGCGCAGCGAAAATTTCGACAGCACTTCGACAGCACAACAAGAGAGTCAGGTCGCAATAGAAATTCTCGTTTCACCAAGGAAACAAGAACCTTAAATAAAATATCTCAACCAAATGAGATATCGGCTCTTCCTCTCATCAGTTCTAGGACTGACCTATCGAGTGAACCTAAATAAGCTATTACAAATCACAAAAGCGAGACAAACTATTTTTATGTGGTTCGACAAATAGCCTACGTCCACGAGATAAGGATGGGGGGAGATCTGCTATTAAAGGGAGAGAATACAACTAGGTTTTACAATCAACGAATCTAAACCTTCACACAATTTCTCAAATCCCTCACAAAACTCTCTAAAGGGATGCACAAAACCCTAAAAGGAACTGCTCAAAATCTCCTCAACACAGCCGTTGCCTGCGCTTTTCTCCTGTAGCCTGTAGGCATCGAAAATTGCCTATAGGTCTCTACGAACAGCTCAGTGTTAAAGAATAACAATGAACGTCACTATCCGGTTCACAGGAGTTCGACTGATGTCGGTGAACGCTTGAAGTGAACCGACGAACTACGTGAGCTGACAGGATTTCGGAATAACGAAGACACATGCTAATCGAGAACCCCGCGATGTTTACAAAAGGAACAACGCCCTTCATGTCTCATGCATTCAACAGATGATCTAATCATTGGAGCTTATATAACACCTCGTCGGATTCCCAACGCAGTTTGAATCGTTCAAATCCAAGTTCGTATGAAGAAGTTACGGCGAAAACGAACAAACGGGCATAACGGAACGTCTCAGGCTGAACTGGGACACCCGAGGTGTCTCGGATATTGTGGAGCTGTTTTTACCATAATTCGTTTTGAATATGAAGAAACTCAAAACAGGAAAGTTGTAGATATTTTTGTCAGCTTTCCAACCCATCTGGAATCAGGTCATTTGGAGGTCATATGAGGAAGTTATGACTAAAATAGCGCCGAGACACCCTTGGGGTGTCTTGACTTGGCCGAGACACCCTAAGGTATCTCGGAACTTGTGGAGCTTTTTTGACCATGATTCGTTTTGAATCTGAAGAAACTCAAAACAGGAAAGTTGTAGATATTGTTCTCAGATTTCCATCAAATCTGTAATTAGATTATTTGGAGGTCATATGAGGAAGTTATGACTAAAATAGCGCCGAGACACCTTTAGGGTGTCTTGATTTGGCCGAGACACCCTAAGATGTCTCGGAACTTGTGGAGCTTTTTTGACCATGATCCTTTTTGAATATGAAGAAACTCAAAATAAGAACGTTGTAGATATTTTTGTCAGCTTTCCATCAAATCCAGAATCAGATCATTTGGAGGTCATATGAGGAAGTTATGACTAAAATAGCGCCGAGACACCCTTGGGGTGTCTTGACTTGGCCGAGACACCCTAAGGTGTCTCGGAACTTGTGGGGCTTTTTTGACCATGATCCGTTTTGAGTCTGAAAAAACTCAAAATAGAAAAGTTGTATATATTTTTATCAGCTTTCTATCAAATCTGGAATCAGATCATTTGGAGGTCATATGAGGAAGTTATGACTAAAATAGCGCTGAAACACCCTTGGGGTGTCTTGACTTGGCCGAGACACCGGGGGGGTTAGTCATCTAGAACTTAAAACGGGAACTGGGATAATTTGTGGGATAAATTTTTAAGGTGTTAGTCACATAGAACTAGGAAATGTGATATTTTTTTATAGTGTTAGTCAAGTAGAACTTTTGTAGAACTAGAACTGTATTATTTTTTTGGTGTGTTAGTCAAGTAGAATTCTACTAGAATTAGAATTGGGATAATTGGTCATAATTATCCCACAAATTATACTACCTATATATATAACCATAAGTTCTCCTCTCTCAAATTATCCTACACATTGGAAAGAATACAATTGGGAAAAAAAAGTGAAACGTCACCTCCCTCCCTCTTGGTTAAAATTTCTCTGCCATGAAGTCAATCATCCGTTCATTTTTCTGTCTTTACTTTGTTTTTGTGATGATTAGATCTTTCATTATTATCTTCAAGATGTATTACTTTATTGATAGATTTTTGACGTTAAATTACTTTATTATTATTTGTTTGATCTAAGTTTTCTCTCCACAACAGTGGTTTAGGTTAAGAATATAGTGTTGGTGGGTTAGTGCTAAAGATATGCGGGCTATTTATATATTTTTTATAAGTTAGAAAGCAACTTTGCGATCACATTGATGATTAGATGTTGAATGATTAATGATGATATCTATTATTATTAAATCGGCTCAGTAAATTGATTGGGATATTATTAAATCGGCTCTAGGGATTTAGATTTTTATTTATTTGTAAATTATTTTATTATTTGAGATGAATAGTGATGCTTTATTGCATTATATTTTATAGTTATCACTAGAATTTGTTTATCAATATTATATTATTTTTAATATACAATTATTAACAATAGTAATTTATACATACCATTACCCCCACCAAATTATCCTATCAAATTATGCAACTTCATAATATTATCCATCATTATCCCATCAAATTATCCTACCAAATTATCAAACTTTAAGAATTACTCATCATTGTTCCACTAAATTATCCCAGTGTAAAAAAATTATCCCACTTTACTAATTATCCCAAATCTACTTAAAAAGTTCTAGGTGACTAACCCTCCCTAAGGTGTCTCGGAACTTGTGGAGATTTTTTGATCATGATCCGTTTTGAATCTAAAGAAACTCAAAACAAGAAAGTTGTAGATATTTTTGTCAGATTTCTATCAAATCCAGAATCAGATCATTTGGATGTCATATGAGGAAGTTATGACCAAAATACTAAAGAGGGTACATACTGTCTCGCACAGGTGCGAGACACCCCGAGCTGTCTCGCACTTGGGACGTGTTTTTGACGATTTTCGATCAGTTTTAACCGCTCCGTTATCCCCTCAAGCCTATAAATATAAGCCTTAGGCCTCATTTTTTCGGATCTAGAATTTTGGAGAAGAGGCGAAGCCCTGCCGGAGTGAAGAGTGATCGAGCACTTCAACGCAAGAGAGTTTCTTCGTCAGATCTACATCACCCGTACCCGATCCTTAATATTATCCCGTTGCGATAATACTAAGAAGAGCAAATATCTCGCTTTATCCGAGATAGGCGCTTTAAGTTTCTAGATCTCCTCACGGATCGACGAAGCTCTGGATCAGATCTGATTGCCAGGTAGTCCACGGATATCGACGTCCCCGTCACAGGCTAAAGATCCACGCAAGCAAGAGACGACGAACGGATCTTGTGTTTATTTTTAAGAAAGTTGTAATTTTTATTTTTTTGTTGTGTGAATTCATTTGTAACGATTGAAGTTTTAATGAAATCAATGATGAAAGCAACTTTTGACGAAAACATAGCCGTAAAAACCAAAACCTCTTTTGCATAGTTCTCGAAACCCTAGAGACGCGGTTTTATAGGCGCACGAACTCGGAACTCGGGTGGGCCGGCCTTGGGTTGTTCTGCTCCGCATTCACGTGGGTATTGAGGGTTTCACTTCGTGGCCGTTGAGGGTTTCACTTTGTGCCCCCCACAACCTACGAAACCACATGGCTTTGAAACCACGTGATGCTACTGACGTTCACAATTCTCCACCTCGGTGAAGTTTTTCTAAAACTAAGCCGACACCAAAGCATCCAAATGTCCCACTTGTTGTGTCCAGTACGCCGTAAAATAATTCACGATAACGGACTCAATCCACAACACATCGGGAACCCGAACGAGAGTCCAAACAATCTCACCCATGTAGGCATAAAAAATTACCTATAGGTTCTCGCACATAGCTCGAGATGAAGAAAAAACGATGAATGTTATTATCCGAGTCAATAAGGATTATCTAAGTCAAAGGAGATCATCCGATACTGTAGAGAAGTTAAAAAGCACATGAAGTAAGTCGGCGAAGCGTACGAGTCTGTGAAACACGCTAAACGAGAAAGGAACAACTGAACTGGGAGTTGTGCTTCGCCCACAAAAGGGCGAAGTACCATGTATGTTTCGCCCACTCCATGAGTGTCTCACCTATGGGAGGTTGTAGATCTCTTTACAAGCTTTCCAACGCATCCTAGATCACCTCATTCCAAGATCGTACAATAGAGTTAGAAGCAAAACAACAATACAAACATCATATAAGTTTCCGAGACACATGCAACTGTCTCAAAAACTATAATATGTCTCACATATTTTAGCCATGATACGATTCAAATCTGAAGATGCTCAAAGTATAAAAGTTATATATATCTTTGTTATCTTTCCAACGCATCTTGGATCACCTCATTCCGAATCGGACGAGAGAGTTAGAGTCAAAATACCCGAGATAGCACAAACTGTCTCGAAAGTACAAGACAGTTGCAACTGTCTCAGAATGCGAGATAGTTACAACTATATTATAAATATGAACCTATGGGAGGTTGTATATCTCTTCATGAGCTTTCCAATGCATCTTGGATCACCTCATTCCAAGATCGAACGAGAGAGTTAGAGCCAAAATACCCGAGACAGCACAAATGTCTCGAAAGTGCGAGACAGTTACAACTGTCTCGGAATGCGAGATAGTTACAACTATCTCAGAAATGGAAGCCTATGGGAGATTATAGAGCTCTTCGCAAGATTTCCAATGTATCTTGGATCACCTCATTCCGAGATCATACGTGGGAATTAGAGACAAAATACAACACATAGTTTCCGAGACACATGCAACTATCTCAGAAACTACAAGATAAGAACTGAGATTTAGACCATGATTTACACAGAATCTAAAAAATTTTAAAGAATAAAAGTTGTAGATTTCTTCACTATATTTCCAACGTATCTTGGATTACCCCATTTCAAGATCGAACAAGAAAGTTAGAGCCAAAATACCCGAGATAGCACAAACTGTCTCGGAAGTGCGAGACAGTTGCAACTGTCTCGAAATGCGAGACAGTTACAACTGTCTCAGAAATGCGGGACTGTCTCGCACACTGATAAGCTGAAGATGTTTTTTTGATAGTTTTCTTAAGTTTTATGGGGTCTACATGGCTTATTAACTGCTAGGGATCACCTATGAACGTGGGGGGAGCAGTTACAAGGAAGAATCACGCCCATAACCGTAAGAATCATGACATTTAAAGGCGGGAGAAGCTATTACAAAAAAAAGAAGAGGGTGGCTAAGCATTTTTGGAATAGATCCAAGGACAGAGAGAAGAGAGACTTTGGGAGAATTTCAAGAGTTCATCTCCTTCCAACAATTAGGAGGTTCCTTAAGATCTAAGCTTTGACTTGATCTTGAGAAGAGTGTTCATCTTACTTCGATAAGATATTCACTAAAACTATTCTTGCCTTGATCTTGAGAAGAGTGTTCATCTTACTTCGATAAGATATTCACTAAAACTATTCTTGCTTCTAAATGAAGAAAGAATCCCTAAAGCCTTCACGATTCAATTAGAATTCGTGATTCGGTGGTCCACGGGCTAACGCACCCCGTCACAGGCAAAGATCCCGCGCAAGCAGCGATCCAAATAACGATACTGCGTTTGTTTCTAAGGAGCTTGTAATTTGATTTTTTTATAAAGAGTAGTTTTACAAAGTACGAAGCTCAAACTTTTGTATTCATTGTAATCGATAAACAGTTACAATAAATTCTACAACAGAACTTGTTCCTGACGCAAACAAACTGGCGACCACAGTGGGAGCCAACGGTCTCGCTGTCGATACAGTCGTGTCACAACCGATCAAGATACTGATTGAATCCACGATTGAGTACGAATTTAACCAAGCAAAGTTTGAGGAGTATTTGTCATCCTTATCTGCAAAATCTTCCTCGCACCGCAAATGCAGGAAGATTTCGTCTTCTAAGAAGGTTTTCAAATTTTCAACTCCGTCGAATACTACGGGTGAAGACTCTCGTCCGATTGTTGCTGAGGATTTTACTCGCAACACCTCTGCTCATAATGACTCTTCTCCAATTAAGGAATCATTGAATCATAGCCTACCGGTACTGACGAAGAGGGCTCGTCAGAGATAACGTCAGCGCCGTGCTCGTCAAATGGCTAAGTCCTTGGAACAAACCGATGGGGTTTGTTACTATGTTGACCTAAAGTCGAGGAAACATCAAGTGGTCCAGTCATCTCAACGACAAACTACTTACATCTCTGCTAAAATTACGATGGAGGAATGGGTTTTTGTCAAAAGAGCTCGTTCGACCTTTAAGGAACGCATCCAGAAGCGTTGTGCAAACATCGCTCGTGCCTGTGCCCTGGTGCGACAAATACAAGAAAGGAAGAAGGAAACGGTGGCCAAAGAACCACCAAAACTCTGTAAAGTTTGGATTCTAAAGTCCGAAGTTGTTCAAAATCAGCATTCGGAGGTCGTCAAGACTCAGCCCTTTGGCCGAGACAGTGGAGACTGTCTTGCCCAAAGAGCCTTTGTCCGAGACAGTCTTAACTGTCTCACCCAAATAGACTTTATCCGAGATACTAGCAAGTGTCTCACCCAAAGAACAGCCCCTGAAGCTAATCCTTTGACTCTGCCAACATCCGCTCCTTGTCTGTCTGCTCCAAGTACATCGCTACACAATCAGTGAAGCCTTGGGCCAACCCTCACCTGTCAAAGGTTAAAATCATAATGGCAGATCGCCTTGGTCCTTTGCACGAAGATCGAGGTAAATCTCTGGACAAGGAACGCTTGGGTCCGGTGAACAAAATCCAAATGACTTATCAGGCTGGGGGTCGTACGCGTCCTCCCACCAACCCAAAGCAATCCTAAGTTGGGAAAATCCTAATTTCCACCTGCTTGGGGGTTCATATCGAAGCTAAGAAGCCTGTTAAGACTCCACACCCGCAAATGGGTGGTTCTAAACGTGCGACTCCTGAGAATGCTAACAAGATTTTATATTTCCAGTAGAAGACGTGTCCACCAAAAGACGGTGTCATACCTAGGAGGTCATACCAATAGACGTAGGGTGCTCCAGCAATCATACCGATGAGTTGTACTATCAAGCTGGGGGTGTAAACAAATCCCGAAAGAGGATGGTTCGAGAAATGAGCTCTCATTGTTCCTGTCAGCAATTCTATAGAATAGTACTGTTGGAATGTGACTATTCTAAACGAGAAACCATCCCATAAAGAGTCTCAATGTTCCAGAGGATTTTCACCAAAATGTCGAAGCCCAAGTCGAGACATTTCAGTAAGAGAAGATCAGCTGTCCAAGATGATGAATTCCCTGAAGTCACCATTAATATGGTTGATAAAGAAAAGTCTAAACGGCATTCAAGCGACTCAAATCCTGACTTTTCCCCGAGAGGAAAAGTCAATCCAAGAATTGCTCAACGGATATCTCGACTCTAGTTAGGAGCCATCAGACATAGGGATTACAAGAGAGTGCATGAATGAATGTTCTCGGAGGATGAACTTTCGGACACTTGTTCTGCAATCGCTTCTGATGATACAATGTCTAGCATGGGGCAAACCAAAGAAGTGTTCACAATCACTCCTGATCAGTTTGCTCAAATGCTTCAAGAAGCTCTAGCCAAGCAACGTGAAGAAATTAGAGCTGAGATGAAGACATAGATGGAGTTTGCTATCCAACAAATAAGAGAATTGCAAGCTCAACAGCTTTAACCTCCTGAGTCCAGTCAGCGAGCTGAATCTAGCCGCCACACTCAGAATGTTGTAGATGACAGTGATCTAAAAGTGGACGAAGTTATTATGGCTGATACACCTCCTAATGACAATAACACTGGGGGTGGTTCAACGGATCCTCCTAACAATAATATTAGGGGTGGTTCAATTGCACCTCTTAATAACACTGGGGGTGGTCCAATTATTTCTGCTCAACATCACTCAAAGAGAGATGAAGATGAGGACAAGAAAATGCAAGACCTTAAAAACAAAGTCAATGCTTTGATGTCTGCTCAGGAAGTAAAGAAGACGGGTATTCCGTGTTCCTATCCAAGAGAATAGGATTCAATACCGTACTGTGACGCCCCTGGCTTCACACAAGGCTGCAGTCCAAGGTGAAACCAGAGATGTCAAACCTGCCATGCACCCACACTGTGCATAAACATGTTTCACAATCACAATAATATCCTCTAGTAGAACCAAATAGAAGTGCATGTACAAACAGGTAAAATAAAAGGAATAAATATAATAGACATGATATAGAAGAGATATCTCATAAATAAAAAGAATCATGTCTCAACTATAATACATCTGATATCTGAATAATGAAAATGTCTCAACATGAATCAACTAAGAATCGTACTAAGGCACACTGCCTTTACAATATGAATATGAAACTCTAATGTCTGGATAAAACTCAAAACTACAGTGGAGTCTTTACAAGTAAAAATACACGATGGCAACTATATCAGAACTCCGTCACCCTGCGGCTTTCTGGAACTCCGAGCTACCTGAAAGGGTATTTTTAAAAGAAAAAGAAATAACAACAAGAACGTCAGAGCGCTACAGCAAGATTATCTCCATCCGTCCCTAGGGAAAGGGCTGCTAGATGGATTGGAGGCTCTATCTATTAAGCATAGTCTACCTAGATTTATTTTTCCTGTATCTAAGTAGGAATAATATTTAGAAACCTACAACACGAGACGTAGTACGTCGAGCGAAATAATCCAAACAAGGAAACCCTCATGTATATACCATAAGTCTCAAGTTATAGATATCTAAACATTAATACCGAACTAAGAAAAGACAATCTAATAAAACCAATAATTATAAATCCATAACACGAGACTGGTACGTCGAGCGAAATAATCCAAACAAGGAAACTCTCATGTATATACCATAAGTCTCAAATTGTGAATCTCTAATCATTGATCCCAACTAAGAAGTAAAAAAGACAGTAAAAGAAATAAGATATCAACACATCGTATTTATAATATCTTTCACTATCACTGGAGAGATAGAATAAAATACTAACACATAATTTTTGTATACGTTCAAAAGTAACATATCTCAGTCATATATGTTTGCGGTGAAAGTTGATTTCTTCATTGCTGGATCTATTACACGTTTATCGATTACAGATTCAAAGTAAAATTAGTCTTTTTATAAGACTTTCTTACACAATAAACAAAATACAACTCTCTTCAAACAAACGCAACAGGTGTTTATCGCCCGCTGCTTGCGTGGGATCTTGGCCTGTGACGGGACTCTCTTCAAACAAACGCAACAGGTGTTTATCGCCCGCTGCTTGCGTGGGATCTTGGCCTGTGACGGGAACGTTGATATCCGTGGACCACCGTCGATCAGATCTGATTGCTGAAAAATTGGGCAGAGCTTCGTTGATTCGCGAAGGAATCAAGAAACCATAGCGCTTATCTCGGCAACGGTGAGATAATTGCTCTTCTTAAGATTATCACAATGGGATAATCTTAAGGAACGGGCCCGGAGAACTGCAGATCTGACGAGCTCCTCTTCTTTATGCCGATGAACTCGATCTGATCTCTCCTCCTCCTCTCTGAAGTTCGTGCACTTTTAATCTTCAATCCGGCAGGGCTTCGCCAACTTTATAAAAATCCAGATCTCGAAAAAAGAGGGTCCTGGGGCTGTATTTATAGGCTCCAAGGAAATCTGGGCAGTTAAAACTGCGTAACGACTCGTTTTTAGGCCTGGAGACACCCCTGGGTGTCTCGGCTTGGGCCGAGACACCTTGGGGTGTCTCGCTCAGACTGAGACACCTTGGGGTGTCTCGCTTAGACTGAGACCCTTTTTTGTACACTTGTCCGTTTCCGCCGTAATTTCTTCGTCCGAACTCGGATTTGAGTGATTCAAAGTGCGTCGGAAAGCTGACAAAGAGTTCTATAAGCTCTGATGATTATATCATTGTGGATTAAGCTGGTATAAGAGCATCATTTCATCTTTTGTAAGCGACGCGGGACTCCCGATCAGTTCATATCCTCATTATTCTGAAACTTTGTTACTCCACGTAGTTCGTCGATCCACTTTAGGCATTCGTCGATGTCAATCAAGTTCCTGTGAATTCGATAGTGACATTCATCGTCTTTTATTAGTACCGAGCCGCTCGTGGAGACCTATAGGCAATTTTTTTTATGCCTACAGATACCCCCTTCAAAGCGTTCCAGACTCGTTTCTTTTATAGAAGAGGCTGGAATACTTTGGATGTGATTGATCCAGCCTTCGATCGGTATAAAGGACCTGTAGTTAGCTTCGACTCTTGGCTCCTTCGATTTTCAGTCTACTCGATGCTTTGACGAATAGCTGAAGTCCTTCCGGCGCTGCGTTTATCGTCTGGCCGTCGTCAGAGTCTCGAGTCTGAAACTAGCGAGTTGAGTTTGGCTCGTGTCATCGCATTGACTTAGAACTGACCCTCTACGTCGCATCGACTCTTTCATTGCAACGCATTGATTGGCGTTGACCTAGGGTTATGCGTTGATCGGCGTTAACCTTAGGGTTTAAATCGTCTTACGTTGACTTTTTCATCGCAACGCGTTGACTAGCGTTGACCTAGGGTTACGCGTTGATCGGCATTGATACTAGGGTTTTGAATCACCCGGTGTTGACTTTTTGTCATAACGCGTTGACTGACGTTGACCTAGGGTTACGCGTTGACCGGTGTTGACCTTAGGGTTTTTAATCGCCATACGTTGACTTTTGGTCGTAACGCGTTGACTGGTGTTGACCTAGGGTTACGCGTTGAACTGCTCGAGATGAAGATCTTTAATAGTTATAATACTCATCACTGTCATGATAATATTTAGCTTCACCACGGGAGAAAAAATTCGGTGTAGTCAATTCCTTCCTTCTGCTGGAATCCTTTGACAACTAGCCGGGCCTTATATCTTCTGGAGCCATCCTGCTCCTCTTTCACCCGGTACACTCATTTATTATGGAGTGTCTTCTTACCTGTGAGTAACTCAGCTAGTTTCTACGTCTGGTTTGATATGAGAGACTTTATCTCATATTTCATGGCAAGCTCTCACTTGCTCGTATCTCCAATCTGACAAACTTTATCATAGCTTTCAGGCTCCTCTCTATTTTTCAACAACAGATAGTTCATGTATCTTTTGTTGGGCACAGGAGAACGTGAAGATCTCCTCAAAATCGGAGCTGGTGCGTCGGGCTCTTGCGCATCATCTTGTCCAATAGGTTCTTCTGGCTAAGGACCTTCTGCATTGGGTTCTTCCGAGAGGTTACTCGGGACATCATCTGTATCTACAAATATTGACTCGCTTTCTGATTCATCTGTCTTGTGCATATCCTTATACATCACTTTCTCGTTGAATATCACATCTCTGCTCCTGATCACCTTCTTGTTTTCATTGTCCCAAATGCGGTAGCTGAACTCAATTGTTGGCCTTCTTGTATTGATGATGTTTAACAAACAATTTATCACTAATGTTGTTTGTCTAGTATTTGTGTTTTCTTATTTATTATAGACAAACAACGTTGTTGGAGGATGGATGGAATAGAGCTTCAACGATCACATTCAAAGGAGGTTGGCGGAATGTCGGTGAAGCCTTGCTATTCAAAGTTTAAGATCCAAGTTCAAGCTTCATCCGCGAGATTACCAAGTCAAGCTTATTGAAGATCAAGATCATTTCTTGGGTAATTTAGTTTAGGAATTTATATTATGTGTGTTAGTACTTTAAGCTCAATCATATACACACATACACGTTTTGGATTTTGTATATATATAGTTATATATATACATATATGTTTTGGTTTGATAGTTTTCAAGTTTTAGTATGAAACAAATAAATAGAATTGGAAAATACTATTTTGTTTCATGTTTATATGCCTATATATGATTTCCCCTTTAACAAGCTTATATTTAATGAAATCATATTTAGTGTTTTGAATATATTTGCATAGAATATGCAATTTTATGAAAATATTGTATTTCTAGGTTATAGACTTCATAACAACATATTATATCTTTTATCAAGTCTATACAATCATTTCATAAGGTTTCAAAATGTTGTTTAAGTCAAAATATCAAAATATCAATTTTCAGGTTTTCATGTTTTGGACTATTTTGTAAAATGATGATATTTTTCATTTGGGAAGTCCTTTTTCGAAACCAGTCGTTGTAGCATGTTTATTATCATGTCTACAATCATTCCCCAAAGTTTTAAAGGGTTTAAACTTGTTTAGTGTTTGTTTAAGTTTGGTTTAAGAAGCTTTTAAGCAATTGAGGGTTTGAGTTTGTGAATTCAATTTCACAAGAGCAAGTGGAGATCATCCTTTGGTGTTTGAGCATTCACTCTTCTCCCAATCTCTTGTCATCTTCAGAGAAGTGTTTCTAAACTTATCTAGCAATTTATTATTTTGATTATAATTTCCATAAGCTAGATTTATATTGAGTTTAGTTTAAATCGTTTTATTGATACTCTTTGTTCACACACAACCTATTGAGCTTATTGTATTTACATTCATAGTATAATTTAGGGTTGTGGGTTTGTGACATTGAGTGTGAGCTTAATTGAGTTCTCACCTTGTTTTGAGAACAATCATTTGTCATATATTATGCTTATTGAGAGATTCACTTTGTAATACACTTGTACACCGAGTGAGGAGTGTGTGGTGAGAGTCGAGGATCGTCCCAAGAGGAGTGGCATCGGTTGACGTGCCTAGGGAGAGGTTGTAACCAAGCACTTGAGGGAGACACGGCTAGGTCCAACACTTAGTGGGTGTAGAGTGTGATTGCAAGAGTGTGAGTTGTAGAGTTTTCGGTTAGCTAGAAAACCGAGTGTGTAGAAGAAGTTCCGGCTTCCAAACCGGATTGTGTTAGTGGATTTCTCCCCGGGAGTGGGGAGCGGAGACGTAGGACGGAAGGTCCGAACTCCGTGATCATATTGCTTGTTTGAGTTTGTCTTTAGCGTAGTTTTTTTTTGCATTTATCTTATATCGCCAATTGTGCATTACTCATCCTTTTTATGATCCACTATCTAGTTTATATTGTTTACCCTTGTGCTAGTTTATATATCCTTGCATATACATTGCCTATATCTCTTGTTAGGGTATATCTTGTTGTTCACATTGCTTATCCTAGCTCACATATCTTGTTGTATTTCATATTGCTAGGATAACTTGTTAATTAATTTTAAATTGGCATTTAATCGGATTAGATTAGCATAAGACCCTAACCCCCCCCCCCCCTCTAGGGTCTAACAATCTTCACCATAGCCGATGAAAGTTCATTTCTTTGACTTGGGATCAAGCTTATTCCTACCTTGATCACTAATATGCACATAATCTATACAACCGAAAACTTTGAGATGTGAGAGTTTTACCTCCTTTCCGTACCATACCTCCTTTGGTATTCTGTGCTCCAATGGAACCGATAAACCTTGGTTGGTCAAGTAAGCTGTTGTATTGACCGCTTCTGCCTAGAATTGCTTCGGTAGGCCTGACTGTACCCGAATGCTTCTGGCTCTCTCTGTCAACGTTCGGTTCATCTGCTCAGCTACACCATTTTGCTGAGGCGTATTGGGCACGGTTCTCTCCATTATGATCCCTACTCATAGCAGAACTTCTTGAATCTGGTGTCTTCATAATCACTGTCATTGTCAGTCCTAAGCTTCTTTATTCTCAGACCGGTCTCATTCTCGACCATGGATTTCCATCTCCTAAAAGCTCCAAACACTTCTGACTTATACTTCAGAAAGTAGACCTACACTTTTCGAGAGTGATCATCGATAAAAGTCACGAAGTAGTGTTTTCCACCAATGGACACGGTGGTGGTTGGTCCCCAAACATCTAAGTGAATGAGCTCTAGCTTCTCTTTTCTGGGGGTTCTGCCACTTATCTGAAAGCTGACTCTCTTCTGCTTTCCAAGTATACATTCTTCACACATATCTAAATCAACTGATTCTAGACCTGGGAGTTTTCCCTTTATGTGCATGATCTTCATCCCATTCTCACTCATATGACCGAGTCTCTGGTGACACACTTTCCGAGAGTGATCATCGATAAAAGTCACGAAGTAGTGTTTTTCACCAATGGACACGGTGGTGGTTGGTCCCCAAACATCTGAGTGAACGAGCTCTAGCTTCTCTTTCCTAGAGGTTCTGCCACTTATCTGAAAGCTGACTCTCTTCTACTTTCCAAGTATGCATTCTTCACACATATATAAATTAACTGATTCTAAACCTGGGAGTTTTCCCTTTGTGTGCATAATCTTCATCCCCTTCTCACTCATATGACCGAGTCTCTGGTGCCACAGCTTTGAAGTCTTATTACCTGCTACAACTGAGATCAAACAACGTGCACCTGCTGTTATATACAAGGTACAAGTCTTTTTGTCTCAAGCAATCATCATTGTGCCTTTTGAGATCTTTTGATCATCTCCATGGAAGGTCGTAGTATATCCTTCACCAGCCAACTGGCCTACGGATATTAAGTTCTTTCTCAGGTCGGTAATATACCTGACATCCTTCAGCTCCCATACTGACCCGTTCAACTTAATTTTCACTATATCTTTGCCCACAATAGCACATGGTTGATCATCACTAAGGTATACGTATCCAAGATTTTCGGGAATATACTTCTCGAAGAATTCTGTCTAAGAAGTAGCATGGAACGACGCTCCTGAATCTAACACCTAATATTCCTCTTTGCTCTCCAAAGAGCATATCAATGTGTCGTCTCCTCCTGATGTGGAAGTGACATTCACCACTGCCTTCGCCTCCTCCTTTTGTGCACTCTTGCATTGATTCTTGTAATACCCGGTCTTTCCATAATTCCAACACTCGATAGCCTTCGAGCTGTTGCTTGGATTCCTTGACTTGGACTCCTGTCCTTTGATCTACCTTTGTAGTTTGATTTGCCTCGTCCGTTCTCTCTGGTTAAATTTTTATCTCTTGACTCTGTATGTAATACTGAAAAGGTTGTAGCGTCACCCAACTCTCTCCGTCGGATCTTCTCACTGAGAACCAGATCACGAACGTCGTCGAACTTCAACTTGTTGCTTCCCGATGAGCTACTCACAGCTGTGACTATAGCATTCCAACTCTCTGGTAATGAGGAAAAAATTATCAACGTCCGAACTTCTTCATCAAACTCAATTTTAACTGAACTCAATTGGGTTGTGACCGTATTGAGTTCATTGAGGTGTTGTGCTACTGATACGCCTTTCGTCATTCTCAGATTGAATAACCATAGCATCAAATAAACTTTATTCGCGGCTGATGGCTTCTCATACATATCTGATAGTGCTGCCATAAGACCCGCCGCGGTCTTCTCCTTCGCTATGTTAAACGCAACATTACGAGTCAACGTCAATCTGATAACTCCGAGAGCTTGTCTGTCTAGAAGGTTCCACTCATCCTCCTTCATCGACTCCGGCCTCTTCCCCGATAGTGGTTGATACAGATTTTTCTGATACAAATAATCATTTATCTGTATTTTTCAAAATCCGAAATCTATTCCATCAAACTTCTCAAGTCTCACTTTTCCTTTATATGAGGCCATGACTCCCACTTGAATCTGATTTCCTCTAGATCGTTTCAGACTCTGATACCAGTTGTTGGAGACTTTACGTTAAAACCCCTATGACAGCAGAAATGCGGTATAGAGGAAAGTATACTCAGATTTAACGAGGTTCGACAACTACCTACGTCATCGGGAGCCACACAATTAATTTCTTTTTAATTAACAAGAAATTACAAATCTCAGAACAGATCCCAAACTGAGATCTATTAATACAAACATTGTAGCTACAGTGTTAATAGTTCAAAGGGAATAATCCCTATTTAATGCTCTTGAGAAAAAAAAACCCTTTTTAATTTCCCTTCAATCTTGAGAGCTGGAACAAATTCACAAGGGGAGAGGAGAAAAATCGCTACTGTGCTTTTCTTTTGCTCCGCCGTCGCTGGAAAAACGAGAGGAATAGCCACCCTCACCCGAGCTCTGGGTTTCCCTTTTATAGGGAAACCCTAGGGTTACGCTGGCGACAGGCTGTCACCAGCCCACACGCAACTCACCTCCGAAGCTCGATCCTCGATCGCTCGTGCTCGAACCTCGTCCTCCGAAGTTCGTCTGCTCGAGCCTCGTTCGCTCGTAGGTTCGAACTCCCAGGAAAGAATGCATACTTGGAAAGCTCTTGATCAGTTGATTCAGATGGGGGAGATCACGTTTCAACTCTAGATTGGTTCCCTGACTTGTTAAGGGACTATTGGATGATTTGGTGTCGGCTCAGTTTTGGTAGAAACATTCGCCGAGGTGGAGAATTAAAGAATTACAGGAAAACAGCAAAGAAATCAGCAAGGCAGATTGGCGGTTGACCGCCGCGGTCGACCGCGAACGTGCACGAAGACTACCAGAATTCGGAGCTGCTGGCGGTCGACATTTTTTGCTTGCAACGCGTTGACTGGCGTTGACCTAGGGTTATGCGTTGACCGGTGTTAACCCTAGGGATTCGAATTTTTGCTCGCAACGCGTTGAATGGCGTTGACCTAAGGTTACGCGTTGTCTGGCGTAGACCTTAGGGTTTTGAACGTCGTATGTTGCTCAGGTCACAAGACCAACTAAAGAAGCTGATACGTCAGTGACTCTCGTATTTATAGGATTTTTGGCAAATCCTCAGCCATCAACGGGTTTGATGCGCCTTTTGCTGGCGGTCGACCGCGGATGACTGTAAGTGTTTTTACTCTCGGGACTGAGATTCGGTCGACCGCGAGACATGCGCAGTCGACCGCCGCGGTCGACCGTCGATGTTCTGGGCTAGGCTTTCTGGATTTTGACCCGTTTCGTTTCTGAGTTGTATATAACTCACGAACATCGCCCGCTCGAAGCTCACTTGCTCGAAGCTCGACGGTTCTTCGACCTCGTCTGCCAAGCTCCTCAAACTCACCCGAACTTCGACTTCGCCTGCGGGCGTCACCCTCGTCATACCTCGAGCTCGCCGTCGACGCCACCTGCGGAGGTTGGTATCCACACCTCATTCCAACAGTGGCCCCCAGCTGAACAATCCTAGACTCGTCGCAGGCTGGAATTGAGTGAAGAGACCATGCATTCCAGGTAAGGGAATCCGAAGGGGGCTCAACACTCACAGGTCCTCGGTGAATGGTCGTTTGTAGACTAGCTTCGCTGTTTAAAAGTGCAGCATAGAGCAAGGAATATGATGTAATTAATGCACATATTTTTTTAATGCAGAGATACTTTAAACCTATACCATTACCAAAACAGTGGACAAGTGATGGTGCTCACGCTACATCTGAAGAAAGGAATCTATCAATAGCATGTTATACACAACCTCACATTGCTTATTTTATTTTGCATGTTGGGTTTCTAGTATGATGATGATCATTTAGGCAAGTAAGCATTTCTTTTCATTTCTCAGGGAGATTATATTTACATTTTATAACGATCCGAGTTTGGTACCATTTCTCTCGTGCATGATGTATTGCATGTAAAAGTTTCCAGTGTTTTACCAATTTAGAGAGAAATTTCGTTTTATGCAGGGAAGGATTGGGACTCTTTTTGCAGAGGCAAGGATCAATACAAATTGTAAGGGAATTATTGACATTGGTGTGGCATGCTATGGAAGTCTGCTATGTGATTCATTTAATATTATT
>NC_033796.1:20727143-20760882 GCF_001876935.1 Asparagus officinalis
CTCTTGTTAAAGAATATTATAGATTTGAGTAGTGAAATTAAAATCCATAATACAAGAAAAATCTCGCGTACAGGTACTTCATTCTTCTGCTCTTTGATCTTTGAAATCAAATCAAACATATCATGGATCCCACATTATACAAAGCAGCAACACAAGGCAACATTCACATCTTACAGCAGCTCATCCAAGAAGACCCAACAGTCCTAAACTCAGTAACTCCTCAAGACAACACAGCACTCCACATCGCTGCAAGGCTCGGTCACAAACTCATCGCTGAGAAAATCCTAGATCATGGCGAAACACTGCTCATAATGAAAAACATCGACGAGGACACTCCCTTGCACGTTGCATCAAGAACCGGCAACTTGGAAATCGCCGCATTGCTAATTGACTACGCTCAGAATTGGCCTACTGACGTCGAGCATGGGGAGCCAGGGCCTTTGAGGATGACTAACAAGTGGAATAACACGCCGTTGCATGAGGCAGTGACGAATGGTTATGTTGAGATTTCAATGAAGCTGTTGAGTGCTGACCCGAGTGTTGGGCATATGATGAATAAAAAGAGAGAGACACCGTTGCATATTGCAGCAAGGGAGGGGCTGGAGAAGGTTGTTGAGGAGATATTGAATCATCCGTGGGCTGAAACGCAAGAGGAGGAGGAGCCGCCACTGGAAGGGACCGGATCGCCGCTGCATCAAGCTGTTATTGGTGGTCATTGTGGTGAGTCAATTCCGAAGAGTTTACGAAAGAAAAATGATAGAGGCACACCCTCAACCACATCTCCAACCACACCCCCCCTCTCATTTGCTACAGTACACCGGGCCCCACATGAGATTTTAAAATTTTAAAATCCCACGTGGGACCCGGTGCACTGTAGCAAATGAGAGGGGGTGTGGTTGGAGATGTGGTTGGGGGTGTGCCTCTAGTGTCACCCTTTACGAAAATATCTTGAGCTTTTTTTATATTAGCCCCCTAGGCCATTACTATTTTGAGATTAGTTATGCTATGAGGTTCCTCAATTCTTAAATTATTTCTAAATTATAATCCTTCAAGTCTTATTGAAATTGCTCTTAGATCCCCTCAATTCACATAATTGTTTCAAATTAATCCCTCCAATCCAGCGGTTGAATTAGCAATTGGAGGGATAAACTTGCAACAACTTATAAGCACTTGGGGACATAATAGTAATTTCAATGATGTAAGGGACTGATTTGAAAACGTGAATGGTGTGTTTGGATGGGGGTTAGAGTCTTAGAGAAGGGTAGGGGAAGTTAACATTTACAAAACCTTTATTTTTTTTAATTTTATTTTATTTTTTGAGGGGGTTAAAGTATGGAAGGAAATGTAAATTTTGGGAAGATTTCCTCTCCCACAGTTTGGGCAGTAGAGAATGTAAAATGAACGCTGTAAATTTTAAGAACATAAAGAGACAATTTTACCCCTGTCATTTATTAGTTTGACAAAATATTTTCATGTGTAAGGTGTAACTTTACATATATTTACTTCACTTCCCTCCCTTTAGTAAAACTCCCAAACAAGATAAATTAAATTTGCTTTCATTCCTCGATCTTGCTAAACTCTCAAATGACATTTTATCTTTTATTTTCTCTCCTTCTCTAGCTTTCCTTTCCATTACTTAACTTCCATTTCCTTCCCGTAGTCAACTCCCAAACAAAGCAGAAACGTTTTCAAGTGACTAGATTAAAAAAACGAACAATTTTCAAAACAGCCCCATTTCATTTTTTTTTATTTTTAAAATCGACCTATTTTTTTTTATTTACCAAAACCGACCCGTTTCTTGCCATGTCAGCCTAATCACTCTCCTAAACAGTCGGGGTTGTCAACTCCGACTATTTAGGAGGGTGTTAAACCCCAATTAATTAGAAGCCTTAAATCCTAAAATTTTATGTCCTAAATAGTCGGGATTGGCAACTCCGACTGTATAGGAGGGTGATTAGGCTGACGTGGCAAAAAACGGGTCAGTTTTGATAAATAAAAAAAATGGGTCGATTTAAAAAAAAATAAGGTTGTTTTGAAAAATTGTTCTTAAAAAACCCCTAAAAAGGAAATCTCCCAATCAGATGTAAGATTTTGTAACCAGGTATCACAGAATGAACAAATATTCATATTCAAACGACAAAAGATCGTTAACTAAGTCAAAAGTCAAACCAAGCAATAAAACTTCACTCGGGCTCCATGTCAGTGTCTTCCTCTTCTCTATGGCGATTATCAGTACGTAGTAGTACCATGAGTGTGTGAAATAAGCTTATATCCTCTAATAGTCCTGCTGATACACATCTCTGTTCCTTTTCGAGAAGTGATTTGGACCAACGAGAAATAATTGTTAGTTTTGGGGGTGGATTCAAACCTCCGACGGCGGAGGAGCTCCGACGAGCTCCGACGAAGCTCGAAGCCCAGGCGAGGTTGTCGACGACCTGACGCAGGCGAAGTCGACGGAGAACCCCCAGGCGAACGCTGACCTGACCTTGGCGTTTTGGCAGCTCGAGCTCTGCGTTCGCCTCCCCCTTTCAGCTCTGCGTTCGTGCGAAGATGGCGTCGAAGCAACTCTGCGTTCGTGCGAAGCTGGCGTCGAAGTCGTCGCTGGCGACAGGCTGTCGCCAGCTCATCCATCAACTCCGCCTATAAAAGAAAACCCCAGCCTAGGGTTTTTCGCTGCTGAACTTCCCCCCCCTTTCTCCGATTTCTTCTCTTTGGCAGCGGCGGTGAACTGCCCTAAATCGCTGCTGCGATTTTGTGTGATTTATCCCAACTTCAACAGTGTTTGAGGGGATTAAAGAAGAGAGAGAAATAGAGATTTAAAGAGGGGTTTTAGTTGTGGCTTCAACAGTGTTTGAGGGGATTAAAGAAGAGAGAGAAATAGAGATTTAAAGAGGGGTTTTAGTTGTGGGGTATTTATTCTCAAGTGAGAATTGAAAGGGTTCATACCCTTTGATTATTAACACTGTAGCTACAGTGTTTATTTGAGAAATCTCAGTTTTGAGATCTGCTCCTAAATTGTAATTTCTTGTTTGATTAATAAGAAATTATCTGTGTGACTCCCGAGGACGTAGGCAGTTGCCGAACCTCGTTAAAACTTGGTGTACTGTTCTCTATTCTGCGTTTCCGTTGCATTAGAGATTTCGGCGTTAAATTCCCAACAACTGGTATCAGAGCGTGAAACGATCTAGAACAAGTCAGATTCAAGTGGGAGCCATGGTTACAGATGAGGCAAAAATGAGACTTGAGAAATTTGATGGAACAGATTTCGGATTCTGGGAAATGCAGATAGAGGATTATCTATATCAGAAAAATCTGTATCAACCACTATCAGGGAAGAAGCCATATTCTATGAAGGCAGATGAGTGGAACCTTCTAGATAGACAAGCCCTTGGAGTTATCAGATTGACGTTGACTCGCAATGTTGCGTTCAACATAGCGAAGGAGAAGACCACGGCGGGTCTTATGGCAGCACTCTCAAACATGTATGAGAAGCCATCAGCCGCGAACAAAGTTCATTTGATGCGGCGGTTATTCAATCTGAAAATGGCGGAAGGCGCGTCAGTAGCACAACACCTCAATGAACTCAACACAGTTCAGTTGAGATTGAGTTTGATGAAGAAGTTCGGGCGTTGATATTGTTGTCTTCCCTACCAGAGAGTTGGAACGCTACAGTCACAGCTGTGAGTAGCTCGTCGGGAAACAATAAGTTGAAGTTCGACGACGTTCGTGATTTGGTTCTCAGTGAGGAGATCCGACGGAGAGAAACGGGTGAAGCTACAACCTCTTCAGTATTGCATACAGAGTCAAGAGGTAGAAATTCAACCAGAGGAAACGGACGAGGAAAATCAAACTACAGAGGTAGATCAAAGGACAGGAGGTCCAAATCAAGGAATCCAAGCAACAGCTCGAAGGCTATCGAGTGTTGGAATTGTGGAAAGACCGGGCATTACAAGAATCAGTGCAAGAGCGCACAGAAGGAGAAGGAAGCGAAGGCAGAGGTGAATGTCACCTCCACTTCAGGAGGAGACGACGCATTGATATGCTCTTTGGAGAGCAAGGAGGAATCTTGGGTGTTAGATTCAGGAGCGTCGTTCCATGCTACCTCTCAGAAAGAATTCTTCGAAAAGTATAACCCCGAAAATCTTGGATACGTATATCTTGGTGATGATCAACCATGTGCTATTGTGGGCAAAGGCGTGGTGAAAATTAAGTTGAACGGGTCAGTATGGGAGCTGAAGGATGTCAGGCATATTCCCGACCTGAGAAAGAATTTAATATCCGTAGGCCAGTTGGCTGGCGAAGGATACACCACAACCTTCCATGGAGATGATTGGAAGATCTCAAAGGGCGCAATGACGATTGCCCGAGGCAAGAAGACTGGTACCCTGTATATGACAGCAGGTGCACGTTGTTCGATCTCAGTTGCAGCAAGCAATGAGACTTCAAAGCTGTGGCACCAGAGACTCGGTCATATGAGTGAAAAGGGGATGAAAATCATGCACACAAAGGGGAAACTCCCAGGACTGCAGTCAGTGGAGATGGATATGTGTGAAGAATGTATACTTGGAAAGCAGAAGAGAGTCAGCTTTCAGACAAGTGGCAGAACCCCCAGGAAGCAGAAGCTAGAGCTCGTTCACTCAGATGTTTGGGGACCAACCACCACTGCGTCGATTGGTGGGAAACACTACTTCGTGACTTTTATCGATGATCACACTCGGAAAGTATGGGTCTACTTTCTGAAACATAAGTCAGAAGTGTTTGAGGCTTTCAGAAGATGGAAAGCCATGGTCGAGAATGAGACCGGTCTGAGAATAAAGAAGCTCAGGACCGACAATGGCGGTGAGTATGAAGACACCGGATTCAAGAAGTTCTGCTACGAGCACGGGATCAGAATGGAGAGAACCGTGCCCGGCACGCCTCAGCAAAATGGTGTAGCTGAGCGAATGAACCGAACGTTGACAGAGAGAGCCAGAAGCATTCGAGTACAATCAGGCCTACCGAAGCAGTTCTGGGCAGAAGCGGTCAACACAGCAGCTTACTTGATCAACCGAGGTCCATCGGTTCCATTGGAGCACAGAATACCAGAGGAGGTATGGTGCGGAAAGGAGGTAAAACTCTCACATCTAAAAGTTTTCGGTTGTGTAGCTTACGTGCATATTAGTGATCAAGGCAGGAATAAGCTTGATCCCAAGTCAAAGAAATGCACTTTCATCGGCTATGGTGAAGATGAGTTCGGCTACCGCATTTGGGACAACGAAAACAAGAAGGTGATCCGGAGCAGAGATGTGATATTCAACGAGAAGGTGATGTACAAGGACATGCACAAGACAGATGACTCAGAGAGCGAGTCAATATTTGTAGATGCAGATGATGTCCCGAGTAACCTCTCGGAAGAACCCAATGCAGAGGGTCCTCAGCAAGAAGAGCCTGTTGGACAAGATGGTGCGCAGGAGCCCGACGCACCAGCTCCGATATTAAGAAGATCTTCTCGTCCTCCTGTACCCAACAGGAGATACATGAACTATCTGTTGTTGACAGATGGTGGGGAGCCTGAAAGCTTTGATGAAGCTTGTCAGTGTGGAGATGCGAGCAAGTGGGAGCTTGCAATGAAAGATGAGATGAAGTCTCTCATATCAAACCAGACGTGGGAACTAGCTGAGTTGCCCACGGGTAAGAAGGCACTCCACAACAAATGGGTGTACCGGGTGAAAGAGGAGCAGGATGGTTCCAGAAGATATAAAGCCCGGCTAGTTGTCAAAGGTTTCCAGCAGAAGGAAGGAATTGACTACACCGATATTTTCGCTCCCGTGGTGAAGCTAAATACTATCAGGACCGTGATGAGTATTGTAGCAATTGAAGATCTTCATCTCGAGCAGTTAGACGTGAAGACGGCGTTTCTTCACGGAGATCTAGAAGAGGAGATATACATGCACCAGCCAGAAGGTTTCTCAGAAGAAAAGAAGAAAAAGAACCTGGTGTGCAGACTCAAGAAGAGCTTGTATGGCCTGAAACAAGCCCCAAGACAGTGGTACAAGAAGTTTGACGGCTTCATGCACAAGGAAGGTTTCCAGAAGTGCAACGCCGACCACTGGTGCGAAGCTGGCGTCGAAGCGAACGCTGGCGACAGGCTGTCGCCAGCTCATCCATCAACTCCGCCTATAAAAGAAAACCCCAGCCTAGGGTTTTTCGCTGCTGAACTTCCCCCTTTCTCCGATTTCTTCTCTTTGGCGGCGGCGGTGAACTGCCCTAAATCGCTGCTGCGATTTTGTATGATTTATCCCAGCTTCAACAGTGTTTGAGGGGATTAAAGAAGAGAGAGAAATAGAGATTTAAAGAGGGGTTTTAGTTGTGGGGTATTTATTCTCAAGTGAGAATTGAAAGGGTTCATACCCTTTGATTATTAACACTGTAGCTACAGTGTTTATTTGAGAAATCTCAGTTTTGAGATCTGCTCCTAAATTGTAATTTCTTGTTTGATTAATAAGAAATTATCTGTGTGGCTCCCGAGGACGTAGGCAGTTACCGAACCTCGTTAAAACTTGGTGTACTGTTCTCTATTCTGCGTTTCCGTTGCATTAGAGATTTCGGCGTTAAATTCCCAACAATAATTGATACAACAATACAGTACATTAATAAATCTGATGTTCATACTAACTTTCCTTTATGAATATATACTTGCAAATATCAATACTAAGTCTGTTAGTTGTCATTCTCTTTTAGCTCTCCTAATATATGCAATTTATGAATTTGGTTTTAATAATTATGTAGCTGATATAATACTCAGAAACCCAGAAACCCAAAACCATGTTAACGTAGAAGATTCTTTGATCCTACAGCCATTGTGAGGATGCTGCTGGAAAAAAGAAGCGGCCTCATCAAACTCATCGACAAATCTGGTAACAATGCCCTTCACTATGCAGCGAAGAAGGACAACGGCAAAATGACAGAAATCTTACTAGAAAAAGAGCCTTCGTTGGCTTACCTTAGAAACTTCGATGGTCAATCTTCACTCCACGTCGCTGCAAAACATAATTCAACATCTACCATCGGAGAGATATTAAGGCAGTGTCCCGATGCAGCAGAGCAAGTAGACGATACAGGCAAAAATGCTCTTCATATTGCGGTCGTGAGTAGGACTGTCGGAGCACTGAAGTGTTTGTTGAAAAATATAAATTTGGCGGAGGTTATAAACCAGGCTGATAACAATGGGAATACTCCTCTGCATCTGGCTGCACAGAAATCTAGGATACAGTCGACTCTTCTGTTGTTGAAGGATAATAGAGTTGATCCCTGCATTTTGAATAATGATGGGAAAACCGCACGAGGAGTCGTTGAATCGTTAGAGGAGATGGACATGTATGAGGTACAAGACTCTGAACCTGATGCATTTCATGCTTAATTGAAGGTAGTGTCAAAAATTATTCATATATAGTTGGTCTCAGAAATGGCATGAATTGTTTTGAATGTTGCCGTACTGCCTTTCTGGATCATTTTATGATGACTTGAGCTTCTGATCACATTAGTTTTTGTGGCTTGAGCTTTTGGTTGAAGTGGCTATTTAACAAAAGATAGATTGTTGGGAATCAGTAGGGTCTCGATGATTTCTTTAGAAATAGACCAAGAATTGGTCTAGTGCAAAAGGTAGAATGGAGAATCTAAGAGGGTCAGCATCAATTCCTTTCTTGAGAACCATACTTAAATAGTGTTCTACCCATACAATGTAATTCTCAATTCTTTTTGAGGTTTCATCTCAATTTCTCCCATCTTAACTAAATTAGGTAACTTTTTAAATAACAAAAACCAATATGTTTGGGCGTTTTTCACTTGACCCCAACAGAAGTTTGAAAGATTCACTTACGAGACCACAGATAAGTTTCATCGAAAAACCCCCAAAACAAAAACCATTAGATTTGACTTGTCACGTGCAAATAATATGTTCTTAAAAGACAAGTGCATTACTTTTAAGAAAATCCTTCGTATCATCTTTCATATTTTCGCCCTAAAATCTTTTTTTTTTTCCCTCACTTCTTTCTCCTTCTCTGTGCTCATGTTCGCTCCCAGGTCTGATCTACCAATCTCCACAAATTATTTTTGGTGATTTCGTCCTTTAAAACTCTAAATTGATGTTTATTTTATGTAACACCATCATGTGGGTTAAGTGAAAGAAATTAAATTATCTGGGGGTTTTCTATAGGTTTCCTAACCTTATTGGTGGTTAAGTGATTTTTTTTCAAACTTTTTTTGGGGTTAAGTGAAATACAACAAAACTTATTGGGGGTTTTATGAAACTTAACCTTCGATTTATGGCAACCCTTGAACTTGGAACTGACACAAATACACAACCAGATGTACATTTTGGAGTCACTGAAGAAGAGCGAAGAACGCAAATGCAAGAAACACCATCTACTATCAGACATGGCCACTGCTGGAAAATCATTCAAGAAGAAGATGTCCACCGCAGACGAACATTTCAAATCTTGTGTCGGAACCTACACATTAGTGGCCGCCTTAATCGCAACAGTCACTTTCGCTGCCACCTTCACAATGCCCGGAGGCTACAGCCAAGAGCACGGATATGCATTGCTAGCAAAGCATGCGGCGTTCAAAGTCTTTGTGATTTCCAATACTATTGCAATGTGCAGCTCTCTTATTGTTGTCTTTTGCTTCATTTGGGCATGGAAGGATCCGCTGAGGTTCAAGTTCAAGCAATTGATTTGGGGACATAGGCTCCTTGTGATTGCAAGCTTGGCGATGATTGTTGCGTTGATGACTGCAGTTTATGTGGTGGTGGATACTCAGTGTAAATGGGTAGCAGTTGTTGTGTGTTTGATTTGTTGCGGTGCACCTTTTGTGCTTTGGGCTATATTAGGTCATGATATATTGTTTATTCCAGTCTAATTGTTAATATTGGGTTCTCGAGAGTTCAATGCGTATTTGATGTAGAAGAAATTTGTGATGTATAAGTCGATATTTATCGTGCTATGAAAATTAATGAAGATTATACTCTGGGCCCTTATTTTAGGGTGCTATGCAGCGTACATATTATTTTCCTATTCAATTTAAGGGAGCTTTGCTCTGCACCTTCCCTGCCATAAAAAAAGAAAGAAAGCTTTTTTTTTTCTTCGAGACTTGTAATCTCATCAAAGTCTATCATGATGTAGGCAGGTCGCCACCAGGAAAATGAAGGAACATAAACTGTGCAAATAGTTGCTAACATCTTCAAAATAGTATGTTTGTCTAGATGTCCATAGCTCAATCTTCATACAACTCTAGCACAAGTCATTTATAAAAGTCCTTTACAATTCTGTCAAACTTAAAGAATTTTGACTCACACACTGCGATAGAAAAAGTGTAACATTGTATTTTCCTGTGTACCTCTCGATATCAAGCTATTACAACATAAACACTCCTACCAGCTCTGCTCTTTTATTGACAATAAGATGCAATGAGGCTCTTTTTCCCTAAAAGAAATTTCATTTACCTCTTGCTTATTGAATACCAAGAAGCAGAAACTTGGTCTCAATGAGCACCTTCTACGATTTTCCTCCTGCTAATGCTAATATCCTTCTCAATCTGAACTGCTGCCAGAATCAGAATAGTCTCATTCTAACCAAGCTTGAATGCCTGCAGCACATTGGAATGTGAATCTATTTCCTGAGAGGAGAAAATCTTTACATGAATGTAGATTGTCATTAATCTTTGACACTCTCATCTTTCAAAAGCAACAATACGCTTCCTCCTCCTCCAGTATAGTATTAGTTCTCAAATAAAATTCCGAAAATTTCTGACCAGATTGTAGAAGCCTTCAGAGATATAGGTTTACAATGATCGTTCTGCTCTATGAAACCATTCAGTTATAGAAAAAGACCTTTCTGCTTGACCATTCAGCTATTAGACAACCTTTCTTCTTAAAGGAAGCTAAGTAGAAAGAAATTAATGATTTTTACATGAATTTTATCCCGAAAGGGTCTCAACAAAATAAAAGTTTGATTTGTCAAAAATTTGTTAACTAAACAGATAGTAGGCTCATCCGTTACTCCACACTAAAACAGTAATCATAATTTCATTGTGTATTTGGTTACAAATAGTTGAAATAACAAATGCGTCAACAAAATCAAGTAGTTCCAACTCCTCCTATTGGAGCGTTCCACAATATGAACACGGCTATAATTTTCCTACTTTTAGCCTATTTTGCTTTTGCATCAACTTCCTCTCGTTGTAACATAATCAAATCAAATATGTGCACCCAAATTTGGACATAGTCAGATCAAGGCGAGGCTCCAAGCCTCCAACTACGGCTTGAGTCTTTATTTATTGTCATGGGAATATTCCATTCGGCGTTCCACCGTGTCTTATGTATTACTTTTATCAAAATTCAATAACTAGAGCACACACACAGATAAAAATTAAGAGAGATAAAAGAACAGGGGAAAATTAAAAAAAAAATGCAACTTTTAACACACACAGATAAAAAAAGAAAAATAAACATGCAATGCGTAATACATACTCAAAACGACAACGCGACGAGTATAGCCTGCCGACACCTCGCCTTAGCAACCTCGACCCGCTCCTTCACCGTCTCCTCCTTCACCGCCGCCTTCACCATCTCAAAATCCATCTCCATCAGCTTCAAAACCCTATACAACTCCGTCAGCATCCTCTCCTCAACCTCGCCTCCCTCCCTCAAAACCTCCGCCTCCTCCCTTGCTCTCTCCGCCACAATGTACCCAACTTTAGCGAGCAGCTCCTTCGATCCGTACTCGCGGCCCATCAAAGATTCCAGCTTTTCCAAGAAATCGGCGATCTGCCACCCTTTGGGCTTCTCGTGCTTTATCTCTTTGGTGCGTTTCCAGCCTATTTCGAAGTTTGGGGGTTCGGGTTTTTCGAGGGCGGAGCCTTGGCGGGATTCCTTGAGGAGGGAGAGCTTCTTACGGGTTTCGATATCGGATGTGGATGCGGATCCGTTTTCGGGGTTTGGGTTTGGGTTTTGGGAGCATTTGAGGATGGTGGTGGTGGGTTTTTGGCGGGAGAGGGGCGTTGGAGGAGGGAGGATGAAGCGCAGAGAGGAGGAAGCCATTGGAGACAGTTTGGGATATTTTCGAGTTTCGGTGAGGGGAGGGGAGGATAAGGGAAGTGGGTTGGGCTTTCAATGGGCTAACATATTAATAGACCGGATTGTTCAGGAAATTGTAAAACATGGGCTATGTTTTTATCCATCCCTCGTGAACCAAGAACGTCCTTTTTTTTCTTATAATATATTATTTCCCAAATTTTCAAGTGTTTTGGAATTAGTCTGTCTTCATATTTGAAATTAATCCCCAACTATCGTAACTATCTGATTATTCCTTCTAGTTAGCAGGTGTTTCAAAGATTTATGCGTCTAATTCTAAAATACGAGCATTTAGGTGACTAATTCTGAGACACTTATGGCCTGTTTGGATGGAGGGTAGAGAGGGGGATGGGAAGAGAAATATAATTTTAACCTTATTTGGGAGTTGCATTTAGGAGGTTAGAGGAGGGGAATTTGTGCCAAAACGTTACACCCCAAATTTGGGGGGTAATGAAGGGGAAGGGAATGAAAGGGAACTCATTCCCCTTCAAGGATTTGGGGACTACTTTTAAATATCAAGATTTGAGGGACTAATATCAAAAAATGTAATATTTGGGGGACAATATAAAAAAACCCAAAATTTTTGTTTTAACGATAAAAAAAAATGTTTTCGATATGAGTCCTTTAAATCTTTAATACGTGAGGGTTAGCTAAGATCTGGGTTATGGTTATAGCAAAGTTAACCGGCTACTAGGATTAGGGCTAGGTCTTGACAGTGGAGTCATGTTTGCTATATCCACTCCCAAACAGTAACTTTGGGAGTTGGATTGCCGAAAATGCCCTTTTGGACTTGGCCTGGTTTGGTTTGGAAGAAGGGCAATTTAGTCCTCACACACCCTCAAAGTTACTGTTTGGGAGTGTGAATAGTTAGACCCCAGTGGAGTCTTAGTCGGTAACATTTGTTAGCATCTTAGTCTTAACTTCAACCAACATCCAGCATAAATTTGAAGTCAAACAACATTAACCTGCACGTATACTCTAGAATTGGCTGTGGAACTACAACTTGTAATTTAAAGGTTGCTCATGTTAATACACGCACTCCAAATTCACCGGTGTGGTATGTCATACCTTAGGGTAGCAGAATGTAATTAATCATAATGCTATTAGCAACGAAAGGATCTACATTTCCATAAATGCTTGAAAATCTAGATATAATAACATCCAAATGGGTGGCCGAAAAAATGACTTTAATACTACTGGATTAGGGGGTCTCACGTATGTTAGCTTGCCAAAATGCTATGGACATGCGAACGAATATTACCCCCTTACAAGGTTTTCAAAGAAAATGATGGTAATAATACCGATTATCACCACTTCTTAATTGAAAAAGACAATACAAAAACAGAGCTTTCAACACAAAACCTCCCTTTTCACACTGCTAATGTATAGATCTGCAGTAGCTAAATATCTTTGTGAGAGTGTTTTCTTCTCCTCTTCCCTCGTTTTATGCGAGAGAAATAACTAATGCAAGGTTGTTCTCAAAATAGAAAGGCGACACAAAAATTAGAAGCACGCTCATGAGGATTGAGATTGTCCGATCAAATTGTAGGTGGTCCGAGATAGAGCCTAGAGACTGGAGCCCTTGAAATGGGTCCATCATGGTCCCATTTTTTTTCATCTCCCCATGTGGATGAGTTCTAATTTGGAGGAAGGCGCCAATTGCTGGCTAAGGGGCCGACGTTGCTATTTTTATGTGAATGGACTAGGCCCTAGGGCTTCTCGTAACACGAGGCTTGAGATTTCCCTAGATGTCCCATTGTTTGTGTGCCACAACTGACAGCACAAAGTGTTCAAGGCGGTAAAGATAGAGTTGTTCCACAGTGACCCCAAATCATGGGACCCAAGGGGGGACAGGTGAGGTGTCAACCCCTGGGTGCATGATCTACTGTTCATGAACAGTAGATCATGCACCCAGGGGTTGACACCTCACCTGTCCCCCTTGGGTCCCATGATTTGGGATCCCCAAGGAATTTTTCGTAAAGATATCTCATAATGTAATTACTACCGTCTTTGGCATAATAAACCTAACTAAGGCAATAATATTCATTTCTATTTGGTCATCTTTTCTTTAACGAATTAGATCCTGGCCTCTGCTTCTTTTTTCTTCCCCCGCTCTTCTCCGGATAGTGAGTAATTATCGAGATGAGGCACGAACCTTATTATCATCTGTAATATTAGAGACTTTCTTCCTCTTCTTTTATTGAGGGGTGAGGCTTTATGTGAATCCTCACAAATATTTATGTATCTAACTTTTGCAGATTCTGTTTTCGTTTCTTTCAAATGAAACACCGGAATTTTATGCTCCACGATCGCAACAAAATAATAATAATAATAATTGAAAAAAACTCTGTGTAAACTCTTCAAAGATTGCAATACGTGAGAATTGAAGTCAGTCACTTTGAAACGCCAACATCAACGGCCGAAGTGGGTTAACCGAGTTAAAGATTTTACAAGTTAGGCTAGCAAACATACCAAAGCCTAGCAGAAATACCTCGCAAAATTGTCCAAATGGATGTGATAAATAAGAAATACTAGGTTAATTAAAAATGCATTAGATATTTGAAATTAAGTAGGTGTTGGGGGCAGAGTTACGCTTTCACGTCGCGGAAGCGATATCACTCGAGAGAAAGTCCTGGCTTTTTTTCACAAAAGCTCAAGACAATCTCTATGTTCCTATTTCGCGAAGAAAACAAGAACAGAAGTGAAATATCTCAACAAAATGAGATATACACTCTTCCTTTCATCGGTTCTAAGACTGAATTGTCGAGGGAACCTACAAGCAATAGCTAACACCCAGAAAACAGTAAAGACACGAGATTTATGTGGTCCAGCAAACTTGTCTACGTCCACGGGGAAAGGGAAGGGGAGATTCCACTATGAGGAGAACACCGACGACTTGTACAATCCACAAGCTCGTCTCAAAAGAAAAGATTTGATTTTTACCCAAAAAGAAATTAACATCTCTCTTGTAAAATCTCTTCAAAGCTCTCTCCTTAAGATCTCTCTTTTCCAGCCGCCAAAGAAACCCTTATTTTCTTCTCATCTAAAAAACCTAGAAGAAGACTCCTATTTATAGGAAGAGAACAATGCCTAAAAAACAACCTGAACCCAGCTTCTGGAAAATCCTGCAGCTGTCTCCGGTGAGAGGGTGGTGAGACACAAATTGTGTCTCGTTGTTCACGTGGGTGTGCCCCCCGCTGTTCATAATTCTCCACCTCGTACATCATTTGATAAACCTTAAATTTTGGACGAACACCACGAACATCACCAGAGAGATCTGACACATTAAACCAAGCTAAAACCAGCTGCACCATTATACCATGGCTGCCTACGTACCCTCTAATCGGGATCAAGCTAATCGTAGTTCTGTACATTATTCTCCATATAATTATGTCTTCACCTTACACCATCATCGCCTCGAAGGGTCATACCCTCTTGGGCAGTTCAACACAGACTGATATGAAGCAAGTCCAAGCAATGCTTAAACTTGCTACATGTGACCATCTTGGTTAACATGTCCGTGAGATTCTCATTCGTATGCACCTTCATGAGAGAAATATCGTCTTCCTTTATGACATCCTGCACGAAATGATACCTGACATCGATATACTTGGTACGAGCATGATGAACTTGATTCTTCACCAAATGAATCGCACTCTGACTGTTGCACCACAAGTTCACGTTCTCCTGCTCAATCCCCAAAACGTCTAGAAGACCCCACAACCACAATGCTTCCTTTACTCCCTCCGTCATGGTCATGTACTCGGCCTCTGTAGTAGAAAGTATCATTGTAGTCTGCAATATCGATCGCCAACTAACTAGAGCCCTATGTATCCTGAATACATAACCAGTAATAGATCCCCGTCTATCTAGATCTCCCGTATAATCTGAGTCCACAAACCCATCAATCTGACATGTATCTCCACCAAAGCACATGCCTGTATCAGCGGTACCATTCATGTACCTCAAGACCCATTTTACTACTTCCCAATGCGCATTTTCCGGATTCGTCATGAACCTACTGACGACACTGACCGCCTATGAAATATATGAATGTGTACACACCATTGCATACAATAAACTGCCAACCACACTAGCATAAGGTACACGCTCCATGTGTGTCTTCTCTTTCTCTATAGTAGGAGATTGTTTACCTAAAATCCTAAAGTGTGGAGCCAATGGAGTCACCACTGACTTAGCATTTCACATCCCAAACCTTGCGATAACCCGCTCAATGTAGCCCTTCTGACTTAAAAACAACCGTCGATTTTCCCGCTCTCTTCTAATATCCATACCCAATATTTTCTTAGCAATGCCCATATTCTTCATCTCAAACTATTTACCAAGTTAAGATTTCAGCCTATCTATCTCCACCTTGCTTCTCGAAGCAATAAGTGTTGGCCTTCTTGTTTTGATGATGTTTAACAAACAATTTACTACTAATGTTGTTTGTCTAGTGTTTGTACATTCTTATGTATTGTAGACAAACAACGTAGTTGGAGGATGGATGGAATAGCACTTCAACGACGATATCAAATGGAGGTTGGCGGAATGTCGGGTTGAAGCCTTGCAATTCAAAGTTAAAGATCAAGTTCAAGCTTCATCCGCAACGTGTACCAAGTCAAGCTAAATTGAAGATCAAGATTGCTTGGGTAATGTAGTTTAGGATTTATATTATGTGTGTTAAGTACCTTAAGCTCAATCATATACACACATACACGTTTTGGATTTTGTATATATATAGTTATATATATACATATATGTTTTGGTTTGATAGTTTTCAAGTTTTACTATGAAACAAATGAATAGAATTGGAAAATACTATTTTGTTTCATGTTTATATGCCTATATATGATTTCCCCTTTAACAAGCTTATATTTAATGAAATCATATTTAGTGTTTTGAATATATTTGCATAGAATATGCAATTTCATGAAAATATTGCATTTCTAGGTTATAGACTTCATAACAACATATTATATCTTTTATTAAGTCTATACAATCATTTCATAAGGTTTCAAAATGTTGTTTAAGTCAAAATATCAAAATATCAATTTTCAGGTTTTCATGTTTTGGACTATTTTGCAAAATGATGATACTTCCAACGGCTATTTTTGAGCTGTTTCTCTGGGGGCTGTTTTGTCATTTGTTTTGGGGGTTTTTGCTGAGATTTCTAGTGGGTATATATACCCCATTGCTGATGTCTTTTCAACTAACCAAGAGAGTTTTTAATCAAGTTTAATAAAGTTTTTAACAAGGGTTTTAGTTTGGTTTAAGTGTGTTTAAAAAGCTTTTAAGCAAATTGAGAGTTTGTTTTGGTGAATCAAATTCCACAAGAGCTTGAGGAGATTATCTATTGAAGTTTGAGCTTCCAACTATCATCCCTCCATCTCTTGTTATCAAATTGAGAAGTTTTCTAAACTCAAACTCTAGCTTTACATTTATATACTTGATTGATTATCATTGTTCTTAAGCTAGATTTCATACTTGAGTTTAGTTGATTTGATCTTATTTACTCATTGTTACACACACACCCACATTGAGCTTATTGTATCTTTCATTGCATAGTATAGTTGGGTGGTGAGAGATTATAACTTTGAGTTGTGCTAAATTGAGTTCTCACCTTGTTAGAGAGAACAATCATTTATTGTATTTGTGCTTAATTGTGAGATCACTTTGTAATACACTTGTACACCGAGTGAGAAGTGTGTGGTGAGAGTCGGGGATCGTCCCAAGAGGAGTGGCGTCGGTTGACGTGCCTAGGGAGAGGTTGTAACCGAGCACTTGAGGGAGACACGGCTAGGTCCAACACTTAGTGGGTGTAGAGTGTGATTGCAAGAGTGTGAGTTGTAGAGTTTTCGGTTAGCTAGAAAACCGAGTGTGTAGAAAAAGTTCCGGCTTCCAAACCGGATTGTGTTAGTGGATTTCTCCCCGGGAGTGGGGAGCGGAGACGTAGGACGGAAGGTCCGAACTCCGTGATCATATCTTGTGTTTGAGTGTGCTTTGGCGTTTATTTATACTTGTGTTTATATTTCTTATCGCCATTGTCATTAGCTCATTATTTATATGATCCACTATCTAGTTCACATTGTTTACCCCTTGTGTTAGTTTATATATCCTTGCATATATATATATTTCATCATATAGGATATATCTCATTGTTTACATTGCTTATCCTAGCTCATATATCTTGTGATATTTCATACTTGCTAGGATAACTTGTTAATTAATTTTAATTGGCATTTAATCGGATTAGATTAGCACCCCCCCCCCCCCCCTCTAGGGTCTAACAATAAGCATATCATCCATATACAAAAGAAGATAGATATAATCACCTCTACGAAGCTTCCGAATGTAGACACAACAATCATAGTCGCTTCTAGAAAACATATGCTTCAGTATGAAGGAGTCAAATTGCTTGTACCACTGCCGAGGAGATTGTTTCAATTCATAAAGTGATTTCCTCAAGCGACATACATGATGCTCCCTATCCTCAACCTTGTAGCATTTGGGTTGATGAATATAGATCTCTTCATCCAAGTCTCCAAGCAAGAAGGACGTTTTAACATTAAGTTGTTCCAGCTCAAGATCACCATGAGCAATAATACTCAATAGCACCCGCATAGAAGTGTGTTTCACTGCTGAAGAAAATATCTTATTGTAATCCACACCCTCTCTTTGTGCAAACCCCTTAGTCACTAGCCTAGCTTTGTACCTTATACCACCGAGCTCTGAAGAATCCTCCTTTCTTTTGTACACCCTCTTACAACTAAATAGCTTTTCTTCATACGGACAATGAGACCACCTCCAATATTTGGTTCTTCCGGAGAGATTTCATCTCCTCCTTCATCGTAGCTAACCAACTCTCACTGTCTCTATCTCGAATAGCTTCCTTGAAGGTGACCGGCTCATCATCCTCCACCAAGAGTGCATATTCAACTAAATTAACCTATTCATAGTGATTCAGGGGGACCCCAGCTTCAGTACCTACTTGTATGCTCGTCTTGGCCTAGTGGAAGCCAAACTATCCTCGAGCTGATGTTGTTGTAGTGCATGTGTAAACCTCCTCTTGTTCAAGCTCATCATCTTCATGATCCTTCTCTTGAACATGACTAGAACCTAGTTGGTCCTTAGGCTCTATTTCAATCACCTGAGACTTTTAAGTCCCAATAATCCTAACACCATTATCCTTGGGGTCCCTAGCAATCATGGATTTCTCATTAAAGGTAACATCCCTACTGATCACAAACTTCGAATCTTCTGTACACCAAAGATGATAACCTTTTACACCCTTTGCATACCCTAAGAATATTTTCTTCTTGCCCTCGCGTCAAACTTTCCCTCATTGACATGATAGTAGACAGTACACCAGAAAATCCTGAGCCTATCATAATTTGCATGCTCCCCTAACCACACCCTATAAGGCGTATCACCATCCAATGTCGAATGTGGAGAACGGTTCACAATGTAACAAGCTGTAGTCACCGCTTCTGCCAACCATTCTTTGCCCAATCTAGCATATGATCGCATACTCATTGCTTTCTCCCATAATGTTCGGGTCAGCCTTTCTACGATTACATTCTGCTGTGGTGTAGATCTGATTGTCCAGTGTTTAACAATGCCCTCCTGATCACGGAACTCCTTAAAAGCACTATATGTATACTCAGTACCGTTGTCAGATCTTAGTGTCTTTAATTTCTTTCATGCCCTGTTCTCAACCATTGCTTTCCACTTCTTGAATGTCTCGAACACCTCATTTTTATGCTTCAGAAAATAAATCTAAGCATACCTAGAATAATCATCTATGAACGAGATAAAATATCTGGAACCACCCTTGGAAGTTGCTGAGCCGGACCCCACACACATGTGTGCACATAATCTAATATATCTCTGTTTTTATGTTTGCTTCTCAGAAACTGGACCATGTGCGCCTTTTCGTACACACAATCCTTATAAAAATTCATGCAATATTTCTTCAGATTCTTTAGCAAACCCTCTTTACCAAGCAGATCTATACCCTTCTCTTACATGTGTTCGCGGGGAAAATTGTTGCTTTCTTCATTAATGATTCCATTGTACACTCTTGTAATAGTTTATCGATTACAAAGATCCGGTCTTTTTATAAGATCCGGTTACAACGAAAATCAAATTGAAAAGAAATGAAAATTACAACTTTGTTTCCTTGTTTGTCGAACGAATCGCGAGCTCCTGTTTTACGGTCGCTCGCTTTGTGGGTTCTTTGCCTGGGCCGGGGTTGTTTGCCGTGGACCACCGCGCGATCTAGATCTGGTCGGATCTACGCAGTACAACGGGTATTATTTCACTAAGGAAATAATAGCCGGGGAGGATTGTTTCACCAAGGAAACAATCGTCCAAGTCTCGGGATCTAAGACCAAGCTTAGATCCGGAGTGTAGCAACGTAGATCTGAGATCCGGTCCTCTCGAACTCCTGCCTTATTTGGCGTTGATGATCGTCGAGCATCAGATCTGGATGTGCAAGTCCTCGAAGTCCCAAAGCTTGAATCTTGTTAAGTTCTGAGTCTTGAGTTCAGCAGGGCTTCGCCTCTCCAAAATTTCCAACCCTCGGCCACCGAGCCACCACCTGGTGGCTCGGTGGTGGCCGAGCCACCTTGGTGGCCGCCGAGCCACCACAAGGTGGC
Source organism: Asparagus officinalis (assembly GCF_001876935.1). NCBI lineage: Eukaryota > Viridiplantae > Streptophyta > Magnoliopsida > Asparagales > Asparagaceae > Asparagus > Asparagus officinalis. Next base: position 20,746,914 of record NC_033796.1, read on the forward strand.
TCGGTGAGCCACCTAGGTGGCTCGGCCGAGCCACCACTTGGTGGCTCGGCCACTGAGCCTCCTTGGTGGCTCGGTGAGCCGACCTCCAGGTGTTTGTCGTTTTGCCTCTTTGTGCCCGTTTTCCGGTTCTACGGTTGATAGGTTCGGATTCGATTTTGTGGTTGACTTATCCAGACTTGATTCGTTGATCTGATTTGGCAGTAAATCCGGATCCCGATTAGGCAGTAAATCTACTTCTGAGTTCGAGTCCGAAATCGATCTTGACTCGTTGACTCTTCGAACACTTGGCTTGATCCCGCACGCGAATGGACGTATTCCGTTGCTTGCGTGCGATTAGTCAATCTCGTTGCCTCGTTGGTTTGTCGGTTTGTGCCGAACTGAGCTAAGGGACCTATGAGCAATTTTATATGCCTACAACATGTACCCAAGCTGTCTATGTCATAACCGTGTGTACTCACATGGGTATCCACCACTTCCATCAGTTCTAACTGTTGCATTCCCTATCACTGTCGTACCCGAGAGAGTATATAGATTACCATGACGAACATCATTCATCACTACTAAGGAACCTCGAGCAACCTTCTTCACTCTGTTCTCTATAATAATCTTGAAGCCACCGGAGTCCAAAGCACCAACTAAGATAAGATTCTTCCGTAAGTTGGGAACGTACCTCACATCCGTCAGGGTTCAGACGACTCCATCATGTATCTTGATCTTGATATCACCTAGCCCCACCGTTTTACAAGCATGGTTGTTCCTCATCAATACGGTTCCACCATCAATGTTTCTGTAGATAGTAAACAACTTCCTATTTAGGCACATGTGGTAAGAGCAACCTAAATCAATAATCCACTTCCTGGAGATATCCTCGCCACCCGTGATGACATAGCATTCTTTCTCGCTCTCTTCCTCTGAAACATAGCTCGCTTCTTCCTTGCCTTCTCTCCTCTCAGTCTTGTTGTTGTTGTTCTTCCCACCTACTCTCTTATTTGGACAGTCGACCTTAAAATGACTAACTTCACCGTATTTGAAACACAGTCTTTCCGCAAGAGGTCTTAATTTAGATCTAGACTTTTCCTCCCTTGTCTTGTCCTCACTCATTACCCCTTCCTCTAGCAAATAATTCATGTGCATGTTCCTTGTTACCACCAGTAGTCATGTTACTGGTTGTAATCTTCCGAAGGTCATCCATTAGAAGCGTCATTCTAGTCTCATCCATCGTCAAATTATCTCCCACAAGCATCAGTATTTGTACCAGGTTCTCATAAGACTTTGGTAGAGATAGAAGTAGTAGAAGAGTCTGATCCTTGTCTTCTACAGTCACATCGATGCTTTTCAGATCCGATATTATCCTATCGAACTTGTTGATGTATTCCCGGATTCATGATCCATCCTCCATCTTGCAAGTATACAATTTGAATTTTAAATAAATCCGATTCGTTAGACTCTTCGTCATGAAGGTGTTCTCTAACTTCGACCACATGCCTGTAATTGTTTCCTCTCTATCTACCAAGAAAGTTACATCCCTCTCAAGGCATAGGATAATCGATCCCCGTGTTTCCAGATCTAGCTTCTCCCAATCCTCATCAGACATATTCTTGTGCTTCTTCTCCTTTCCAGCAAAAGCCTTATGCAATTTCTGTGAAATCAATGAATTCTTCATATGCATCCTCCAATAGGAAAAATCGTTCTTCTCATTGAACTTTTCAATCTCGTACTTTCCAACTTTAACCGTCTTGCTAGTTGACGTCATCCTCCGCTTGAGTAATAATCCATTCTCTCTAACCAATTGCTTTGATACCAATTGTTGGGAGCAGAGTCATGCCCTCACGCCACGGAAGTGATATCACCCAAGAGAAAGCCTGACTTTTTTTCACAAAATCTCAAACCAACCTCTATGTTCCTGTTTCGCGAAGGAAACCAGAACAGAAGTGAAATATCTCAATAAAGTGAGATAGACACTCTTCCTCTCATCAGTTCTAGGACTGGTGTCAAGAGAACCTACAAGCAATAGCCAACACCTAGAAAACAATAAAGACACGAGATTTACGTGGTTTGGCAAACTTGTCTACGTCTACGGGAAAGGGGAAATGGAGATTTCACTATGAGGAGAACATCGACGACTTGTACAATCCACAAGCTCGTCTCAAAAGAAAAAAAATTGATTATTGCCTAAAAGAAATTGACATCTCTCTTGTAAAATCTCTCCAAAACTCTCTCCTCAAGATCTCTCTTTTCTAGCCGCCAAAGAAACCCTTGTTTTCTTCTCATCTAAAAAACCCTAGAAGAAGACTCCTATTTATAGGAAGAGAACATGACCCAAAAAACAACCCGAACCCAGCTTTTGAAAAATCCCACGGCTGTCTCACGTGGGAGGGTGGCGAGACACAAATTGTGTCTCGTTGTTCACATGGGTGTGGCCCGCTAGCGGTTCACAGTAGGCAAACAAAAATGTATTTTTTGTCGAGCAGTCCTATGAACATGAGTTGACCAACCTCTCCAATGAATTCACATATCATATAACAATTAAGTAAACAAATTAAAACCTCGACTCACTCGATCATCTTTGAGATGCTCACTCCCCATTGTCATTAATTAGCACAAGAATATCAACATCTATCATGTAAAAGCCATTTGCTTGTGTGTCAAGATCAACGAGCATGAAGTTTAATTACCATCATTGTCTTGTGCCAGGGATTTTTAACGAGGCTACATTTATAGACGCCATTACTTGTTGGGTTATTGTGACAATTAATGTATAAAACAATGAAGTTGTTTTCTCTCTAATACATGCCATTTGTTTTATAAATAACTGATTTGATGTTAGATGATAAAATATGCAAGGCGTGTGACTATACAAATTTATAGATTCAAATTCAAGCCATAACCTTCATTCAATTGATAAGGATGGTACAACTACCAGTAAAAGGGTGAAGTCTGTACATTTTTGTGAGATGTATGGAGTTTAAAGTCTTACTTGCATCAATATCGTTATGTTCCGTATAACTATAACTATAACTATATATATATATATATATATATATAATATATATATATATATATATATTATATATATATAGGTATAGTTATAAATTAATCTATCATTAAATAAATAAACTCTTTATTAATTACGAAACTCCTCACCATCTAAGATTAATTATAATTATCAATAATATTATAACTATTAATTGTTTAAAAGTAATATAATAAAATAGTTTATAAAATAAGTATACACAATTATTATTAGTAAATAATTAAATTATTATAATAATTATTTATGAATTATAATAAAATAATTAAAATAATAGTATAAATAGAATAATATATTACTAAATATGATTAAGAATTATACTATAATTCAATGATCAATAAAATAAATAGAATAAATATATAATCACATAAATAATGTACTTATTTTAATAATATCACATAAATTATGAATTATACTATTTATTTAGTATTATATTATTAAATAAATTAAATAAATAATTTAATATTATTTTACAAGAAATTTCTCAACGATTATTATATGATACTGAATAAACTATACTTGGTAATGATTGAAAACTATGTAACGATTGAAAACTAACCTTTCAAAAAAAATTATTTAATGTTAATAATAGTACTATTAATTGCTAATGATAGTCTAATAAAATTTATTAAATATTCATAGTACTAAATTATTTAAATGCATAATTAAAAAATAAATTAGATAAATATTTTATAGTATAAATATAGTATATCTATTTTTAATAACATTACTTAAACTAAGGATTATAATATTAAATAAGGTAAATTACAGTAAAATCCCATGAACTCTTAGCATTTTGTAATAAATAGACCCTATGAACTTTCGAAATCACACTAAACCCATAATAAATTTTGTAGAAAGCCCCCAACATCTGTTAGATAAATTATACCAAACCTCCAATGACTTCAAATTTCCTTTTAATGCTATTTTTAGTTCTAATTTATAGGAGTTATCTGTAAATTTTAGAAAGTTATTAGGGGCTTTCTTTGAAATAGAAAAATTATTAGGGGTTTAATGTGATTTTGATAGTTTATAGGGGCTAAAAGTTCATAAGGGTTCAATGTAATTTAACCTATTAAATAATTATAACGAGAAGTAACTACTACAATTGCAGGTATTAAGTATAACTATGTAGAGAACATCAGGAAAAAACTAGAAAGATTAATGCAGTTTAGTTAATTTAGAATTAAGTTAACAACTTAATTTCAAGTTTGAGGGGTATATTTAAGAGAATTTATAAAATTGATATCATTTAAGAATAATATTAGATTTGGGGGACTTATTTAAAAAAATATTAGCACTTGGCGTATCATTATAAGAAAAATATTTTTAATTAAACTAACCGCACAATAGTAATTAATTCATACATTTCTTCTTAAGTAATCTTATTATACATTTTTATTTATTAACACATAGTTTAACCATTCAATAAAAAAATTAAAACTTAAAACATATATGTTTAGGTGCAAAGCATAGCATTATACTAGTACTAATAAATGTTTATATTGTCAATTACTTACATAGTATCTATTTTACACGGTTATATTCTTTACAATTTTATTGACAAAGCAACCTAATTCAAAAATTTCTATGTGATTTCTATATGTGGGCAACCGCCAACAAGGCCACATGCTTTTCCTTCTTCTGGTTGTTTTAATGGCGACCAAAAGTTCCAAAATTATTGATGCGCTTGTCAATTTTGTCATAACAATCTTATGTAGATAATCATCTTAGGACGCGGTCTAAAATTACATGATTGAGTTATATTGTGGATGATCCGCTTTGTTGAACTTGATCTACATATTCTAAAACCTCAATACTCGTTTGACCATCCGTCAAACCATGTGAAAAGTTCTATTCATTCGAAACCGTTAAAATTGATATGAGTGGATGAATGGTCAAACGATGATGGGTTCACCCCAAACTTGATGTGTTAGGGTTTTAGAATATGTAGATCAAGTTCAACGAAGCGGATCATCCACTGTACCTCAATCATGTGATTTTAGGCCGTATCCTTAAATGATTATATAAGACCGTCCTTTAGAAACACTATATATATATATAATATATATATATATATATATATATATATATTATAATATATATATATATTATATATATATATTATATATATATATATATATAATATATATATATATATATATAATCATGATTCCTTTAATAGTACAAGTTTCCGGAAAAATCTTCCCTTGGTCAATATTACCCTTCATTTTTTGAATATTTTATTTAAATCTTAATCTATCATAAATATAATTATATCCAATCTTAATCTCATGCGAATTACCAATAGCCCAATAATTTTATAAAATATGATTAAGAAATTACATGAAATATTACAACAACAACAATGAAAACTCAAAAAGTTTTAAAAATTACACAATGTATTCTCAAATGTTCAAAATTACACAAAACACCCTCGCATATCAAAACTTAAATTTAGAAATTAGCAGCATCCTTCGAAGAATTTTTAATTTACAATTAACACTATCAACATTTTAATATTTGTAGTAGCACCCTCAAAAGTTTAAATTTTAGAAAAATACCCTCAAAACTTGCGAACAACATGGATGAATTGTAGAGATTATCATCAGGCTTGAATATAGGTCCCCCTTTCCCCACCGTAAAATGCACTTTTTCGTATCAATTAAGCCTCAGAGATAATAGAGAAAGATAATGTCATCCGAATACCAATAAGTTTAAACAATAAGAAAAAGGTAAAGAAATAATAAGTAGCTAACATACTATAATACATGATTTGTTGTCAAAAAACTAAAAAGTTTTCAAAAGTGCACAAGACACCCTCAATGGTTCAAAACTACACAAAATATCCTGACTTTTTAAAATATAAAACAACAAACATAAAATCTAAAAATTAGTAGTAGCCCCCTAAAAATTTAAAAATTTTAATTAACACCCTCAAAATTTTAAAATTTGTAGAAACATCCTCAAAAGTTCAAAATTAACAAAAATCACCATGAAGTTTAAAAAATATATTGATAAATTAAAATTTAATATAACTGTCTAAATAAAAATAATTGTATATAATTTTATTCATAAGTTAGAGTATCAAAAAAAAGTAGAATAATTGATATATAGAAGACTAAGTCACTTAAAAATGATAAAAAGTATAATATAACAGCTTAGCATTAATTGATTATATTTTATAAAAAATATTCCATGATGTTAATAATATTCATATGATAAAAAAATACAATGAGTTATGTATGAAAAAACTATTAAAAAGTTCAGAGATATCGATCTAGCTATTTTTGTTTAATTGAAAAAGTGAAGGAAATAAACCCAAAATTCAAGAACTTACATGAATCACTTGAATCGATACTAATAAGAGACTTATCTATCAAAGAAGCGCCAACTAATTTTCCATCGAAGAACATATTAAACAACTTTTTGATAGAAGATACTAGAAATATTAGTAAGTGCTTGTAAAATTTCATATTTTATTCTTCAAATATTAAAGGAATCATAAAATTATTATAAAATTACATACAAACGATCTTGCAATAGCAAGTAATGCGATGCTATTGATCAACTATATTATGAAATATAACAAACTAGACAATAGGAGGTGAATCACTATAATTGACAAAATGTATACACATGATACTTACTTAACAACTAAGACAAAATGTGGGAAATCACTATAGTAGATAAAATGTATACACATGATACTTACTTATCATATCTTAAGAAAAAAAATTAAAATCGATATCTTTTTTCTTTTTTACTATACAATGGTATGGCTCTACGTGTAACTTTATTTGGGAACATGGCCACGAAAAAAGGATCAATTCTTTATGGCACGATCAAAGATAGGTCCATAATAGCATTATCGAATTTCATGATCTCTAAAAATGAAGGTAATATATTTCATTAAAAAAATTCTTATTAAAGGACACTAAACATAAAATTCATCTTATATCCATCTCAAATTTGTAGGGGAGATATACAAGTCATCGCAAATTGCGTCATATATATATATGCACACACACATACATACATATATACATATACATATACATATATCAACCCAAAGACACAACTAACTAAAGAAATAAGAGAAAATTTGTAAGTAAATCAAGAAAACATCCATGTAACACAATAAAAAAATATTAAAATTTAAAGTTAATATGCAGAGCTCATACAGAATAAGCTATCAAGACAAAAATATCTCCATCAAGGCTCTTTATAAATGCAATAGAAAGTTAACTTAGTGATATTATGTAAACATTACAATATTTGAAAAAGGTATGATCTTAAAAAATCTACTCTATAATTCACACAATTAAACCTAATTACAATTTACCAATATACATATACGGTATTGCACCCTTAAGGCAAAAAAAAACTACCATTTATAATAGGGGCTTTATGATTGCGAAGGCTACAACAAGAATGTGGATATAGATGTTAATAACGAATGTCCAAATGATAAATATTGTAGAATCTCTGATGACTTAGGACCAAGATTAAGTAATATCCCTTCTTTATAGAATAAACATATCAACATCAAATTCTAACACATACCTAAGGTAAATAAACAACGAAAAAAATACATGTATTTAGTTAAGACTCTCATGAAAAATAACACGGATATTATAAAGGTAACACAATTTGACGCAGTAGAAACTCTTATTGGATGCATAATACAAGAATTAATTATAAAGAAAAAAGATGTCAATCCTAACTTAACTTAAGTAATAAATTAGAAATACAAAAAACTTGTCATATATGTGAAATTAACATTTGTTCTTATTGAAACAAAAAATAATCAAAATTTATATTTTCATAAGTTTGCGTTGAACAACAGAAAAACATTCAAATTAATTGTGAAGTTAGATGAGAAGATAAAAGATGCATGAGCTCAAGGAAAGATAATAGCACGAGAAATCCAGATCCAGCATGATGTCACAATCGATGTAGATGATGAAGACATTGTTTCATAATTACCCTAGAAAAAGATAAAAGTGAAGAATGATTGATCTCGGTTCAATTAGAAATAAAACAAAAAGAATAAAAGACAATATTTTTTGAATATTTTATAGAATAGCCTAATTTTTTGTGAGTAAAATTAGGAATATCTTGAAGAGATTTTCATGAATTTTTAAATATATTTATGTACTTATTATGTTGATGTTTTTATTATATAAAATTATACCAGAGTTAGCATTAATATTTAGTATATAGTTCTTAATGACGTCTATCAATGATTAACAATAAAATCCATATTCTCTTTTGTACCATTTTAGCCACTTCTAATCAATCGTCTAGGCTTATTGGCTTTAATTAGTCCTCTTATTTATAATTATATTTTCAAGTATTTTTACTTTTACAACACTATACTTCCTTAATAAAGCTTCTTCATGTCGATCCAAATATCATGAATATTCAAATTGGCTTCACATTTGTGTCGTGCCCGATTCAATTATCAACATAAAACTTTAAATTCTGTATAACCCATTCAAACAAACATTAAAATAAATAAATAATCATAATATTAAAATTTAGAAACATAAGTGAGCAAAAACTATCAAATTAAAATCGAGGAACAAATTTTAGTAAAGAAATAAACTAAAAACAAATAATTATAATATTTAACTATAGGCGCATAAAACTAGGATGTATAAGAAACCTACTTTGTGAAATGCATGACTCGTAAGTCGCAAGTCTTATCTTTAGATTCTAAACGAGTTTGATCAACCTAAAACTACAGATTCGGGTCAAACCTGGAAAACAAGTTACCTTGATTTTCGATAAAAATTCGAACAAGACAAGCAAGTCGTGAAAAACAAAGGTTTTTCTTATATATAAGTCCCTCCGATCTTTAGTAATTCCATATCTAAACTCTCAAATCTTTAAAAATTCTCATAAGCCCTCGGGATCATAATGGCTCTTGCAAATTGGTCCCTCAATAATCAAAATACCCCTCAACTTATCATTATTATTTATTTTGCTTTTTGAAGGGGTTTTTGTGGGGTATAATACAAGCTGAGACATTTTGGTCATTAAGGGACTAATTTGCAAGACCCCTTAAGATTTGAGGGATTATGAGCAATTTCAGACACTCGAGGAACAAGCATGAAGTTATTTAAGAGTTTAGGCACTAATATCTAAAAGGGTATAAATGCTGGGCTGTAATGAAAATTGTTCATGTGAACCCAGGCGTTGGTGGTCCTTTCGTGTGCACGGGACAAATTAAGACAAGGACGGTTACGTCTACAGTTTCTTTAGCCAGCAGTGGTCCTTGCTTCAACAGAAGCTTTCGGATTTTGTACAAGACCCCTTGCGTAATTCCTAATTTATTTGTAGATTAGAATTTAATAAGAGTCATAATAATGTAGAGAAGTGTGACCTTAGCATACGTGTAAATAGACACGATATGCAGCCTATTAAAAATTTAAGAAATTTCCAGAAAGCTAATGTACTGTGCATAAGACGGGGTATTTTCGTACTCTTTTTGCTAACTGTTTTCTTACTCAATAAAAGGGAGCATTTTTTGCGCTTGACCTTTTTAGGAGAAATGTAAAGCTTAACTGAGTTGTGCTGTAATCTCACTTTTTGGACCAGAAGGGAGGAAGTTCTGTGTGTACATTTATTTTGCTTTTATTTCGTCAATTTAGTAGCTGAAACAATAGAATGTGACCCATACTTTTCTAAGAAAATTATGAAAAGTCATTATAGTTTTGAATATTCATGTATAAATTACATAGGATTAATTCATCCAGAGAAAACTTTTTTTATGTTGGATATTTTATTAAAGAAAAGGCAATTTAACATGTTTTACATATTTTATTTTCCTCGGCAATTAAATTAAAGAAAAGGCAATTTAACATGTTTTACATATTTTATTTTCCTCGGCAATTAATACATGCATAATGGCTATATAATTAAACATGTTTTACATATTTTATTTTCCTCGGCAATTAATACATGCATAATGGCTATATAATTATGGCGAATGTTACTGTATTAATTACGAGTTTATTGCGTAACGGTCGACATTATGACGTACGTTACTGTATTGATTGCTAGGATTTGTAACAGCTCTCTAAGACCCCTATATAAGCAGCCCTTCACATTCTCGAAAAAGCAATAAGAAAAACAATAAGTCTCTTCTCTCCTCTTCATATTATTTCTTCATAGTATTGGTTTTATTTTTGGGCAACTTTCTTCATCTTAGCAGAAGCTCTGTACTCTCGTCCGAGTACAGAGGTCGGCCGATTCCGGGGGCTTTTACCGCTAGAGGAGAGGGGATCATCTGCGCTAGGACGATAGGCAGGTCCTCAATCTTCTAGGGCAGTGAATACACGAGTGCTCCCAATCAGGCCAGATTTAATTGTTTATTTTATTCGGATTTATTTCATGCTATAACCTTAATTATTTGATAAATTTCCAATATTTTACAATATCAGGATTAAGTAATTCTCCTACTCATATGGGTCAAAACTCTATTCTATTAATAGTTGGATTTATACTAAAATCTCTAGTATGAATATATGTCCAGACTCCTAAGTGTCCAGTATAGTCCAAACTGCATAAGTATCTAAATTCTAATAAAACCAACCGTCTGTTCTATATCGCTCCCTTTTGAATCCACTGACGTTTTTGATTTTCTTCTGCAATGCTAAAATTATCAAATTGTGTGCAACTTCCAATAACCACATGAATGTTATGTATAACTGTATAAGTCCATTGATTTGAAAAGGACAGTTAACCAGAGTAAATATTAATGGAATTGAAACTAATTCAAGCTTGAAGTTATTTTGAGCTTGCTATTATCAAAACTTCTTTGACATTGACAAATTTATGCAGGAAATAGGAGTAGAGATCTTCCCAAAATCCTCTTTTAACTCACCGCAATCTAAGCAAAATTCTCTTTTAATTTCACCGCAATCTTTTAATTCATCGCAATCTTAGCAAAATTCTCTTTTAACTCACAGCAATCTAAGCAAAATTCTCTTTTAATTTCACCGCAATCTTTTAATTCACTGCAATCTTAGCAAAATTCTTTTTTAATTCACCGCGAGTGACTTAAACGGTTGGGAGGTTTCAAAATCTTAGCAAAATTCTCTTTTAATTCACCGCAATCTTAGCAAAATTCTCTTTTAATTCACCACGAGTGACTTAAACGGTTGGGAGATTTCAAAATCTTAGCAAAATTCTCTTTTAATTCACCGCAATCTTAGCAAAATTCTCTTTTAATTCACCGCAATCTTAGCAAAATTCTCTTTTAATTCACCACGAGTGACTTAAACTGTTGAGAGGTTTCAATATTGCTCACGTCTTCGATTTGCTTTCAGACTGGATTAAAAAAACTCGTGTTATATGTGGGATGTCCTAAACGAAAAGGTAAGAATATTTTGAGATCTCGACTTCTCTAAACCACTAAGAGAAAGTAAGAACATTTTAAGATTTGGACTTCCCTGTGGATCATTCAGAATATTTTGCTTGCATGTAACAAGCATGTTTTAAGATTGAAAAATGCCTAATATTTTTAAATCTATCTTATATACGGTACGTATTAGAGGAACACACAGACTCCATACATGGTTGCTCCTAATGAAGGACTTCAATTTTACAGTTTTCAAGGAGGGAAGGACGTATATAAAGACCCATGATTAATCATATTGTAATTGTATGTCGATGGTATAATGAAGAACTATCCATATTCTGCCACTACATAAATAATCTTTAGGTCAAATAAGAAAAAAGGGATTGCATTAATAAAGTTTTTCTTTTTTAAATACCAAAACAATTTTTTTGGGGACGATTTCAAAGTACTAACTTGGGGACAAAGAAACCGAGGACCCAAAAGCCAGAATGAGCCTTATCCGCACCTTATCGAAATTTTCAAAATGAACCGATTTCGAATTTTAAATAGCAAAACCGACCTTATCGAAATTTAAATAGCAAAACCGACCCTTTTCAGAAGAAAAGGGTCGGTTTTGCTGCGGAAGATTTTTTACGACATACACGGGACTGCTAGTCCCGTGTATTTCGTGGCAATTTCGAATAACACGGGACTAGCAGTCCCGTGTTTATTACAGAGAGGAACGAAGGTCTGCAAAAAAGAAATGCACGGGACTAACAGTCCCGTGCATTTTACAGAGCCTGCTGTCTCTGCAAAAAACAATAGCACGGGACTGCTAGTCCCGTGCAATTCCTGGGCGCAATGAAATGCACGGGACTAGCAGTCCCGTGCATTTCCTGCACATTCACTATGCATGTATTTCTGCTACGGGATAATTCCCTGTACAAACGCATATTTCAAACGCAACAATCATAAATTACACCATTGCATAAACACATATATCAATTCCCTGTACAAACTCATGTCAATTCCCTGTATAAACACATATCAAATCTAAAAATCATAAAATACACCACAAACGTACGAATCCAAATCCAACAAATCACGCCACAAACTTACGAATCCAAATCCAACAAATCACGCCACAAACCCACTTACAAATCTAATAAGTCACACCACAATCTCAGCTACAAATCCAAAAACCATCTATTGTCCCGAAATACGTTTGTAATGTACATATCAAAATAGGATTGTAATTTATATAACAATACCAATTAGCTTACATACATCCAAGAACTCTTCTCCTCCTCCTTTGTCTTCGGCCTCCTCTATCCCGACCTTCGATGAGTTCATGATCCGGTTGCGTTTGTGGTTGTGACGGTCCAGCTCCATCGTCAACACGTTGGGAAGGCCCAGCTTCATTGTCGTTTCTGCGTCGTCCTCGTCTGTGTCGTTGTTGACGTGTGTATACTAATTGAGGTACTTCTCGTCCATCATGAAGGTCTTCATGAGTTCGATGTAAGGCTTGGTGAAGCCTCTGCATTATCGACTGATATATTGATGCATGTTTCTGTGCTTCGGGATATGTACCTGCGAGAGATAATTCAAAAAAATCCGAAATGCAAAAATTACTTTAAAATTCAAATTACAATATGTAAATTTTATATTTAATTCTATATTACCTGCATGAGCCAATTCCAAGCCACTATTTGCAATGGTTTGAACATCAACTATTGCTGATACCTGCAAATTTTTAAAAAAACATAATTTAGCAATATTGAAAAATTCTAATAAAAATAAACTTAAAATAAATTTAAAAATACTTACTAATTCTCTCTCATCTATACCCCGAGGCACATATCCTCTTAAAGTCAAATTTAAAACTCTAATCTAAACTACAAAGCAAATAATTGCTAAATTCCCTAATCCCAAATCACATTATTCATGTCTAAACCCTAATTATGGTTAAACCCTAATCTCAAATACATTCCCAAATTTCAACCTTAATCCCAAATCTCAACTACATTCCCAAACTAAATACATTGATTTACCCAAGCCTAACCTGCAGTAAGTTCCCAAATCCCAAATCCAAACCCAAATCCCAAATCCCAAATCTCAACTACATTCCCAAACTAAATACAGTGATTTCAACCATAATTCCTAAATCCCAACCCAAATCCATTCCCAAATCCGAAATTTCATGGCTAATCAAAAAAAAAAAAAAAAACACATTTACCTTGTCGGAGCAAACTTGGCCGGCGGTGGTCGGAGCAAACTTGTCCGGCGGAGGCGGTGGTCGGAGGGCGCTTGGTCGGCGGCGGCGGTGGTCGGAGGCGGCGGCGAGGAAGCCGCTGGGTTTGAGGAGCGGGTGAAAGAGGAGGGGTGAATGGGTTTGGGTGAAAAGGAGTGCGGTCAAAGATGAAGTCGGGTCTTTTTTTACCACCGATCGCACGGGACTGCTAGTCCCGTGTTAATCGAAACTGCCACGAAATACACGGGACTAGCAGTCCCGTGTATGTCCTAAAAATTATTCAGCAGCAAAACCGACCCTTTTCAAAAGAAAAGGGTCGGTTTTGCTATTTAAATTT
>NC_033796.1:20761565-20770732 GCF_001876935.1 Asparagus officinalis
CGCCGCCGCCTCCGACCACCGCCGCCGCCGACCAAGCGCCCTCCGACCACCGCCTCCGCCGGACAAGTTTGCTCCGACCACCGCCGGCCAAGTTTGCTCCGACAAGGTAAATGTGTTTTTTTTTTTTTTTTTGATTAGCCATGAAATTTCGGATTTGGGAATGGATTTGGGTTGGGATTTAGGAATTATGGTTGAAATCACTGTATTTAGTTTGGGAATGTAGTTGAGATTTGGGATTTGGGATTTGGGTTTGGATTTGGGATTTGGGAACTTACTGCAGGTTAGGCTTGGGTAAATCAATGTATTTAGTTTGGGAATGTAGTTGAGATTTGGGATTAAGGTTGAAATTTGGGAATGTATTTGAGATTAGGGTTTAACCATAATTAGGGTTTAGACATGAATAATGTGATTTGGGATTAGGGAATTTAGCAATTATTTGCTTTGTAGTTTAGATTAGAGTTTTAAATTTGACTTTAAGAGGATATGTGCCTCGGGGTATAGATGAGAGAGAATTAGTAAGTATTTTTAAATTTATTTTAAGTTTATTTTTATTAGAATTTTTCAATATTGCTAAATTATGTTTTTTTAAAAATTTGCAGGTATCAGCAATAGTTGATGTTCAAACCATTGCAAATAGTGGCTTGGAATTGGCTCATGCAGGTAATATAGAATTAAATATAAAATTTACATATTGTAATTTGAATTTTAAAGTAATTTTTGCATTTCGGATTTTTTTGAATTATCTCTCGCAGGTACATATCCCGAAGCACAGAAACATGCATCAATATATCAGTCGATAATGCAGAGGCTTCACCAAGCCTTACATCGAACTCATGAAGACCTTCATGATGGACGAGAAGTACCTCAATTAGTATACACACGTCAACAACGACACAGACGAGGACGACGCAGAAACGACAATGAAGCTGGGCCTTCCCAACGTGTTGACGATGGAGCTGGACCGTCACAACCACAAACGCAACCGGATCATGAACTCATCGAAGGTCGGGATAGAGGAGGCCGAAGACAAAGGAGGAGGAGAAGAGTTCTTGGATGTATGTAAGCTAATTGGTATTGTTATATAAATTACAATCCTATTTTGATATGTACATTACAAACGTATTTCGGGACAATAGATGGTTTTTGGATTTGTAGCTGAGATTGTGGTGTGACTTATTAGATTTGTAAGTGGGTTTGTGGCGTGATTTGTTGGATTTGGATTCGTAAGTTTGTGGCGTGATTTGTTGGATTTGGATTCGTACGTTTGTGGTGTATTTTATGATTTTTAGATTTGATATGTGTTTATACAGGGAATTGACATGAGTTTGTACAGGGAATTGATATATGTGTTTATGCAATGGTGTAATTTATGATTGTTGCGTTTGAAATATGCGTTTGTACAGGGAATTATCCCGTAGCAGAAATACATGCATAGTGAATGTGCAGGAAATGCACGGGACTGCTAGTCCCGTGCATTTCATTGCGCCCAGGAATTGCACGGGACTAGCAGTCCCGTGCTATTGTTTTTTGCAGAGACAGCAGGCTCTGTAAAATGCACGGGACTGTTAGTCCCGTGCATTTCTTTTTTGCAGACCTTCGTTAGTCTCTGTAATAAACACGGGACTGCTAGTCCCGTGTTATTCGAAATTGCCACGAAATACACGGGACTAGCAGTCCCGTGTATGTCGTAAAAAATCTTCCGCAGCAAAACCGACCCTTTTCTTCTGAAAAGGGTCGGTTTTGCTATTTAAATTTCGATAAGGTCGGTTTTGCTATTTAAAATTCGAAATCGGTTCATTTTGAAAATTTGTCCTATTTTTAAATATATCTTATATACGGTACGTATTAGAGGAACACACAGACTCCATACATGGTTGCTCCTAATGAAGGACTTTATCTTATATACGGTACGTATTAGAGGAACACACAGACTCCATACATGGTTGCTCCTAATGAAGGACTTCAATTTTACAGTTTTCAAGGAGGGAAGGACGTATATAAAGACCCATGATTAATCATATTGTAATTGTATGTCGATGGTATAATGAAGAACTATCCATATTCTGCCACTACATAAATAATCTTTAGGTCAAATAAGAAAAAAGGGATTGCATTAATAAAGTTTTTCTTTTTTAAATACCAAAACAATTTTTTTGGGGACGATTTCAAAGTACTAACTTGGGGACAAAGAAACCGAGGACCCAAAAGCCAGAATGAGCCTTATCCGCACCAGCGGTGACCCGATTCATCCTCCCAGTTTGCTCTCCCTCGTCTCAACGCATCGGGTGCTCCGCTGGAGAACGAGAAGCAAACGTCGACGCCTCGGATCCCTTCTGCCGCTTAAGCGACACGTTACCTCGCTGCTAAACCGCACCGTCCATTCTAATACGACAAAAGACAAAACTCGCTCTCGTTTAAAGAATCGTTTAACTACAATGTTCCTAGATAACAAGTTATCTCGGTCCTCGCCCTGTTTTACCGCTCGTGAAAACCCTTTTGACGTCCTGAGCACGACAAAGAGATCTCCTCCCTTTCCTAATCTTTTTAAATAAAGTCCTCCTTAATTTAACCTCTGCCTTTTTAATTCTAATAATCTAATCCCAAACCAGGGGGTTAAAATGTAAAAAGCGCAAGATTATATATAGAACTCCGAGGTAAAGAACACCAAGACGTAATCGTAGACAGAGAAGAGTGTCATCATTTCATTATCTGATCACAAGCGATCCTTTCTTCTACCTCTCTCTTTCTCTCTCTAGAAGAAGAACGAGGGGAAAAAACCTAAAAATTTGCTCCGAGTTCTTTAGATTTCGTTAGTTTCTGGCTCGATTGTTTGGGATTTGATCGGAGATGGCGGATGTCGACACTTGACTCTGAATCGGGGCTGTTTCTTGTTGATTCTACAGAGCAAAAGAAACAGCCTGAGGTTATGATTGTGAGATTTTGTGATATTGGGAGATCTCAAGGGTTTGGTCTCGATTGCTTGGTTGGCGCTGTTGGTGATCGTTTGGGATGAGGAATGAGGGGCAGAGGCCTCAAGGATCCGGACGAAACAATGGATTCATGAGGAGCTTCTCGAGCTACTTGAGGATTGTCTCTAATGGTGCTTCGAATGTGGCGTCGACTGTGAAATCTGCGGGGGTTTCGGTCGCTTCGTCCTTAGCTGATCGCGATGAGGATGCTGCTCGTGATCAGGTATTAGATGAATATTCATTTAATTTAGTGTTCTGTTTTGATGTTTGATGAATGTTGGTTCTAAAAGTAGAAACTTGATATTTTGGTTGCGTGAGAAAAGTTGGAATTTTCCCGCGACCATAGGTGTGATGTTACCGTGGAAAAGGTTTGACTTTTGGGAAGTTTGGTGGATGATTGATCGTGTTTTGAGATTGTAAGGGACCCAATTTCAAGGTGTCAAAGGGAACTAGTGAGCTAGAATTGCTGTTTATAGACAAGAACGTTAATGTCTGATTGAGGTTCTAACTTGGGGAAACGCTTTAATTTGTGGCAGCTTGAGTGTTGTGGCAGTTTCTTTGTTGGGAAGATCTCTTATTTTGGAAGTATCAGTCTTGTGATGGTGTTGACTTTAGGATGATGGTAATAATCTGGACATAGATTCACTATTTGTCGGTTAGGATGATTATGTACTGGGAGAAGCATTGTTTGTACTCGAGAGCAAATGATGCTATGTTTAGAAGGATCTCTTAAATTCAGTAAATTGTAGCTGATTATTCTGTGGGAAAGCTGTTGTTCTTATGATGACTGCAAATCATAAAGTTGGACATTGTGATTGGATCATTAGGGAAATTTCTCCTTTGGATGAAGGATGTCAGCTTTTCTGTTTGTCAATTGGAATGGTAATGCATTATTGGATCATTAGGAAAAAGGGAGTCAGATTTTCTCCTTGTCGATTAGAGCGGTAATGCATTGTCGGATTTCTTTTTTGGAAAAGCGTTATTTGTCGTGGCTCATGTTTGCCATTATGCCAAGTTTGGACGGATTAATGAAAGATGTTCTTTTGTTGATACACTTCAGGGCAGCTGAATCTGTTAATACAGTTATCATTCTCGGTGTGCCAGCTATTGTTCTCTTTTGAACTATGGATGCTATTTTGATTTTATGCAAGAAAAAGCTGTTATGGATTTTGCCACAGTTGATTTTGTGTGGCAAATATGTGGGTGGCAAATATGTGGGCTTTTGGGGCATTATTTATGATTGAGTATCATTATGTTTTGATATTATTTTCTGGATATGTTTTATTTAAGGAATAGGAGAGAGTTGGATGTGCTCCTTTCTGATGAGAAATATAACTACCGTTGTGTAGGATATTGGTTGTACCTGATTGAGCGTTTACTAATTTTTAGAGGCATTGACAGTGTAGAAAATGTATAAAATTTCGAATGGATTTGAGGTCGTAACATAAAAACGTTATTTTTTAGTAGTTGAAGTTGAGGTTCTTCCCTTATAAATTTGTACTTGTTGAAATTGCAAATGAGAGAGAACCAGAATAATGTATGAGGAAGGTTTTAAATGCAACACAAATTATTTTCTTTAGTGTTTTAGGGGACAAGGCACCAATGGATTTAAAAGCAGGTGCTTTTAGAGATCAGAAGTAGGCGCTGGCTTTTGCCGTCTATTCCTCTCCAACTATCCTGTAGAACTGATGTCCTGCATGACTTGGCTCATGCTAGGAGTTGCCACACTTAGGTGTTTTACCAACTTGATTTATGTCGTTGCAAACACGATGAGCAGAAAATGAGGTAGTGTTGGGAGAAAAGAGGAGTTCCACAGCTTCTGTGAGACAAGCAGGTGGGTGTTGCTCCCTGTTCTTTTTTTTTGGGTGATGGAGTGGTTTTCCATATTTGCACATCGAATCTTTCTCCAATTAATTGCGCGGTACACAGGATTCTTGCTTGCCTCATGAAATCCGAGAACTTATTCTTTTCTTATTTATTAAAACTACGAGTCTTGTATGTAAAGTCATAATTTCCACTTTTAAGTTGGGGTTAAGTGCAATCGGAAGTTGTATTTGAATCCAACGTTGATTCCTCAAGGACTTAATCCTCTGTCCACCATTAGTTTAGGTAAATGATCAAAATTCTCAACACACTGAATTTATCTCTAGGCCAATCATCATGAAAAATAGTGACCGAGCTCTGTTCCACAGACACGGATAAGGATATGACATGATGCATCATAACCTAGAATTTTTAAAAGTAAAAAAGGGATTATGTGTTGATTGCTTAAAGCTTAGTTCATGTTTGAAGTGGCTATTCACCCTTAATTAGATTCCACCGTTCCTATATATATATGTGTTGATTGCTTAAAACGTAGTTCACCGTGAGCGTTGGTCTCGTTACCATTACAGTGACAATAGTTTGATGTTTAAGTAATACATTGTGAAATTGTTCCTTGTGTGATTACTGTCGTCTTTCCTCTGATGTGTATCCTTTGTTTCTTTGCTCAACAACTTATAAGGCCGTTAATTTCATTTATCTGTGCCTATTCTCAATAATTCTATTCATTTGCGCTTAGGTGTTTTGGGCTGGATTTGACAAATTAGAAAGTCAAGATGGTGTCCCGCGCCAAGTTCTGTTGTTGGCTTATAGGTCTGGTTTCCAGGTTTGGGATGTTGAGGATGCTGATGATGTTCGGCAACTAGTTTCCAGACATGATGGTCCAGTTTCATTTCTGCAAATGCTAAAGAAACCTGTTGCAAGAAAGAGGTCTGAAGATAAATTTTCTGATGTTCGTCCATTGCTGGTTGTTGCTGGAGATGTATCTCTATCTGGGAATAATAACAATTCTGATGGTGGGACCTTTCCTTCCAATGAAAGTGCAGGTTTTACCCAGGAGCTGGGTAATGATAACTCATTGCCTACATTTGTTCACTTTTATTCATTAAAGGTTCATGATTATGTTCATGTTTTGAAGTTCAGAACAGCAGTTTATTCAGTGAGGTGTAGTCCTCGCATTATAGCTATTTCTCAAGCTGCTCAGGTATGCCCACTCTTTAACTTTCTTCCCAGAACTATTTTTTCTTCTTCTTGAAATCATAGTTTTAAGAACAATGCCATTTATGCTGCAGATTCATTGCTTTGATGCTGAAACTTTAGAGAGAGAATACACTATTCTCACATGTCCCATAGTTTGGGGAAGTCCTGGATCTGGGGGTATAGGTTATGGACCACTTGCAGTTGGTCCTAGGTGGTTTGCGTACAGTGGAACTTCAGTTATTGTGTCAAATACTAGTCGCGTAAGCCCACAGCACCTGACCACCACTTCAGGTTTATCTCAATCTTATTCAAATGGAAGTTTGGTGGCACATTATGCAAAAGAATCAAGCAAACAGCTTGCAGCTGGTATTGTGACCCTTGGAGATATTGGGTACAAGAAGCTTTCAAAGTATTGCTCTGAATTTGTAGCTGACAACAATGGCTACGTAAAAAATGGAAGTTCCAGCCTTAAAGCGAATGGTACTATCAACAGTCATGTGCCTGATATAGACAATGTTGGAATGGTATCCATTTTCCTCTTGTATGTTTTAGTGCTTTTTCTTCAAGAGCATATTTATCTGCCTCTTTTGCAATAAATATAACTATACTTTTGATCGTTTACTTGCCTATTATTTGCCTTTGTCAATTTAAGGGAACAAATTTCAAAGGAACCCTTGAAGCTATCTTCGTTACAGTTTGAATGAAAAATTTCCTGTTTATTGGTCATTTAATTCTTTCAAGAAAGTGATTGAAGCATCTTAAGCTCATTTATTGGCAAGGTTCAGTTTATTCAGTTTCTATACTTTATTTTTCTGCACACGTACTTGTTTTAAAACCATTGCATTGGTTTGCATCTAGTTCTAAGATTAACCATTTAAATTTATTTCTTTTCTTATGCTCTTCCTCTAATTTCTAATACTTGATTGGTTTCTCTACTATTTCCAGGTTATTATACGAGATATTGTTCTCAAATCTGTTATTGTGCAGTTCAGGGCACATAGGAGTCCTATTTCTGCATTATGTTTTGATCCCAGTGGGACCTTATTAGTTACAGCATCCATTAATGGTCACAATATAAATGTATTCCGAATTATGCCTTCTCCACAATGTAGTTCATCACACATTGGTGCAATGGGGAATTGCATTCATCTTTACAGGTTGCAACGTGGCATCACAAACGCGGTATATATGCATACATAGAGTCATGATTCTTTTGTTGAACTTCATTCCTTTCTCACTGACCTTTCTTTTTCATTTGTTACATAAATCAGGTCATACAAGATATCAGTTTTAGTGATGACAGCCAATGGATAATGATCAGTTCATCTAGGGGTACTAGTCATTTATTTTCAGTTTCTCCCTCTGGAGGTTTTTTAAACCTCCAGGTCTCTGATGCCAATTTGATAAATGGCAGCAATGCACCTGATCTGACATTGAAGACTGGGCCCCAAAACTCTGTTCCATCTAAGGCTAACAGCCAAAATCTCCTTTACCCCTCTGGCAATCCAATTACATTGTCAGCCGTAAGCAGAATTAGAAATGGGAATGGGTGGAAAGGAGCTGTGTCTGGTGCCGCAGCAGCTGCTACAGGCCGCGTTAGTCCTCTTTCTGGAGCCATTGCTTCCGTCTTTCACAACTGTAAGAGTTCTGGCCTGTACCAAGACTTCAACTCATTAAGGACAAAATACCACTTGCTTGTTTTCTCTCCATCTGGAAGCATTATTCAGTATGTTTTGCGGCAGTTAAGTGGGAAAGATTCTGGCATGGATATAACTGGATTAGGTACAGTTTCTAGTGGGTTGTCACAAGAGTGTGATTCGAGGATAGTGGTGGAGCCACTTCAGAAATGGGATGTTTGTCATAAAAGGAACAGAAGAGATAGAGTTGATTATCTTGACGTGTATGGTGAACATGGGAATGGAGAAAGCTCCAAGGTTACCCAGAAAGGGGTGAAAAGAGGAACTAGTATTTATCCCACTGACAAGGGTTCAGATGCAAAAGTGAAAGATAGCGTTGAAGAAAACCATCACAAGTACATATCTGAGGCTGAATTGCATATGCATTCAGCTCAGGTTCCATTGTGGGCAAAGCCTGAGGTACTTTTATGTTCGTGGATGTGTGATGACTGTGCTTCTATTTTGTTTGATATTACTTTTATATCATTTAATTATACCAAATTGATTTTTTTCATCCTTAGATATACTTTCAAGTGATGACAGTAGGAAACACCATCACAGACAATGACAGTGATATGGGTGGAGAAACTGAGATAGAGAAGGTTCCAACTCGAACAATTGAATCTAGGTCAAAGGAACTGATACCAGTTTTTGACTGTCTTCAGACACCTAGATTGCAACAGTCAAGGTTTTCTTTTTACCCTTAACTGCATAACATCTTGTTGAGCTTCATGCATATCAAGTATGAAATTACAGCATTTTAAAATAACATCCTCATTTTTGATGAATCAGTTAGTCATTTATAGGCATATTCAGGCATAGTAAGTTTACGGCAAACAGATTTTAACTGCACATGGAAATATGTATAGATATACATCAAATTTCACATGGGCTAATTTGGCATCTGCATGCTTCACACATAAAAATTCATATCGATATATCCAGATATACATCAGGTATTGAGTCTGTTGAGATTAAGAGGTTTTAAAGGAAAACACTTCGTCAGGATTCTTGATTTGTTTAAGTATCTTCTACGGTTTATAAAACTCCTTTAAAAAATTCTGTTATCATCAATATCTGATTAGATAGATGTGGTCTAGACATTCTAGATTCAAATCTAGCAGGGTAGAGTCTGTGTAGCAAATATAGTTCATGGTATCATTTATGTTGTTGTGTGTTTCAGAATATTTTTGAGTAAATATGAATGAAGTCTTATGCAAGAAGAATCATTCATTTGAGTCTTGCTTATTATTTCCTCGCAAAATTTTAAGGCAATAGCTAGTTTCAGGGATGAGATTTCTTATATTCACTTGTTGATAAAATAACTTGTCATTAATTATTCTTTTGGAGAAATAACCAGGAGGAGAAAAAAATAAAATAAAAAATCAATCGAAGAAATAGTATAATAATGAAAGATGAAGAAAAATTAATTTGAAAGAAAATCCAAATCTAGAATGTGGATCACAGTGCTCGAACTAACAAGGAGATCAAACTAAGGTCT